>NC_022014.1:46742294-46815060 GCF_000317375.1 Microtus ochrogaster | reverse complement strand
AAAAAAAAAAAAAAAAAAAAAAGGAAGAAAAAAGAAGAAGAAACCATGTGTTGGCTTGGGCAGCACACTTGCTAAAATTGGAACAATTACGGAGATGATTAGCATGGCCCCTGTGCAAGGGTGGCATGCAAATTTGTGAAGTGTTCCATATTTTTGACTTGTTACTAAGGATGCTTCTTTCAAAGCTGATAATGCTGAACTGTATTAAGTGACATGTTAAGCCTACTTTGTTCGTTGATGTACTGGAACTTAAGATCATGTAAGAAAAAGATGCATTACTGCTTTTCCTATGTTGATCATTTCCAGTGAGTAAATAGATGTTTTGAATAATAAAAAAGACAATGAACCAGATGGTGTAAAAGATATATATGGAATAACAAACAAAATGGGAACAGGTGTGTATGTCTAATGGCTCATGGGACATAAAAATACACTCCCTCTGCAGCCCACTCGGCCGACTAGGTTCTTCTCATGGAGCCCTGTGTGCAACGGTTGCAAGCAGCAGCCTGCTTGGGAGTGTTCAGCCTGGACCTTGTTTGGGTTGCCCCGAGGGGCCTTAGAGATAGAGTTTTCTGGTGGATACGCACGTCTCTGAGCTCCTGTTGTTCCTACTCTACGCTCCAGACCTGATACAGGGGACAGTTTCACACAAGACAGGTCATCAGGTCCATCTGCTTATGCTTCAGAATAAGGAACATGTGTTTGAGGCTCTGGGAAAGGCCAGGTTCAAGTTCCCTGGCCACCAGAAGAAGTAGGGCTTCACCCAGTTTAATACAGACAAATTTGAAGACATCGTAGCTGAGAAGCAGCACATCCCTGATGTCTGCGGGGCTACATACATGCCTATATGTGATTCCCTGGACTAGTGGAGGCCCTGAACTCCTGAGGGCTACCGCTGTGCTGAGTTCCGTATTCTGCCAATCATGTTTGCTAATAGCTCTCACATTCAAAACAGGCAAAAGAGACAAACCAACCAACCATAAAGCCAGATGTAGTGACTCATGCCTGCAATTCTAGTACTTGGTGAGTGGAGGCAGAAGGATCAGTATTTCAAAACTAGCCTCGGCTACAAAGGGAGTTCAAGGCCATCCTAGACTACATAAGACCCCGTCTTTAAAAGTGTTCAAGAGCACACACACACACACACACACACACACACACACACACACACACACATACACACACCACAACAGTCACACAACATTTAGGAAGCTAAGGCAAGAAGGTTGAGATTTCTAGGACACCCTGGGCTACAGAAAGAGAGCCTCATCTCAAAAACTCACTAAATAAAATAACAGCAAAACAAACTACACACATACAAAGCCTAAATAAATGGAGAGATAAATTATTACCATGTTTGAAAATTAGAAGATTTAATATTGATAAAAATGTTAATTCTCCTCAAATTGATCTGTATATTTAACACAATCCCACATGAAATACTAAGAGACTGTTTTTCTAGAAGTCAACGAATAGATGCTAAAATTTATATCAAAACCCAATAGCATGGAGGAGCACACTTAAAATATTAGCACTGGGGAGGCTGAGGCATAAGGATTTTTTTTAATAGACTTTGATGTTTTGTCCCGCACATATGTCTGGGTGAGGGTGCTGAGTCCCCTGGAACTGAAGTTACAGACAGCTGTGAGCTGCCATGTGGGTGCTGGGAATTGAACCCGGGTCCTCTGGTAGAGCAGTCAGTGCTTTTAACTGCTGAGTCGTATCTCCAACACAGAGTTAGAAGAATCTTAAGTCTGTGGCTTGTGTTGCTAAAAATGAAACATCAAAGCAGTTGTGGATGGTTGTAAGCCAGCATTGGGTGCTGGGAACCAAGCCCAGTCTTCTAGAAGAGCAGCCAGTGCTCTCATCTGCCCAACCATCTCTCCAGGCTGTGTCCTAATTTATGAATCAACCACCTCAGTATACAATCGAGGGGCCAAGAATTTAGCTCAGCGACCCCTAAATAATGTTTTTAAGAGATGGGGGTCTCTATGATAAGGATGATTGCAAACTTCCAGACTCAGGTAATTCTCCTGCCTCGACACATGGAGAAGCTGGGACAAAAGGTATCTGCCATTATGACTGGCACACTGAATGTTTTCAAAGTCTGGTTTGCTGAAGTTAGAATCAGAATTTCCTGGAAGCTTGACTCTGAGTATCCAGGGTTGACCTGGGGATCACCACTGCAATAGGCTTGTCAGGCATGTCACCTGCTCCGTGGGAACTCGGCTTTGGTTGCTGGTATCATTGGATCCCTGATGGCTGGGGAGAAACTGCTTCTGTCTTTGGGTTCTCATGCTTGGTTCAGGTGCTACTTGCCAGAGGGTGAGCGGCACGCCTTTTTGAGATGAACGGGATGTCACCCAGCATGGTACTGGTTCTTACGCTACCCTGGCATTCGTGGACTGTGTACGAGATGACATTTCTACTTGCTGGGGTCCTGACACTGAAACAGAAACTGCAGAAGGGAGGAAAGTTGTAGTCCAGACCGTGGTGGAGGGGGAAGCATCTGTAATAGAAATATTATATAATGAACTCTTACTCTGGGGCCCATTCACCAAATTAAGAACTTCACTGGAGCTTGAGACCCTTGATTCTCGGCTTTCCTTTGTACCCAACCGCACATTTTATATTTTCACATTTATTTGTTTATTCTGTCTCTCTTCTCTTTATTCTGTCTCTGTCTCTGTCTCTCTCCCCTCCCCCTTGCCTCCCCCGTGTGTTTGTGTGCACGCGCACGGGCACTAGTGTGTTGTATAGATACCCACATACCACAGCTTTCATGTGGCAATCAAAGGACAATTTTCAGGAGCTGGTTTTCTCCTTCCCCATGAGATTGAACTCAGTGTTCTTCAGGTCTCCACCGCCATTTCCATACCTCCAAGACTGGGGCAGTCCCTTGTTTCTTCAGCTTTGTGGCAATCTGACTTCTTTTATGATTTGCCAACGTCCCATTTACTTGGGCAATTCTTTCACTACCGTCTATCACCCTCACAAAGACCTTTACAGCGGGACATCCTGGGCACCGAAGTGCCTGGCAGGTACTCACTGGGTGGATGGCTCTGCAGGAAGGTAGGGCACAGCCTGAGACCACAGTGGATCCATAAAAGATAAAAGAGTGGCCATCACTCCCCAGGGAGATTCGTAGAATGAAGGGCAAGCCTCAGTTGTGGCTGAGGATAGAGTTGCCTTGGGAACACTCCAGGGCAAAAGGAGCATTGCAGGGCCCCAGGGGGCACCCAGTTGCCACCTGGGTGCTTGTGGTCCTCAGTTTCTCCCGCAGTTGTCTGCAGCGGCCCTAGCAGCCCTGGGTCACACTAGGCCTCCGTGCCCCTCGAGGGCGCTCCAAGTCAGACCTCCAGAGCAGTCGCGCTCGGTCGAGGCCGTTCTAGCCGCGCGGCAGCGGCAGGGGCGGCGCGGGGCGTGTCGGGAAGGCGGCGGGCTAGTGCGATCTTCGGTGGTGGCGGCGGCGGCGGGAGCCATGGTGGGTGGCGAGGCCGCAGCGTCAGTGGAGAAGCTAGTTTCCGGGGTGCGGCAGGCGGCTGACTTCGCCGAGCAGTTCCGCTCCTACTCGGAGAGCGAGAAGCAATGGAAAGCGCGCTTGGAGTTCATCCTGCGCCATCTGCCTGACTACCGAGACCCACCCGACGGCGGCGGCCGTCTGGACCAGCTGCTGTCCCTCTCCATGGTCTGGGCCAACCACCTCTTTCTGGGCTGCAGGTGCGGACCCCCGCCAGCCGGCTGCCCCCGTCCCCATCTACCGACCCCAGTTTGGCCATACCCCACCCCACGCTGAACCCGACCCAGCCTCCTACGGCCTTGGCTGCTTCCCGTCTTAGCAACCCCTCGGGGAAGACGTAGCTCTTCTCTGAGCCTCGCTCTCTTCTGGTGACTGGGTGGTTGTAATGACTGCAGCAGTTAAATGATGGAGAGTGCTATGCAGGTGGGCTCGAGGACGGCTGAATTGCTGGGGTCATTTTTTATTACTTTTTATTATCCCGGAAGATTGCCTTTGCAGAGTGTGTTTGAAGTCCATTAGTTCCTGTCACCCACATGGCAAAAGTGCAGACCGAAGCTGAGACTTCCTCCTCCCCCTCTAGATGAAGACACTAGCAAGAGGATGTGATATATCGCACCGTTGGCTGGTGGATTTCACCGCTAAGACAGGATGTAATCTTTGCCTCTTCATTTTCCTCTTTGCTTTCCTTCTTAAGAAAGAAATGGTACTTTCTTATTGCTGTCCCAAAGCCCCCAGGACCTTTGTGATCACACCAGGAGGCCAAGAGCGAGGGCCAGAGATTCCTGGCAAGGCATTCTCTTTAGTCCACCGGGGGAAAAAAAGCACTAGGTTTTTGCATTCCTTTATGGTTTTTTATTTAATTTTCATTTTTAAAAACTTTTTTAAGGCAGTCAGTCTCCTTTTAACTGAGGTTGACCCTTCAGTTTATTATATAACCCAGATAGTCCTGGAACTCCACATACTGAAATTATGTGTGCATCTCCAAGCTCTTATAAAGGCTTCTAAAGTTTCTTTAAGTTGTGTTAAAATAGGACCGCCTGACTCAGATCTGTTTTTTGTATCCTCTAGCTGGTCACATGCCCCTCCAGGACAAACCACTTGGTTTGCCTTTTGGGTTTTGTGCTAGGGATGAAGCCCAGGCCCTAGCACCAAATAAGTACTCTCCCTCTGAGCACCTCCAGCCCTGAAGGTACTTGGTTTCTGATATTTGTTAGAACGAGATGTGGGGGAGCTGTGCCCGACATGCACCACCCACGTATGCCCACCCTCCCTTTGCCTTGTAAGGTGCCCTCAGAAATCGTAGTTTACAGGAGCCAAGTTCAGACAGATAACTGAGCTGAACAAAGGAACGAATGCTGTTATTTTCATTAGACCAATACTCTCTGTGTTTTAAAAATAAGTTTTTGGTGGGCAGTAGTGGTGCTCGCCTTTAATCCCAGCACTTGAAAGTCAGGGACAGGCGGATCTCAGTGAGTTCGAGACCAGCCTGGTCTACAAGAGCTAGTTCCAGGACAGGCTCCAAAGCTACAGAGAAACCCTGTCTCAAAAAAGAAAAAAAGAAGTTTTTGGCTCTCAAATCTCATCCATGAATATGTACTACCACCAGATGTATGATGCTCTGTTTTTCTAATTTTATTTATTTACAGCTTTTTTTCAATTTTATACGGATACGTGTTTTGTCCACACATGTGTCTGCCCCATGTGAGTAGCCTGATGACAGTGGAGACCAGGAGAGCACTGGGTTCCTTGGATCTGGAGCTGCAGATGGTTGTGAGCCAGCATGTGGTTGCTGGGAATCAAAATGGATGGATCCTTTGGAAGAGCAGCAAGTGCTCTTAACTGCTCCTGTTTTTGTAATTAAAATTTTTTTTAAAAAAATTTTATTTTATGTGTATAGATATGTACCGAGTACCCTCAGATGCCAGAAGAGGGCATCAGATCCCCGAGAACGGAAATTATAGCCATGTAGGAACTGAACCCAACTCCTCTGCAAGAGCCTTAAGTGTTCTAGCTGCTAAGCCATCCTTCCAGTCCCTGTGTTTGTAATTCTTCAAACATCGACCCTCTTGGCAGTCTGCGGGCCTCGTTCTGTACCCACAGGCGGGGAGAGCCACTTGTTGACCGTGTGCTGAACACTGTAGTTTCCCCTGAAGTATCAAACCAGCACCTTGCAGATCATGGTGTGTATCTGGAGTCCCAGGTACTGAGAAAGCTGATAGGAGCAGTGCTTAAACCTCAGATGCTGTAGTGTGATCTAACTAATGGACAGACAGTTCTATAGTCTAGGAGTTGCGTTTACAGTCTAAGAACCTACACTGTGTTAGCAGCCCCTAATGACAGTGCGTCTTCCCAGGTCTTCACCTTACTGCTTTTTATTGTGCAGTTACAGTAAAGACCTTCTGGACAAGGTGATGGAGATGGCTGATGGGATTGAAGTGGAGGACCTGCCACAGTTTATAACCAGAAGTGAATTAATGAAAAAGGTAATGAGTAGGGGTGACAGTCCCAGCTTTGACCCTGTGCTGTGTTTTGTGCACTCTTGTTTCCCGTTTCCTCACAGTTGGTCTAAACCTTTTCATAACTAGACAACAACTCAGCGTAATAGATTATGTGTTGTTGGTGCAGTAACACACAGGCTCAATCTCTTTGTTTATCTAGAACACTTTTCTCTTGGTGCCAGGGATTGAACCTGGGTCCTTTATGCTAGATAAACTGGGAGTCAGTAAGGAAGATCCTCATTCCTCCAGCTGTCCCACTCCTGAAGGGCCAAGTGGACATAGCACAGTGATTTTACACACCCGTGTTTGTTGCTGCACTGTTCACAGTAAGCAGCCGAAGTATCCATCACTAGGTGAGTGAATATGGAAATGCTGTCCACATACACACTGAAATCCTAGTCAGCTGTGAAGAAAAATGAAATTGGATGTTCATGGATAGAAATGGAGGTCATTATGTTGAACAAAATAAGCTAGAACTCAGAAAAACAAACATGTTTTCTCTCATTGAAAATGTAGGTTTAAGGGCATGTATTGTTTTTGTGTTGATAAGAATGGAACCTAGAGCTTTGTGTGTGTTAGGCAAGTGCTCTATCCCGAGCTGTACAGACTCTTCCCACACAGGCTCCTGCCCAGGCTGACCTTGCCCTTTAGCTAGGCAGGCTTGAGCTTTCAGTCCTCTTGCCTCTGCCTCCCTGATGGCCTGGATGCCAGATCTCTGCCCCCAGGAACAAATGTTTTACTTGCTATTTATTTATTTATTTTATTTATTTGTGATAGGATCTTGCTCTACAACCCTGGCTGGCTTGGAACTTGACGTGCATACCAGGCTGTTGGCAAACTTCATACGATCCTCCTACCTCTGCCTCCCTAGCTCTGGGATTATAGGACTAAGTCCCCAGATTTGGCCTGTTTTGCTTCATATATATATATATATCTGGCTTAGAGTGCTAAAGTAAGAAGTACTTCATTGTAAACTAATTCATCCAGGATCTCTGCTTCAGCAGGTCAGGGCTGGACCAGGCTTGTGGGGACTGTCTGACTTGCTGATGAGGAATGTGGTAGGGTAGTGTCCAGACAGCACAGCTGTGCTCTAGTCTTCAGAGCTTAGTCTTAGGGCTGTGGCCTTGTCCTCAGTGAGCTTTGTCCTAGAGTCTTAAGTCTGGATCCTGGATCCCTGGGGCCAGGGAGAGGCAAAAGGAACTTTGGAGATTGGGGCTATCTGTCCCAGCTATGTGCCCCAGGATTCGTTCTTCCCACATCTGTCCTGGTTTCTTCAGGCAGAATTGCTCCCTTGTTTCCTAAAGTCCCTTCGATATCTGTCTAGGCCTTTTATATACAATTTCAAATTATTTATTTGGGTAAGAGTGTAAGATTTACTGCTAAGCATGATACAGAAAGTAGTATAGCCATGTAGGAGCCACAATGCAGGGCCTGCTGTGATATCACAGACTGGGTGATGACCTACCTTTCAGCCTCCAGATCTTCAGATTTACTTGCATTAAACTTGGTAAAGCCCCACTTCTGTGAAGTAATACGGGTTTTTTGGCAGCTAGTGAACTTGATCTTATGCAGGGCTTCCATCACATGCTCCTTATTCTTAGCTTAGTGCAGAGGGACATGATGACCTAGCCAGTGTGAACCCAGGCCACTGTGTTCCGGGGTTTACCAGAGGCGGCTCAAGTATCTGTCTGGAGCCTGTGAGCCCCATTACAGAACAAGTCAATATCTTGTTGATACAAATAATGGGGAAAGGATGGATTCATGTTCACACGTGAAAGCCATGTTTGTTCAAACATACTTGACACTCCTTGGCTTTGAAGGAGACAATGTGTGGACACAAAGTGGGAATTCTTTCACTTTTGTCTTCTGCCCTAAGTCACAGATGTCAGTCTTGGGCCTGTGAGGTGACTCAGCAGAAAAAGGTGTTTGCTGGCAAGCTTGATCACCCGAGTTCAGTACCTGGCACCCACATGGTGGAAGGAATGACCTGACCTCCTGAAAGTTGTCTGCTAACCTCCAATCATGTGCTGTGGCCTGCACACATACATGAACTCTCTTATGGAAATAAATAATAGCAGTGTAAACTAAACAAGAGATTCCTCTTGGAGTTTGGGGATGTGGCTCAGTGGCAGCGTGCTTGCCTAAGTTTGGTACTCTCTAGGAACCCCAGCAAAATGAAAATTTCTGTAGATAAGTCATCCAGCAGCTGTGACTGGTTTGCATGCATTGAAAACCATCTCTGAGTCCTCTGTAGAGCTCCCCGGGGTCTTCCAAGTAGTATGTCCTTCTTTTCACGTCAGATAGAGTAGTAGGCCAGACAACTAGAAGCCCTGTCATTGTGCCAGCCAGAATTGATCCTCAGCTCTAAAATTAGAGTTTAGTTGGGTTTTAGAGTTCGCTGGAATGTGGAAATGAATCACTCAGCATTGTTGGCACCTTGAGGCCAGACAGTGATGATGACTCTCTGGAGCAAAGTTTTAAAAATACATTTTACTCTCCTGCAGCTTTTGGCCAGGTGAACCTTTGCCTGTCCAGCCCTCTTTTTTTATTCTGAGGAGTGAGTATGATAGGTGGGCTTTGCTCAACAGTTGGAATGTGTGCTCTTTTCTGGAAGAGGAGCATTCAGCATAGTATAGTGTGCAAACGCCATGGCCATCTAATCACCAGCAGCCCCTGCCACTGAATCACCCGCCTTTAATCTCAGCACTCTGGAGGCAGAAGCAGGCAGATTTCTCAGTTTGAAGTGAGACTGGTCTACATATCTAGTTCCAGGTTAGCTAGGGCTACATAGAGAGACCCGGCCTCAAAAAGAACTAAACAAAACAAACCTAGAATGATTGACAAAGATGCTATCATTGTTGGTGCACAGACATTGTTAATGTCGTAATTTGATTCTTCCGAGGAAAAACAGTTGTGTGAAAGTGACCACAGGTAGCAATGTGAAAATTGGAAAAGCAGGTATGCCTACATGTCACAAGGTTCTTCTGTGCTCTGTGCACAGTCACAGCCAGCACTGAGGCCATATTTTCACGAAAGCCATATAGCTTTAATCCTAGCCCTCAGGAGGTAGAGGTGAGATCAGGGGCTCAGGGTCATCCTTGGCTACAGAGCCAGTTGAAGACAAGCCTGGGCTGTGTAGATCCTGTTCAGGGAGAGGGAGAAGGAAGAAAAACTAGATCTGATTCCAGGGGTCCAGTCTTGTAGTCCTGGGTCCAGGATAGTTGGATCACCTGACAGCACCCTCTGGAGAAGACAGTAGTCTAGGTCTATCCAGTTGAAAATCTGAGCAAGGGGCTGGAGAGGTGGCTCAGTGGATAAGAGCCCTGGTGACTCCTCCAGAGGATCTTGGTTCAATTCCCAGGACCTGCATGGTGGTTCATAATCTTCTAGAACCCTAATCCCAGAGGCTCTAACTCCCTCTCCTGACACCTCCTCGGGCACCAGGTATACACTGGTGCACAGACATGCAACACCTACCTATATACATGATAGAAAACCTGAGTGAGATGGTGTGGGACGTCGCCCCTGGACTGCAGGTAGTTTCCTTGCTCATACTGCATTCTCCTGAGAGAAAGACTGGTATTTTATCTTCGCTGAGGATTTTTGGCTTAGCTAGAAAGTAGGTCATACCTTGAAATCTCTGATTACTAAAAAGACTTTGTTGATTCACTCACACGCTCAGTGTCAAGGGAACCCATTCAGACCCAGGGTGACAGTCAGTGCTTTCTTCACACCCTGCTTGAAAGGTTTCTAAAGCTAAGTTAAATTACCACAAGTGCTAGCGAGCACCTGGAAGGGATCTGTGGGCTCCGGGTCACCACTGTTTGCAGACTCACTTTGACAGTTTCTAATCGTGTGAACTCCAAAAATATGTAACCTTCACATCTCCTAAGTGCCCTGACTCAGTGTGGAGAGCTGCAAATTACTACCTGAATGTGGCTGTGTTGGATTTAGAACAGTGAGTGTCTGTGAGAGCAGAGGCCGGTGGCAGGAGTAGCATTTTAAGTATTTCTGTAATCACTTTAAATGGTGAACACTTAGAGACAGCAAGCCTCAAGTCGGGGAGGTGAGGTTCTGGTTTCCAAGTGGATCATGTGGTCAGTGTTTAGCTGCATTTTCTTAGGTAGTAAAATATTAATAATTTCTGAGTACACTTGCCATCTGGGTCGAGCATAAATATTCCATCGCTGCTTTATTTGAATGTGTGAAAATAAACTTGATTCATGGGACTCGATGGCTGTCTAACTTTCTCTTCTCTTTTTTCCCCAGCATCAAAGCTAAGGCAGATCTACCACATTTCCTCCCCTGGGGACAGACTTAGAAAGGAGACCAGGGTGGAGGTGAACCATGGCAGCTCTTGAGATTCCTGGTGTTTGCAGCACAGAAGCAGCTGGAATGGAAAGGGACGTGTCTACAAGTGCTTCAAAGAAGTCTTGGTTCTTCCAGAAGCTGTTGCTGTGAAGTGCAGTACATATGCATATTCGTGTGTTTATTAAATGGCAGACTCTCCGAAATTTTGTCGGCATTGTCCAAACCAAACTTTATTTGAAATGCCTTTTATGTTGGTATAATAATGACAGTGATTTTTTTTTTTTTTTAGCAGAGTACCTTTAAATGTAATTCTGGGTTTTGCCCCACCCCCTTTTGTCCTTCTGAGGCAAGCCAGATTCTCCTTATTTCGATCTAACCCACTCTGTACTTGTTCCTCACTGCCAGTTGCCACCAAAGGACTGTGCATTAACCAGCTGTGTCACTGGAGCGCCCCACTGCTGGCTTCTCAGTAGTGTGTAAAAAAAGGGAATCGAACGGCAGCCCTGAAGTAGCCAAGCTAGCTCATAGGAAGGAGGACACTTACACAAAAGCTTCTGGTCTCATCTTAGAATTCACCGAGGGCCAGAGATGTAGCTCAGTGGGAAAGGGCTTGCTTAGCATGCTTGAGGTCCTGGGTTTGGTCTCCATTATTACAGAGAGACAGAAAAAAATAGCTAGATAAAAATTCCTGGAAGTTTATACAGCTTTGTCCTGCCAGCTAGCTGATTTCCAGACTCTCTAGGTCTCTCGGGCTGCTCGTGTGCTTAATTTTCTGTTTCTGGAAGGCTTTCAGGATAAAAAAACTGCCTTGCACATTGCCTCTGGATTGTACTACAGTCATGCTTTGCTTAGATATTCTACCTGACAGCTGATATATCTGTTCCAAACCCCCTTCCAGATCCTTCTATTGAGTCTCACCATTAGATGAAAGATACCTGAACTGTGGGTAGCAGTGGAACAGTGTGCCAAGCAGGACTCATCAATGGCATGCCCATTATGGTCAGTAAGACAATGGGGTCTGCCTTGGCTCATCTACTGAGTACAGGAAATTGGACACCCAGATGCTGGGGCCAGTGGCGTCCAGCCCCAGAGCAGTGGGACAACATTCTCGTTGGTGGCTTGAGATGAAGACCACATCTTTGTGTGGTTCCTGGCTCCAGACCAAGTGACCAGGATGGATCAAGGGTCAAGATCATTGACTGAAACCTTGGACAAACTCCAGGCACTGGAGACCAGGGTGCCAGTCACAGAGGCCTGGGCAAGGTAGTAACTATCAGAGCTGAGCTGTGTGCTCACTGACTGAGCTTTACCTCACCTCAACCTCAGCCTCACCTTCTTCCACTCAAATCATTTGTCAGATCTGTGAGGCTTAAAAACAAGATGAAAAATTGTGAGAATTCACTTTAAAATGCACTTTCTATAGAGTGTTGATTTTATTTTCTGTATTCAATCCCCAATAAAACAGCTTTTCCACTGAATGAAGTTCGAGTTGTGTGGTTGTTCCCATGCCCTTCAATATACTTCCTTACACGGAGGTAGCTGGACACCCAGAATCTTGGCAAGTGGAGCTGGTTGCAGGCATAAAGTTTTGGGGTCAGCATAGCCTTCTGTTCTCGGTTCCTCCCTCCAACCTTCTGTTTTGCTTTTCTTTGTTTTTGGTGCTGATGACCAAGCCCAGAACCTCATATGCTAGGCAAGGGTTCCAACATTGAGCTACGTCCCCAGGCCCCAGGTTAATGTTCTGATTGTAGTGAGTTTTCTCCCTTTCCTCAGCCAAGCTGCCTGCCTTTCTTCTCATCTTTTTACCACCCGTTGGCTGACTCACCTATAAAATTAACCTGTATTTTATCCTTTACGTATTTCTTCCCAGAACCTTGAAGTGAGAATGTGTGAGATTGTGCAGCGCCTTCCTGGGAGAGGACTTCCTGTGAGCTTGTATCAGGCTGGAAGAAATGAGCACTGACTACAGATGAGAGGTGCTCAGGTTGGTCGTTCTATACCCAGGAAATCGCTCTCTCCCATATTCCTGAGAAGCCTATGGCACAGTACAGGCTAGGGATGTGACTCAGTAGTGGAAGCCTTGGGTTTGAACCCTAACACCACATGAACCGGATATGGTGGTGCATCCCCGTAATCTCAGCACTAGTGAGCTTAACTCCTGTTCAGGCCATTCTCAGCTGATACTGAGTTCAAGGCTAGCCTGGGCTGCATGTGACCTTGACTTAAAAAAAAATGCACCTGCTGATATTAAAGGTAAGGAAGGTAAGGATTCCCTCTGAGCTTTTCTAGAATTGACGTGGACTGGCTCACCTATCTGCTCAGTGGCAGAAATAACTGCCTACTGGCGAATTCTTTGCAACATGTTGTAATATGTTGCCCTGTCTGAAGTTAGATTCCTGTGCTGCCCACCTGAGCTCTGAAGGATCTTCTGGGCACTGGTGAAGATAACAAGGTGAGTGAGCCTGCTGTCTGGGGGACAGGCCTGTGTGCTTTCATGATAGCCAGCAGCCAGGCAGTCTGTGCTTGTCAGTGACGGAAGGGGACCTGGGTACCCACACTGAGAACCAGCTGAAGAGAGTAGAGTCACCATGCACTGTGTCACCTGAACAGACTCAGAGTCCTGTAAAACCACAGACTGGGAACTAATGATGAGTCTCCTGCTCCCTGTAGATTGGTTCTCCTTTGTCTCAGAGGTGAGCATGTGAGCCAGCCTGAGGATGTGTCAGACAGGGACGCCTCTAGAATCAACTCAGCAGCTCTTCTGCTTTCCCGACCAACCTTCATAGGCTAGGGCTTAGAAAGTCCTTCTCTGTGGCCTTCCAACCTCAGTTGCCTGGGGGGACATCACCATGGTCACTATTAGGGGTTGAAGACCCATCTCGGTCCTTCTCTGGTTTAAAACTGTTATTTTTCTTTCGAGACAGTGATTCTCTGTATAGCCCTGGCTGGCCTGGAACTCACCATATAGACCAGGCTGGCCTCAAACTCACAGAGATCCACTTGCCTCTGCCTCCCGAATGCTGGGATTAAAGGCATGTGCCACTGCTGCCTGGCTTAAATTTTTTTATTTTATGTGTATGGGTATTTTGTCTGCATGTATGTCTGTATACCACTTGCATGACTGGTGATCTTGGAGGTCAGAAGAGGGTGCTGGATCCCTGGATCCAATCTCCTGGAATTGGAGTTACAGACAGATGTGAGCCATCATTGTGGGTGCTGGGAATTGAACCCAGGTCCTCTGGAAGAGCAGCAAGTTCTCTTAACCACTGAGCCAGCCCTACTTCCCTTTAGGGGCAATTAAGAGGTCCTCCTTATGCTGTGTGGGGCTGGTGACATAACAGCTTTGCTGTTAAAACCGACATCAAAATGTGTTCCTCTTGGGCTGTATTCTCTTCAGGCTGACCATTTTTGAGTCTTGCTATATGGCCTGGTATTCCATCTGCCTTAGCCTTCCATGAAGTAGGGAGACACATGCGATTCCTAAAAGGTCCATTCGGTTCTCCACAGTGAGTGTGACCGCAGACATGTCCCATTGCCAGTGCCCTTGGTGGGGACATCTGGCAAATCGGACTCCCCTTATTGAAGGACTTTGTGAAACCACGTTTGCACATGCCTGGCATGTGTCACTGCTTCCGTCCTGTCCTGGGTTTCCATTGAGGACAAGCTGGAACATGTTGGAACCAAAGCTTTTGACAAACTTGGGCTCACACTAAAAAAAAAAGCAAGTTTCCACAGAGGCCCTGCTCTCCCACCTCATCCCAGGGCTGCAAGAGAAAGAACCTTTCTCTGGAGAGACAGTAGCATGCACGTATGTGGCCTCAGATACTTGAGAGGTGAGACGGACAAACGGCGGGTGGTACTGAGCAAGAGGCCAACAACCAAATACAAACCCCGGGAAGTGGCAGACCGTGGCTAAAGCTCTCTGGTGGCCACTTGCAGCCTCCAGCTCCTAACTTAGGCTTCTTGAGACCAGAAAGTCTGGGGTTTGAGCTCCTGCCCTGCAGCATGCACTGCCTGAGACAGGAGGCCTGTCCCACACAGTGCTGCAAAACACCACATTCCCCGTCACTCTGGCTAGAGTTCTGGGCTGACCCGACTGTTCAACCACCGGCTTTCAGTATCTCAGGTGTTATGTTGGTGATTTGTGTTTCTCGCTCTTCTTTGTATTGATCTTTAGAACTTGTTAAATTTTGTTGTTGTTGTACTGAGTTGGAGCCCCACTACATAGCCCAGGCTGGCTTGGGACTTGCTATATAGACCAGGCTGGCCTCAGAGAGATGTCTGCCTCTGCCTTCTGCGTGCTGGGATTACAGGTAGGTGTGCACCTTGGACCCCCCAAAATCCTCTGCTGTCTTCTGTTTCCTGTAAAGGCCTGCGCCTGCAGAGGCTAGCTGCAAAGTAAGCGATCCTCACTGTCCTTTGGTATTGCGTGTTGCTGCTCTTATCACCAGATCCTTGATGCTGGCTGTGGCAACTTCTCAAGCTGTTCCATGCTGAAGATTCAGTTTGCAAAAGAAATTATGTGGTTGGGAATGAGTGCCAGCCTAAACTGTATGAAGCCCTGGGTCCATCCCCACCAATGTGTAAACCAGGTGTGGTGGTGCACACCTATAATTCTAGCACTTAGGAGAGGAGGGCAAGAGGAACAGACATTTACGGTCATCCTTGACTATATACTAAGTTCAAGGCCAGTCTGTGCTATCTAAGACTGTCTCAAAAAGCAACAAAACCCGCCAGGCGGTGGTGGCGCACGCCTTGAATCCCAGCACTCGGGAGGCAGAGGCAGGCGGATCTCTGTGAGTTCGAGACCAGCCTGGTCTACAAGAGCTAGTTCCAGGACAGGCTCCAAAACCACAGAGAAACCCTGTCTCGAAAAACCAAAAAAAAAAAAAAAGAAAGGTGCCAGAAAGATGGCTCAGTGGTTAAGAGCACTGGCTGCTCTTTCAGAGGTCCTGGATCAATTCCCAGCACTCACATGGTGTACTGTTAACTGTAACTCCAGTTCAAGGGGGCTCTGATGATCCCTTCTTGACCTCTGCAGGTATCAGTTGCACAGGCATTACAAAAACATCTGTGCAGGCAAAATACCCATACATAATGCATCATGATGGCACCGGCTATTACTGGCACTTGGAAGTTTGAGGCAGGAGGATTCTAACTCTGAGGCTATCTTGGACTATATAGAGTTCTAGGTGTGCCTGGTCTGTAGAAGACTGTTCCTAGCACACACAACCCAATAAATGTGTGATAACAAAGCCAGGAGTGAGCATTTTGCCATCAACCCCCAAGCATCAGTGTTGGTCATGCTTGTGCCGCTGGCTTGCAGAGGACCCCATGGAAGAGGCCTCTCTCTAAAGGAAGCCCTTCAGTTCTCATTCTGCCTGATACCACATCTTTGTGTGCACACACGGGAACATTTCCAGGACAAGGCTGGACACAGCTCAGCAGGATGACAGCTTTTCTTCTTTGTTTAGTTTTTTTGAGATAGGGTTTTTGTGTAGCTTTTACTGTCCTGGAACTTGCTCTGCAGACCAGACTGGCCTTGAGCTCAGAGATCTGCCTGGCTCTCTCTCCCAAAGGACAGTGATGACAGATGCATGTAGCTGGAGCTGGTGACCTGTAGCTCCGTAGTCTCTGCCAGTGTGTGAGTTATCAGGTCAAGCAAACACATCTTTTTCTATGGAAAGGGAGAGTATCTCGCAGGCTTGGAATGAGGTGGTAGGTGAGGGGTTTCCTGTTCCTTGTTTTCTCTGAACCAACTGTTACAAAACTTCCAATTATGTTTTCTAAAACTGACTTTATACGGACCAGCCAGAGCTCCAAGTGTCTTTATCTGACATTCTTTAGGAGCGCCACTGTGCCAATTCAGCTGGTGGGCAGTGGTATTCTTGGCCAAAGACCTTGTTTATAAAGGAGCAACTTTCTCCTCTGGGCTTCAGAAAGGCGGCAGGCGTGGGAGAGCCTTTGCTCCTCAGAGTTCTGCTGAAACAGCAATGTCTTCCTTCCGGCAGCTTTGAAGACACAGCGACATCCTCCTCAGATGCTAAGGATGGTGACTAGTGAGCTCACAGACAGGCTCTGATCCATAGCTGAGGGATTCACTTCCATCTAAGCCATGCAGCATAGTGTGTGGGGGTGGCTGGGGATCAAACCCAGATCTGTGTACTTGCTCCAGCAGATGCTCTACCACTGAGCCACACACCCAGCCCAGAGGTGTGGTGTTGTGACCATGTAAGTTCTTTCTCTAGTAAGCTCGGCTACCTGCTCTCAGCAAGTCACTGTCTGGTAAGTGCCAGAGCGTCAGTTATGTAATAAATGGCAGTTAAGTTCATCCAAGTCTGAACCTTCTGTATACCAGGGAGGGTGCCTGGAGCGAATGCTGAACTGTGTGTGGACTGCTGACACACCCATTTGTAGAAGACACAACTAAAATCAATTCCCTGGCTATCCTACGAGCAGAAGCAGCTTTAAAACCTCAAGGCTTCACTATTTTTCAGTTATTGTAATGATGTGAAGAATTTACTAAAAATGGCACTTGTCTTCAGTGATGTCTTCTTTCCTCAAAGGGTAGAGGTGGAGGAAAGGCCAGTCTTTTCAGTCACATGACTTCTGGGATCTTTGCTGTCATATACTGACTGGGACAGAAAATTATCTTTACTGGTAGATAGGAGCTCATTTTCTCCCTAACTGGATGGGAACTAAGCTTAACCCTGGCACAAGTTTCTCTCCTACAATTTTGCCCAACTTCTACAGCTTGAACTACTCGATTTCTATTCACACATCTAACCCACGTGACACATCCCATGGCTGGACACAATAGAAAGAATTGTGAGCCACACTGTCTGCTCCCAAACTTAGGAAAACTGAAACACCAAAGCATCCCAGGGCTAGGTAATACAGAGTTCATGGATAGAATACTTGCCTAGCATGCCCGAGGCCATTTTGATTCCCAGTACCTCAAAATTTGAGTTCAGATGATTCTTTCTGGAGACAGGGTCTCTGTGTAGCCCGGATAGCCTCAAACTCATGGTAATGATCCTGCCTCAGTCTCCCAAATATTGAGCTATATACCCGTGTTCTTTTAAATCATGTGTGTATCTGTGTCCACGAGTGGTGGTGCCCACAGGTCAGAGGCTTCAGGACCCCTCAAGTTACAGGTGAGCTACCTGGCATGGGTACCAGGAACTGAACTCAAGTCCTCTTCAAGAGCAGTGTGTTCTCTAACACTGGGCCACCTCTCCAGCCTCCGGTGTGCCACTCATTCGTATAGTGCTCATCTGGCACTCAAGGACCCCGGTTCACACTGAGTAGGTGGGCATTTCGTTTACTGAGCACAGACAGACCATTACTCTCAGCTTTATTACTTCCCACCCATGAGTTTGTTTACATCAGTCCTCAGACCTTAACCTGATTTTTTTGTGTTTGTGTGTGAGAGCACATGTACCAGGTTGTGGCTAGAGGTCAGAGGACAGTTTGTGGAAGTCAGTTCTCTTTCTGGGGTCCCTGAGATCTGACTCTGGCTTGGCATCAAGCACCTTCACCCCCTGAGCAATCGCACAGCCAGCCTCTGGAAGGTATTTATATGAATGGAACCATTTTGTTGTGAAGGGGCTAAGCTTGAGGAGCTCCAGACAAGGGGATTTCCTGGAGGGGTAAACAGTTCATTGAGAAATTGGTTCTTCATAGAGAGACCAGGTAAGTTTCTCTAGCTAGACTTTTGACATGGGGTATGTGTATGAAGGTAGGAAATGACAAGGAAAACTTTCCACTGCGAAGTCTCTGTGTAACTCTTTATCAAGTATTTCCCCACAAGTGAAATTCCCCTGGATTTTCCTTAATGGTTCCAGAGTCAAACTCCTCCAACAACAGCTCATTTTCAGCTGCTGACCTGAATGAGACACCTCATCTCTGTGTACTTAGGTCCCTGACCTGTAATGAAACGGAAGTTCAGGAACAGTGCCATAGGGACTGTTCTCTGCCAGCCATTATTGGACATCCACATCACAAGTGCACCTAAAACCCTATGCAAATCTACATCAGTAGTAGTTCTAGCTCCTTGCTGTACAAACATATCTAGAGAGTAAAAACAAACATTTCTGTATGGTAAAGGCTTATCAGCCTGGCCATGGTGGCACACGCCTCTGATTCCATCACTTAGGAGGCAGAGGCAGGTGGATCTCTGTGAGTTCGAGGCCAGCCTGGTTTCCAGAGAGAGTTCCAGGACAGGCTCCAAAGCCACACAGGCTCCTGGTCTTGAAAAACAAAACAAAACCAAAACCCTGCAGTGCTGACACAGTATCCAGGACAGTTTAGCTCAACAGGAGGATCCCTCATGCTACTGCTTATTTACAGTCTGGTCACTGGAGGAAAGAATTTGTTTTAGAGCTAAATGGCAGAATTATCACACGTGGGGTGGCCTGGAACTCACTGTGCAGACCAGGCTCAAACCCATGATCCCTCCCCTCCCCCACCTCCTGAGTATATGTGCCACTACACTCTGCTTAATAGCTTGACATTCTTCTGTATTAATTTTAATCATGAGCTTTGGATCCTCCTGGAGCTGGAGTTACAGGCAGCTCGGAACTGTCTGAAGTGGGTGCAGGAAAATGAGCTAGGATTCTTGAGGAAACAGTACATGATATTAACCACTGAACCATCAGCCCCACGGAGGAGTAACTTCTAAAGGGAAGAACCAGTTCTTAACCATCCCCGTTTTAAACTTTGCTCGTGAACAGAAGACTTGGTCATTCTGCAGCCCAATTTTCCAACAGAGAGGTTACCAGAGCACATCTCTAGAAGGCTGGTATGGATAACAAGAAACTCAGGCTCACTGCAATAGCTGTTTCAACTACTAGAGAGACTACACAAGTGGTTCAACAGAATTTACTTGTATATTTTCCATTTTCTATACTATTTGAAGGCATAGGATAGCTTTGTATTAGCTTTCTACAATACTGTGTTTTAAATCTATCCAGTAAACTAAGATGCAGTACAACTTGTATACAACTGAGGAGGTGAGAAGCAACTCGGCAGGCCCTGGTGCTCAACAGTTCCAGAATAAACAGGTAGCGCGCAGCTGCATTAAAAGGTAGTTTGCAAATATTCAAGTTACACCAATATTCTTTCCAAATCTCTGCCTTGCTCAAACCAACGCAACCGGCCATTGTTAATACTGCGGCCCGGCGTTTGGTAAATGGTGATGGCTTTACTTTCTTAATCAAAAGCCTGTGAAGGTGCTGCCACACTGCAGAGAACGTCAGCTCTGCTCGTGGGCGAGTGCCAATTGTGAAGTCACAATAGGTACAGTTTAACATGAGAAATGCACGTTAACAAGTGGCCCAAATACAGAGCTGGACAGAATCAGACCAGTAAGTCTATAATTAGTTAACTGAACTAACAGAAGTACATTCAAAATAAAGCCGGAGATCAGAATTGGTTTTAGAATCAAATTTGCAGACTTTCTTGATAAAATAGAAGTATGATCTTCTGCAGTTGGAAATGAAGCTCTCAACTGGTGGAGAGCTAGAGACTTCTCAGTCCCTCCTGCACAGATAAGGAAACAAGTGACAAAGTCTCTTGCACTGAAGTTATGTATTTTAACAGCTTTACATGTAATATTCATATATAAAAAACTTTAAGTGCTTTTCTCCAATTTAAAAATCTAAAGAATTCAAAAATAAGGCATTCAATATTTGAAAAAAGTACAGATTTACAAAATGTGTATATTCTGTCATGAAAACTCCACACCAACATTATACACTTGGAAAAAAATACAAACAGGATATATTACAAATTTATGCAGCAATAACTTAGTTCACACCATGCAATAAAAAGTACATTAATCAAGATACACAAGCTTTTGTAGGTTCTAAACTGAAGGACTTTTTCTTTTTTCTTTGCAGAATTCTTAAAACCCGTGGCACTTAAAACTGGCTAGCCTTTCTACTGGGAGGTAAATTATACACAACAACGATGAAAGATGAACAGACCAGGTGTCTATTATGAGTCATTCCAGCTTTGCTCAACAATGGCCGAAACTCTCTTCTCATACTCCCGCTTGTTTTCCTGATAAAGCTGTGCTGCTTGGCTATTCGCTGGACTATTTGGATTCGGTTCATCCAACAGAGACTAAAAGAAAGAAGAGAATGCTTTTCAGTTATGTGTTACATTAATAGGGATCAGATGAGGACAAAAAATTATTCAAAACAGAATTATTTGGAAGTTCCTAAGCCATCTTTTAGGCCTCAAAGCCATGAGAAATGGCATGAAACAGGTTTCTGCTACTCAAGAACATAAGCTTCCAAAACATCTCCCAGTGCCTTGAGACCTCCCATTTCAAGGAAATCAGCCAAGTACAATATTCATTAGCATATAAGAACTTCCTCACCAGGAAATAAACTACAACACCCGTAATACCTTAGTAACTGTTATTTTCATTATTTGTTTTTGGGTGTTGTTCAGGTCTCCAGCTTACTAGGTGCTTTACTCCTAACCACACCCCCCAGGCCTAAACATTACTGTGGACACTCAGCAAATCTGTAGGCAAGCCTTGTTCCTTTGATAAATGAAACACACTTAGCAAGAAGGGAATAGAATAGTAAAGGTGACCACAGTGGGAAGGGAAGAGCAGAGAGTAATAAGCAACTTAAGGTAATGGTTGCTCTTCTATGTAGAATATACCTTTAAATACATGGAACATGGAAACAGAAGTGGATTATGGTGGACGGCTGTGGGGGGAGGAGGATACAACATACAGGGATGGGACAGAAGGACAGAGGGTAAGCAGGACAGACAGGTAGTAGGGAAGTAGGTATGAACACGGGTCAATGAAACATCATAATGATGTTCTCTAGAGATGAGAACTAACAGTAGAGGAAAAGGCTCAGGAAGATGGACATAAATCGAAAGATCTTTTGTTCCCCTCAAATCAGCACAGCTACAACAGCCTCCCCAGACTCACTGGTCAACAGCTACTGCCCTTTTTACAGACTTTCCTGGATGGGACAAAACAGGCCACAGTTCTTTGATTTGGCAGTTCCTAGAGGTCCCTGTGGTTTTCTAAGCAATCACCTTTACTCCTCCCGCCCCAAGATACTATGTGGGCATGAGTAAGTCTGACCTGTGACAATGTGTAGCATGATTAAGAACAGGTTGTGACTAGGTACGGTGGCACATAAGCCTGTACCTGCAGCACTCAGGAAGAGAGGCCGGAGGATCAGAGGTTAAAAGTCATCCATGGGTCGGTCAGCCTAGGCAACAAGAGACACCACCACCGCCAGAGCAAACAAGCTGTGGATTAGACCTCATATGTCAACTAAGCAAAGTGCAGAACAGTCCAGGCCCTTGTCTGAGTGCTGCATTAGATCCTGGGCGCAGGGTGGTGGTTTGCTTCCTTGGTTGTTAGTCTGCTCTAAGTAATTGGTTGTGTCTCCACAGACTGTGCAGAGGTTGTGATGCTTCTGCAACACACACTTACCTGAATTGAAGTTAAGATGGAAGAGACATCATATGTGGGACTCCATCGGTTCTGCAGAATATCTAAACATATGCTACCATCAGCATACACTGCAAAGACAACACTCAAGTTAGTTACCACTGACTCATCCTAGTTAAGAGAACTTGTCAGCAAACACAAAACCGGACCAAGTCATAAGCTCTGAACATCAGGGAGTAACCAAAACTCTTCTGTCTTATAGGAAAATGTGTTCTGAAGTTATGTTATTATCTGGCTCACTTCAGAAGGCCGAGGGAGAGATTTTTCTCAAAGCACAATATACACAAATCACTTCATTTCAGGTCCAAGGCTGTAGCTCAGTGGTCAAGTGCCTGTTTCACAGGTACAGAGCCTGGGTTCACTAGCCAGCACCAACACAAAACTACCCCACCCTTCTTAAGTCTCAAACAGAGTTCTTTAAAAACCCCACTCCTGGAGAGTATTCTCAGAAGATTACCAAAAATACCTAAAAGATTTATTTGTAGGATGTTCACAATTACATTATCTATGAGAGAAAAACAGTAAATTCCCTTGTGGTACAAAAAATGGTCTGGCCAAACAACAGCACAGCTGCCTGGAGGTGGAGCATTTTACAGTCATGGGACAAAGTCCTGGGTTAGGTTTCTGGCATCGTCAGAATAGTAAATGATGACACACGCATGGAACATTACTACTAGTACAGTCATCATAAACGGCATCTATATTGTGTTTGTCATGAAAACAATGGGTTTTTGTTTATAGACAGGTTCTTACTAAGTAGGCCTGGTTGGCCTTGAACTCACAGAGATTGACCTGTGAATTGGCCTGAAGAAAAAAAAACTTAAAAATTACATCCAGTAGTTCCACATTTTGGTTTTTAAAAAAGTATATAAGTACCTTCACTTAGAGTAAATGAAGTATCAAGTATTTGTAAAATTATGTCAAATTATTAGCAGCTAAGACTGATAACTGACCTTTACTCTTGCTTGTAATACACCTCATCCCCCAACCCCTGGTCACACACAAGTAGAAGGCAGCGGTAGCAGGAAGTTAACCAAAAAACTTTTAACCACCTGGGATATACTTTCTACCCTCTTAGGTCAATGTTACAGATACTGCCAATGTACGGGATTTCATTCTTTTAGAAGAGTCTCATGTAGCCCAGGCCTGCTATGGAGCCTAGGAGAGCAGTGAGCTTCTGATCCTCCTGCCTCTCTCTATCTCCCAAGTGTTGAGATTATAAGCATGTTCTACTACTCCTGGCAGTATTGCCAAACTGAAATACCCCAGTGACCACAATATTCTCTATAGCAACAGGGTTAAGGAGTGTGAGTGTGTATGTGTTTGTGTGTGTGCGCCTGCCTTTCCTCAGGGCTCCATCCTAGGGCTTCTCTTCTATCCCCATTATTAATCTCTGGGTAATCATATCTACTCTCCTGGCCTCACCTTGTTCTCTGTGTACTCAGTATTACTAACGGTTAAACTCAGTCCAGATGCTTCTCATCAGCTCTATAGAAGCAAATGTCATACTCAGAACAACATTTGATAATTTTAAAGTTTTGAACTAGTTTTGATTTTTTTAAGATGCCAAAAGAAAACTTGAATCCAAATGTCCATCAACTGATTAACAGGTAAACAGAATATATCTAAATAGTAAAATAGTAAAACATTATTCAAGCAACAGAGACAAATGACAGCTCAAAGGCTGGGGATACAGTTGAACCACAACAGACAAAAGGTTTATGTAGATGAAAAGTAAGTAAGGGTCATGTGTTAAGAATTCATTAACACAAAACATTCAGACTGTTATCTCAAAAGAAAAAGGAAAGCTGGTCATTTTGATGGTTTTATTGTGCCTGTGACTATACTAAAACTCCACTGAATTGTGTAATTAAAATGGACAAGTAGGCTGGGTGTGGTGGTGCACACCTTTAATACTAGCACTAAGGTGGATCTCTGAATTCAAGACCAAGCCTGATCTACAAAAAAAGGTCCTGTCTTGAAAAACCAAATAAATAAATAATAAATAAAAACGGGCAAATAGAATGGCAAACACTGTATGTATATCTGTCTGTCTGTCAACCCAGGACTGGAGATGTAGCTTAGTCTGTAGAGTGCTTGCCTACTGTGTAAACTTGGGAGTTTGATCCCTAGTACCACTTAAACTGGGTGTGGTGGCATCTGTTATGTGAGCACTCAGACCTGCAACCAGTAGATCCTTGAGTTCCAAGTCATCCTTGAATATATACATCAAAATGAAGGCCAGCGTGGCTATGAGATCCCATCATTTATCATTTTACTCATTTGAGTGTGCACACGCAGAAATGAGTGTTCATCAAGTAACATGTGTGGAGGTCAGAAGATCTCTCTATCACGGGAGTCCTGGGGATTGAACTCAGGCTGGCAGACTTGATGGCAAGGTACCCTTACCCACTGAGACATTTTGAAGGCCTTAAAATCTGTATTTTTATTTTGGAAGACAGAGTCTCACTGAAGTCCAGGCTGACTGTGAAGTTGCTAAGTAGCTAAGGATGGCCTTGAACTCCTGATTGCCCACCCTCTGGCTTGAATGTGATGTTTTCAGAAGCCAAATTTCAGGGGAAGTTTATGTTCTTTAAGCAAATAGATGTTTATTACTTTTAATTCAGATGTTATTAAAATTACTTTACCTCAGACATGGAACCTTGTTAGGATTCTAGCAACAAAACTGTGGCTAACACGGGCATGGAAGCAGTATCTGAAAACAGGTTCTAACTCTAAGAATAAGCTATACCCACGGGGAGGGACAAACCCTCCAGCACCCTTTTCCCATCACTGAAAAAATTCTAAGAAGCTGCTACTTACCATTTGGATGAAACATTTTGGATAAAAACCTAACGGTTGGTGGTTTATTTGGATATTCTTCAGAAAATTCTATTACTAGTTTAAAGGTACCTAGGTAGAAAACAAACCAAATTACAGTAAAGACAAACATTACTTTTAAATAAATCTTAATTCCATATCAGATTTTGCACAACCACACATTAGCTGGAGAACTCTTAGCATATAAAACATCTAACGTACTTCTGTGTTAGACTGTGGACAAGCGATGCTGGCAAGCACTTGGAGGACATGCATTTTCATGGGCTACTACAGAAGTGTGGAAGTGGTAATGGTCACATTTAGCTGACTGATTGGGGGTGCATGATTTGTGTGTGCAGATGGGCATCGCACCAGGGTATGTGTGTGTGGAGGTCAGAGGCCAAATTTGTTCTGAAGTTAGTTCTTTCTTCCCACCTAAGTAGCCGAGGATGGCCTTGAATTCCTGACTGGCCACTCTCTGGGAGTAAACTCAGGTTGTCAGTTTGTGGGGCCAACTCCTTTACCCTCTGAGCTATCTCACCAGTCCCGAATGTCTTATTTTTGAAAGGCTACTTACTGGGCCAACTACTAAAATTTTAAAAATTCACACTTAAGGAACTAGAAAGTTTACAGCTTAAAAGGAGGGTGCCAAAGGATTCTGAGAGCTGATTACCAACTGCAAAGGACAGCTTAGGCCTGGCTGCTGATAGGAAAGGTACTTCTAGCTTCTTTTTTTGAACATGCTAAAAACAAACTGGCTAGTTTACATCTTTACTCCTCATAGATTGGAACACAATCTCCATTTCGTTACTTTTTGTTTTGCGGTTGGCTGGAAATTTAGGTTAGAGACTAAAGATAGAAAGAAGTCAAATAAAGCCTTATTTCTTATGTGCACATATATTAATAGGGGTAACTGAGACAGTTAATAAAGCTAGCCTTAACTACTATGCTGAGGATCAAACCAAAGGCCTCATATATATCTCAAGCATATACTCTTCACTGACCTACACCTCCAGCCCTTACATATTTGAAGTTTACATTTTAATTTTTGCAATTTATAAAAACAGCTGGACCATATACAATCTCAAGCACAAGTATGGGATAGTTAATCTTAAGGTTTTGGTCTCAAGACCACTCATCAGTATTAATCCCACTATGGGCAAGGAGTGAATTCATGAAACTGAGGTGAACAGAACAGCATTCACTATGATAACTCACCATGGCAACAGATAAAAGAACTCTAAGAGCCAGACAGTACCAAGTGGTAGACAAATTAGAAAACATTTGGTTTAATTATTACCACTTTCTGATTTCTAAAATTTGGTGGTTTTTTTTTTTTTTTTTTTTTTGAGACAGGGTTTCTCTGTATAACAGTCCTGGAACTCAACCCTGGAGACCAGGTTGGTCTCAAACTCATACTCATCTGTCTCTGGTTCCTGAGCACTGGGATTGAAGACATGCATCACTACTGCCCAACTAAATGTTGTTTTTAAAAGCAGCATTTAATTAAAATAGTAACTGTAAAAATCTCTGAGATGTAAACAACCAGATCTTGTGTTTCTGCATAGACTGCCTCCAATAAGCCACTGGTGATACCTACTGGAGGTTGGACTAGAAACTGTGATTTGACAGTTGGGGACATGGCTCAGCGACAGAACCCTTGTCTAGTGAGCAGATTCAAGCCTGGGTGGGTGGGGTGCATGGGAAATACTGTAACCCTGGCTACACAGACAGCTGAGACAAGAGGACTTCAAGTTCTAGGCCAGCCTGAACAATTCTGCAGTACCTTGTCTCAACACAGAATGGGGTTGGAATAATGTCAGCTCAGTGACAAGAGCTAGCCTGACACACCTGGAGGGCCATTCTTAAGCTATCAAAACAGTAACTCAGAAAATCCTACAATTCATCAAAAAGAACTGAGCCTTACAATTAACCTAAATATACTTACAGACATGCTAAATAACATACTTTTAACATGCTAGTGATAGGTACATCATTATTTTTACATTTCTCTTTAAGACTTGGTTTAAAGAAGACAGCTGGGTTCTCTTATCTAAATACAATCTGTTGCAATCTATTTTTTGATTGTAGCATAGTACATAAGAAAATCTGGCCTCATACAATATGTGATTTTTATAGCCCCTTTAGACTGGTTTGCTATTGCATAAGATTTTTTTTTAAACGTTCGTTGCAATGAACCACCTACAATCTTATCAATAAACATTCTGTACTCAATTACACTAAGCTCTTTTGTACTTTGGATAAAGTTTTGGTTTTGTCAATCTTTGACAATGCTAGAGACTAGACCCAAGACCCAAGGCCATGGCAGCCACACTCCACCACCCAGCTACTTCTCCAGGTCTGTCAGTCATCCTTTCAAGTAAGCATGTTTCACGAACACACCAGCAGCCCAAGCTGTGACTGACTCAACTGCAGAAGTGGTTCTGTCATGTGCTGTCATCATGCACAACATCAAGGAGCAGACCGAGAGGTCACCAGCAACTCCCACTGTCACCAAGACATTTTACCATACAAAGAACACAGCGACTGTTACAATAGTGTGGGCCAAGGTCTCAACTTGCTCTTAGATGCTCAATTATTTAGGTACAGCTCTAGCTCAAACTGTTTCTATATCAGCAATGCAAAGGTCAACAATTAGTATTAAGATGGTCACAGAATCCTCCTGAAAGAGGACTCAAGACACCAGAAAGGGTTTGTGGATTGAACGCAACTGAGACATCCTGAGATAGCTTAAAAACAAAAACAGCTGCTACAGTCACTTGATACCTCCTTGGATTTCTTATCCCTACCTAGAAATAAGTATGGCAGTGTGGCACATATCTCTAACACATGCATACATATTTAGTAAGAAAGAGGACAATCCCGGCACTTAGAAGGCAGAGGCAGGGGGATTTTCTCTGAGTCCCAGTCACCAGAAGGGGCTACAGTGAGATCCATCTCAAATACAGATCTAGATTATTTTACAGTACTTCTGTCTAAGACTTATGCCTAGATCGGCCCTATTGTTCTTCAACAGGCAATATTTCAAAGTCCAAGTACTTGTTTATTAGACTTTCAGGTTATTCCCTGACAAATAGTTCACAGCCATTATTCTTGTCAAATAAGTTAATAGGATAAATTATGAAGTCACTTTGATAATTACAGCAAAGCTGTTAATTTTTTAAGATCTACTTTAATTAGAGAAAATCTGTAAGTACCTGCTTAAAATCAATTTAATAAATGTAATTTTGATTACAGATTTGAACCATTCTCCCCCATTTCCTGGCTCCTGTTAGATATAACCAACTTGCAAAAGACTGCAGAATGCTTTGGGTGTTACACGCGCTAAGTAGTGAAGCTTGGAGCTACTGGTAACTATGGATTCAGGAGTTGGGGAGAGCTTGGCAGTGGAGTGCTTGCTTAGAACACTAAAGGCTTCAAATAGGTGTGTTGGTATTCGAATCCCTGACTTAAAAGCACCCATTTAATATCATAAAATAATTAACAATTACTCACCATCTTCAAAGGGTGTCCCTTCTGGTCTGAAAACAAGAAGATTTCTGATTAAAAGACATTTTTTACTCTGCCTTTTCTGTCTTCAAGGAGGGGAAGAATAAACTGGGAAACTAGAAAAGGCTGTAGTCATCCTGCTACCCAGAGAGTTGTACACACACCTAGGCCAACGTACAGCCTCAGCTTTTTACTGACAAGAGAGAGCAGAAATAACTTTTAATGTTCAAGTTTCTTCTCCCCAAAGGATAATTTTACTCAACAAACTTGTCTATGATTTTGCTGCAAAATTGGGTCGTGGAGGCACATACCTTTAATCCCAGCAGAGAGGCAGGTCTCTGAGTCCGAGGCCAGCCTGGTCTACAGAATAAGTTCTGGGACAGCTAGGCTGTTACACAGAGAAACCCTGTCTTGAAAAACCCCAAACCAAAACAACAGTATACAAGTGGGCATGATGCCATACACTTATAATCCCAGATACTCAAGAGCCTGAAGCAGGAGGATGTCAAGTTTGAGGTCTGCCTGGCATACAAAGGGAGAATTAGACCAGCCTGAGCAACCTGGTAATACCCTGTCTCAAACTAAAATTTTAAAAAGGGATGGTGTAACACACACAGAGAAAAAAACTGGGTATCATGGTCAGGTCAGGCTGGCCTGACCCTGAAGCAATGCCCCTGCCTCAGACTCCTAAGTGCTAGGATTTATAAGTATGAGCCAGTACACCTAACTATTTTGATTTTCTTGACATAAGGTCTTGTTATGGGCTCTTAATTTGTGATCCTACTGACTGTCTTCCAAGGGGTATGATTACAGATGGCTGAATCCAGGGCTTCAAGAATGCTGGACAAGCACTCCACCAACTGAGCTACATTCCCAGTCTCCCATCACTAAGATGGCTCAGTGATTAAGAGTATTTGAAACTCTTACAGGAGTTTGGTTCCCAGCACCCATTCAGGCAGCTCATAACTAACTACAGCTTCAGGAGCTATGACTCCCTACCCCTGCCTGCCTGTCTTACATGGGCACCTGCTCTCCTGTACCTCACATCCCCTTAAGATCCTAGTTTTTAATCAATTACCTGGGTTGACTATAAAACCATACCACAGTCTGCTGTAGTGGCAAATTCCCACAATCCCATACATACCAACAGACACACATAATCAAAAAGGATATGCAGGGCTTGCAAGATGGTTCAGCAAGTAAAAGTGCTTGCTATGCTATCCCTGGAAGCCATGATGAAGGAACAGAAGTGACTTAATAGTTGCCATCTTACACCTTTATATTGAGTGCTGTGGGTTACAGGCACCTACACTCACTCACACAGTCATATACACAGTCACATGGTCTCTCTCACACACATACACAAAATAATAATAAATAGGAATTTAAGGATGTATTAAGTATGGTGGCCCATGCATTGGGAAGGTTGAGGTAAGAGGATTCTAAGTTTGAGGACAATCTGGGAAAGTCATGTAGATTTTCTAAACTTTTGTTTTGCTTTTTGTGAGCTGGTTCCATTACGCAGCCTGGACTTTAGTCTCCAAGTGCTGAATCAAAGGGCTGCATGCTAACCCTGTCAACAGTCCACCTCAAAATACCATTTTAAGAGTCTGAGTGTAGCTTGGCGATGGAGCGTTTGGCTGCAATGTGGAAAGTGGCCTAGTTCAATGCCACCATCATGCATGCTAACACATTCCTGCTCAGGACACAGATGATTTGTAGCTGAAACTCTTGTCACAGCAAAGGTCTCGGTATTTGATTCTAAGCCCTTTTACACCTCCAACAACATGAGCACAAACACTGAATGAGATAATTTATTTCATCTCCTTCATCACTCCATTTAATTTAAAATATTTACTTATTTTTAGTGCTGGGGATCAAACACAGGACTGTATACATGGTAGGCAAGCTTCACTTAAAGCCTTTGAACCCTAGTTTTTATCAGTTACCTGGAGTGGCTGTTAATCCGTACCATAGGCAGTACAGTGTCCTACTCCCACAATCCCAGCTACTTGAGGGCCTAATGCAAGAGATCACTGGAGCCCAGTTCAAAATCACCCTGGGCAACATTTCAACACCCTGGCTCAACTGAAAGAAAATCTCATAAAACTATATATAACAGCAAGAAGCAAAGCAATTTTATCTAACTGTCCCAGACTCAATAAAATGTTTCAGGGGTTTGGCGTACAGCATAGTGATGGAGCACTAGTAAGCAAGCACACGAGGCCCTGGGTCCAACCACAGCTTCTTAAGTGATAATGCCCCCACCCAGGAGAATTTCTACTTCAACCTCTTTCCTTAGTGCTTATGTACTTACTTTTCTCAAGGAGGCCCCACACAGCTATCCTGGATAACTAGTTCAACTCACCCAAATATAACTGCATTCCACTGCATGATGTTGTTTTCAGATGGTGCACCACTGACCCCCACAGGCGGGTCCTCTTGCAATCTGGAAATCCAGAGTGGTCATTTTCAGAGTTGAACATAAATGTCAGTGAGGTCAAATTCTACTGAACCTATTCTGAGAGGCTGGCTAGAATGACCTTGTTATTGTTGGAGTGGGAATGAACCACAACTTAAATGAGTCAACCAGGTTAATACACGCATTAATACTAAAGTGATCTCTAACTACAAAGGCCTAAGAGATCATCCCTCTTCACACAGCGAGATTTAAGATACGGGCTCTTGAAGAACTCATGTTTCCAGACTGCACTCTTAACCCACTGAGAGCTTACAATCTCAACAATAAAAACTACTGCTAGAGAACCAGCAGCTTATGTCAGGCGGTGGTGGTACACACCTTTAAATCCAGCACTTGGTAGGTGTAGGCAGAGGCAGGTATCGGGTATCTTGTGAGTTGGAGACGAGCCTGGTCTACAGAGTGAGTTCCAGGACAGCCAGGGCTACACTGACAAACCCTGTCTCGAAAAACAAAAACAACAAAACAGAGAACCTACACCTTTCCTACCATCCAAGGCTCACCAGTCCTAACCACAGAAACTGTACAACATAAAAACATAGCAAATCTCTGTATATGCTAAATGACTAAAAACCACATTCAGTGTAACTAGAAAGCAAGTTTTACTTCACACCCTGTGCTTCAGACACCGGCTTTCTAAAGAAGCCAGAAGCTCCAGCTAGCTTTTCCAGCAGCCTCTATTTTCAAGGCTGTTTGAAGGCAAAATCTATCTCTAAGACCAGGAGACTTCACCAGACGTCATCATCAAATTTTTTTAACCTGAAGATCCTTGGAAAACCACCAAAGGCAAGGTGTATTCAACTTAGAATCAAGTACAGGAATTGCAAAAATGGACAAGAGATAACAATGGATGTAACTGGGGAGTTTTATTTGCATTTCAGTCAGGGAGCTAATCAAACACAGTGACTTCAAGCCCTGGCTGACTTTTGCACCAAAAAAGGGCATCCTTGCCCGGCAGATTAAAAACAAACAAAACCTCTCCATTAAGCGCTACACCATCTTCAGGTGGTAGGGCACTTGGCAACAAAAAGTGTATTGTTTGGTCAACCTCAAGCAGATTAGGCCACTGACAGGAACTGCCTACTGCTTGACTCCCCACTTTTAAGTGGCTAAAAGCAGCAGCGAATGAATTAAACGATGAAGTTGTCAAGGGCCCAAGACAAAGGCTTCCAAACGCCTCACACGGGGCTCTATAATGGCGAAGTGAAGGTTGCTTCCTGAGCGGCAAATCTAAGTTTTTATATTACAGATTTGTCTCAATCACGGCAGGTCTGACCAGAAAACTTTAAAGAATATCTTGACGCTGGACTTGGGGTACTGTTCTGCACTAATACGTTTTCACGGAAAGAAACAACTGGAAGAGGAGGGAAGATGTCATCTTCTTCCTCCAAGCCCTGTATTTCCTAACAAACCCCTATTTTCCAAAAGGAGGCCCAGGTGGAGTATCAGATGAGCTCCCGGCTGACGGGAGGCATTTCTCCAGGCTCGGGAGGCTATAGATAGGCCTTTATTCGGCAGCCAGATCTCAGTTCCAGAAGGCACTGGCAGCCACTAGAGTGGCCATCTCTCGGCCCAGGTTTCCCGAGCCAGTTCTCAAGGTCCTTCCAGGTGGGCGGGGGCAGGGTCGGGTTTCGGGGGATGAGCTAACCACCTCCGGCCCTCGCGCGGCAGACCCCATCCTCAACGCAGCAGAAAGGGAAGGGACGTGGGGTAGGATTCACCCTAACCCCGCTCCAAACGGGAGTCCGCGGGGCGCTGGAACAAAGCTGGACTGGTCGGCCAGGCGAGGCCTGAGCCTCAGGCGGAGCTCGCTCGCACCGGCTGGGGAGGGGACGCCGCAGGGTGCAGAGGCGGGCTCGGAGGCGTCGGCATCTGGCCTTGATGGGCCTTGGGGACACGTAGGCCCAGCGATGGCCACCTTCCTACTTTGGGGGGAGGGGGAAGGCAGAAGGCAGTAGTACCGACCATCCTCACTCAAAGGGAGGCAGCAGGCGAGAGAGTGGGAACCGCCAGTAAGCCGAGGCTGCCGCGGATCCCGCAGGCCCACAGTCCGTCAGGGTCACTAAGGGGAAGATGTCCCGGATCCCCGCCCTGCAGTCCCGCGGGTTCAGGAAGGGGCCGTCATATTGGACTATAAGGCGAGGGCCCTTACCGCTTGAAATCCCGCATGAGCCTCCTACGGGCCGGGGTCGACATGCTCCGCAGCTGCCCCGCGGTCAGTCTGAAAGAAAAGAGTCCCGCTCGGCCCCCCCACCCCCCGGCGCAGCGGCCGAATCACTGTGTGTCGCCGCCGCCGCCGAGACTGCAAAAACAACCCTGCAATGACGTCTCCCTCCGCCGCCTCCAGATCCCTCCGCCCTCCGCCAGTACCACCGCGGAAAGGAGGGGGGAGGGGGCGGGGCGAGTGGGCGCGCGCGCGGCCGCGGCCCGCGCCAGGGTCCGTCTTCCGGGCTGATTTCCTGTGGGGAGCCGCGCCGAGCCCGCTCCCTGTTCACGCCGGGCGCGACGGGCCCGAGGCCGCCTGCGGCCACACGCTACCTTGCCTCTCTCCCCCCGTCGCTAGTTTCAGGTTCGGCCGGACGGGGAGAGACAGGCGCATCCGGAGCCTGAGATTTCAGGGAAGGGAGGTGGAGGTGACGTCAGGTCACGTGACCGCTGGCGGCGTTGTCAACAATCCACCCCTGAGGGGGAGGGAACGAAGTATCTAGAACCACGTGTCCCTGTGACGCCATTAAACAGGTCACGTGACGGCGTCGCCTGGCTCCTGGTTTTAGGTATAACGAGGCAGGTCGCTGAGTTTAAGAGCGAGCTGGACACCTCTAGTCGTATCTTGTTCTTTTGGCCCCAAGTACTGGAACTTTGCCGAAGGAGATGTTGTGGAAGGAGCCGCTTGCCTTCTAAGTCTTTAACACGGAACAAAAAAAAAATCTGAATTTTCTATTTCAAGTGACTTAGCAACTTTGGTACGTGGGGCAGGTGCTGAAACGGTCGCATACACTTGTTAGAATCAGCTTTGAATGCTAAGGCCAGCGCAAATGAGATGGCTTACAGGCTTTGGGACCAATAACCTGTTCCCACTAGTGGGATTTTTATACGGATATGAGCATGGACTAGATTGTCCAAGCCTTTAAAGACGGCACAGAGCTAAAGAAATTGGAATCTGAATTTGCCTGCGTTTGAGGCACAATTGTATTTTTCAAGAAATGTGGAGGTGTGATTTTAGAGCATATCAATGGGCTGCTGGTTGTCAAAGAAACGTACAGAAGTGATTCAGATGGGGGGGAGAGATGGTGCAGACGTGAGTGGGAGGTATTTCTTGAGTCTGAGACAACTCATTACAGCTCATTACAGGCTTTGGATAATTGCATGGAGGGTGCCAAGAGGACCGGAAGTGCCCCATCGTGGGTGCTCATGCACAGCAGGCTCAAAAGCCTTGACCCTGTCCTCCTTTGCTGAGTCACGGAATACCCACCCTCAGCTTCCATCTCCAGTTGTGAGGATTTGTTAGTCAGGGGTACAGAACATTTTAGAAGACGCCGAATTCTTAATTCTAGCAGGAGGAAGGGAATGAAAATCCACTGCTCCGCTCCTGCCCATGTTTTCAGGAAACCAGGAAGGCTTTACGTTTCCCACTGCCCTTACCCCTCTCTTCAAACTCTGAATTCTCTTGGTTTAAAGGAACCTTGAGAACCCAATGACTTGGTGTACTCTGCTGATCTCACCATTCAGGTAGTGGAAAGGATCAGGAGTTGAAGCGTAAGCTTCAGTGACAGTGAGACAGTCTCATCCTCCTACCCCTCAACCCCCAGAAAAGTAACCTTGAGGTTTGCTAGGTAGGTCTAAGTTACCCTAGCCGCTGCTCTGCACTCGCAGAGTGACTCAGCTAAAAGTTAAATACTTCTTAACTTTTTAAGTTTTTTTCTCCTTTTTGAGGTATATGATAGAACCACAGGGTCTTATATAGTCCTTTTTTTTTGTTTTTCAAGACATGGTTTCTCGGTGTAGCTTTGAAGCCTGTACTGGAACTCACTCTGTAGACCAGGCTGGCCTCGAACTCACAGACATCTGCCTGTCTTTGCCTCCCGAGTGCTGGGGTTAAAGGCCCTTTAACTTTTTATTGAGCGGGAAGTGACAGTGCACAGATGCAGCCTCAGCACTAAATAGGTGGGGACAGGAGGGCTGCAAATTCCACGCTCCCTTGAGCTGCGTGGAGAGATACTGGCTCTAAGGTTCCCTGGGCTGGCTTCAACTCCCTTTGAGTAGCTGGCATAGGTAACAGGTATCTTGCCTTTCCTTGTCTTCTTTTTTTTTTTTTTTAATTTGCCATCCAGCCATACCATTCCTAATCTTCCTCATGAGTTAAGAACAAAGGCAGATAAATATGTGGGATTATATGCAGTGAAATGCTAAAGAGATTTTTTTTTTAAAAAAATCTTATTCTGTCCCTTATCTAGTAATTTAACTTAGAAATGGATGGGATAGTTTGATTTTTTTCCAAAATGAAATGTTTTGACAAATTCCTTGTACTTCCTAAAGTATTAGAAAGCAGAATATTAACAAACCCCACACAATTTCTTGGTCAGGCTGCTTGCTGGAAACTTACAACTATGGTCTTAGAACTTAGTTTTTGTTTTTAAAAACAGGGTATGTGTAGCTCAGGCTGGCCTGGAACTTGTTATGTCAACCAGGCTTCCTCAGTCTCGATAGACCTCTGCCTCTCCTCAGAGTACTGGGATTAGAATGGGTACCAGTGACTTGGCAGCTTTGTGAGTTAAGTGATGCCAGGAACTCAGTCTGGTTCATGCTTTGCTCTTTGCAAATATTTAGTTCATAACAAATAGAAAATTAACATACAGAAGGTCTCGTAATGTTGGAAGATTTAACTATGACATTTTGTTTGTTTGTTTTTTTCAAGACAGAGTTTCTCTCTGCAACTGCTCTGGCTGTCCTGGAACGCGCTCTGCTGACCAGGCTGGCCTCGAACTCAGAGATCTGCCTCTGCCTCCCCATCCCTGAGCACTGGTGCTATAAAGGCTTGTGTTACCACTGCCACATGGCTGACACTTTTATTGTGTGGGGTAGGACAGACCGATGAGGATGTCGATGATACAGACACATGGCAAACCCAAACCACGTACCCATCCCTCCTCACTCTCAAGCTCCGAAATCCAGCCCTAACTGGATTTCTCCTCCTAACAGGAGGAGATGCTCTAGCCTGTTTTTAAATAAGCAGACTAGTTTCTCTTTTTTTACATACACCCCTTAGCACCCTTCCTGTGTGCATTCATTTATTTTTGTGTGCAGGCCAGAGGACAAGTTGGAGGAATTGGTTCTCTGTCCACCAAGCAGACCCAAGGGATTGCTCTCAAGTTGTCAGCTTCATAGCCTTTCTCCTGAGCTATCTTATTGAACTAGCTTTACTACTATTCCAGTTGAATCAGGATCTCAAGGTGGAGCCCTTCAACACCTCTTCGGGTTATTAAATGTACATTCCCAAATGTCCTTGTATAGCACTCCGTTTTGCATTTCACATGTAGTGAGGAAACTTTGTAAAAGGACTGCGAGGGCCTTTAGCACAGCACTCAAAGCAGACAGATGAACTCTTGGGAGTTCAAGGCCAGCCTGGACTACAGGTAAGTCCCAGGCCAGCCAGAGCTACAAAGGAGACCCTGCCTCAAAACAAATAAAAAAGGAGTACCAGTAGTTGGAAAACACGAAGGAATAGCGAGAATCTTAAAGAACATTAGAAATACCGTTAGAAATAAGTTAGGGGTCCAGTGAATGCGGAGTTAGGAATAAGTCAGGGGTGTAATGAATGCTGAGTTTATGGCTTACCACTGGGCTATGCCCTCTGCCTAAGAAACATCTTGTCCCTGTTTAAGTATCGATGTCGACTTTGAAGTCGGATTCAGGTGTATGGAATATTAATGTAGTGCTGGCAAACTAGTCACAAAGGCTTCCTTGGGTCAGTTGTCTTTAATAATAATCAGCCTCTTAGGACCGGGCACAAGCGGGTGACCAGTCACCCTGACGACAAAATGCTCTTTTCCCCTGGCAGAAAGAGCCCTCGAGGGCGTTCAATCTGCGACAAAAACCGCCTTCTCCCATTCCGCAAGCACGCTGGGCCTACTGCACCATCTAGCTTCCGCTTCGTGTCACTTTCCCTTCCGGGTCGGGACCCCAGCGATTTCCAGTCTTGCGTACTGCTGTTCGAACGCCGGCCCCGCCCCCACCCCGTTGCCAGGGCGTCGGGCGGCCCAGAGCCGGCAAAGTCGGCCTGGAGAGGAGGCGTGGTGTCCCGCGGCCGGCTGGGACTTCGCGGAGCCGGGCCTGCGGGACTACAGGATGGGCTGAGTCGGCAGCGGCTCTCAGGACGAGGTGGACAGCCCGGCGGAAGGCGTGACCCGGGTTGTGGCTGTTTAGGCTGTGGGCTTCAGGAGAGGGCGGGCCGCGTGGGCAAATGCGGTACCGAGGTGGAGGTTCCCACGCTTGTGGATCGTAGCGGTCACAAGAAACCCGCAGTGTTTGTTAGAGGGACTTTTTAACCTGCCTTCCTTCGTCTTTGCTGTTTTTTGAAAAGGGAGCTTGTTTTCTAAATCCCGTATTCTAAAATGATTCCTGAATTAAGCGCGAATCAGACCTCCCTTAGTCCCAAAATGCTAGATTAATGCGGGACACCCATGTGTTGTGGTGAAAGTTGGAACTTCTCCGACAACCTAAGAGTTCCCACGAACAGGCTGTGCTGTAGCCAGCTCTCCTAGATTTTGTTCTTATATTTGAAAGTAGGGGGTTATTATCGACTCTATACATTATCCAGCTTGAAAATTTAAAGCACGAACTTATAACATTTTCTTTATTTCTGTGAAGCAGAACCCCGGCTTGAAAATGGAGATGTATGAAACTCTTGGAAAAGTGGGAGAGGGAAGTTATGGAACGGTCATGAAATGCAAACATAAAGATACTGGGCGGATAGTGGCCATTAAGATATTCTATGAGAAACCAGAAAAATCTGTCAACAAAATTGCAACGAGAGAAATAAAGTTTCTAAAGGTTTGTTTCTTTTGCCTTTTATTGTATACATATTTTTTCCCATTGGAATTCATCTTGCTATGAAGTCCAGGCTGGCCTGGAACACTTATTTTTTCCAGTGCTGAGATTTACAGGCTACGTTACAACACCGGGCTTCTTTTGCCTTGATTGTGTAAGTCAAGCGAGAAATTGTTGTAGAATGAAGATAAAATGTATAAAAGAACATTTCCATTAACAATATACTGCATAGAGAAATTCTCATTACCTATAGTTTGTAATTTCTAGTGATAAAAGATCTGCGTTCTTGTGTATAGCAGAATTATGATAATATTGTGAAGCTGTTCAAAACTACTCAGTTATAATGCTTAAAGATGTCTGCTTTGTACAAAGGACTGTGGAAGAAGCTGAGACTAGAAAGAAGTAAAAATTTGTTCCTTAATGACTTATGACTAGACAGGAGGTGTACAAAAGATAATCCTAATAAGAGTGGCTCATGCTGAGCCAGAGAGATGGCTCTGTGGTTCAGAGCGCTCGCTGCCCTTGGAGAGGACTAGAGTCAGTCCCCGGGATCCATACCAGAAGGCTCACAACTGCCTGTACCTCCAGCTCCCGGGGGACACCTGCAGGCTTGTGTGCGGAACCACATAACCACACAGGTTTTTTGTTTTGTTTTGTGTTTTTTAATGGTTACTACTAAATTCCACACACTTCTGTTTGGCTGGGAAGGATTCTTGCAGAAAATATGCTGTGTTCTTGGCCTTGAAGGATGTGTAGCATTTGGGTGAAGTGGAGCTACTACTGAGTTCCAGAACAACATAAGCGTAGGAAGACAAGAACAAACGAGTGGAAAGGAAAAGAACAAGTACTTGTCTATGAGTTTCTTGTATAGAATTAGAATTCTAATTAGTGCCGTAAATTGGAAGTAGATTTTAAAGTGTTTTAGGCTAAGAAGTCAAAACTTGGTTTGGGTTTGATCTGGAGTAGCTCCATTGGTAGACTGCTGGCCAAGCATGTCCGAAGCCCTGGGTTTGGTCCCCAGAACCACATAAAACTGAGCACGTGCAATCCTCTGCTATATATTAAGTTCCAAGCCAGCTTGGGGTACGTGACACCCTAACTCAAAGACGCAAACCTGATTTTTTTAGGAGATGGAAAATGAAGGTTTGAGTTAATTGTAAAGAATCCCTGTTAGGTAGTCAGGTAGTGATGGCGCGTGCCTTTAATCCCAGCACTTGGGAGGCAGAGGTAGGCAGATATCTGTGAGTTCGAGACCAACCTAGTCTACAAGAGCTAGTTCCAGGATAGGCTCCAAAGCTACAGAAAAACCCTGTCTTTAAAAACTAAAAGAATAAAAAAAAATCTGTTAGTTATTAATCTATCAATACTTTGTAGAATGTAATGTATCAGAAGACTGAAATCTAAAGGGGTCTGATGGGAATTTAATTCAGAAATCCTGCTAATATGATGAGGCCTTTTTTAGACTCCAGCAGTGTAAATGGCATGCAGAAAGGAGTCGGAGATGTCCTTGAAGTTCAGAGAATGCTACAGTTGATGTAAAGTGGAGGAGAATTTGAGAGCTAGTTCAGTTCTGGGACTGTTGACTTGCAGACGACAGGGATATTTAACTAAAGACTATAAGGCTTCTGCAAACAGCAAGTGTCAGGAGAGATGAAGGTACTGTATGTGTGACAGGCAAAGAACGGAGGAGGTAAAGAGTGTGAACATTCTTTGGGGACTGGGTCCAAAACTAGACACCGAAACGGGAAGCAGTGCCTCCAGGTACAGGTGTTCTATCTTACTGTGCTTTCAGGGCTCTCACCTTGACAGTGGAGTCCAGATGTTTTACATGTGATGAAGAGTACAGCTGCTCTTGCCCATCTTTGTTGGTACAAAAGAAACGTTTTCTTTCTTTTTCTTTTTGGTTTTTCAAGACAGGGTTTCTCTGTGTAACAGCCTGGTTGTCCTGGACTAGCTCTTATAGACCAGGCTGGCTTTGAACTCACAGAGATCTGTCTGCCTCTGCCTCCTGAGTGCTAGGATTGAAGGTATGTGTCACCACCGCCCAGCATTTTCTTTCTTTTTGTCTGTATTAGATATTATAAATCTAAATAGAATTCCATGCTAGCACCTGTGGACAGTTGGAACTGCTATATTTCTAGACCGTATGAAGGAAAAGTAAAAGCTAGTAAAGACATTATGATTTTTTTTTTTTTAATGAAAGACACCAGTCCTTGCCTGATGAAATGAAACAGCACTGTCAGGCAGTTTGTGCTCCTTAAGTGAGAAATCAAATTAGGAAATAATGGCTTTGAACTTCTGAACCTTCTGCCTCCACCTCCATAGTGCTGACATTGCATACACCATGCCTGTTGTTTTTAATTTTTAAATTTCATTTTGCCATTTATTCTGGTGTGTGCGTGATGCACATTGACAGTGCACACGTGGAGGCCACAGGGTAACTTGCGGAAGTTGGAGGGCTCTCGGTTGTCAGGCTTGACAGCAAGTGCCTTTACCCTTTGAGCCATGTAGCCTTGCAGTTTCATGTGTTGTTAGGGATCACACTCAGGGCTTTGTGCACGCTCGACAGCACTCCACCAGCTGAGTGCTAGCTCCAGCCCTATTTAGTGATACTATAACACTAACAAGTAGTGACAAGAACATGGAGATGAGCTTGAAAACATATTTTGTTATAACCATAGGCAAATAACTTACTTTAGACAAGGTTTCATATGCATCCTTGGGTGATTTGGAATTTGCTATGTAGGCCAGGCTGGCTTCAAACTCACTAATCTGCCTATCTCTACCTGCTGAATGCTGAGACTAAAGGTATGTGGGACCATGTCTGGTATATGCAAATTGTTTTAAGACACTTTGTTTCTTTTTTAAGACAGGGTCTCCCTATGTAGTCCAAGCTGCACTGGAATTTCCTATGTAGAACAGACTAGCCTCTGATTTACCGAGAGAGAGAGATCTGCTTCTCTCTGCCTTATGAGTATTGGAATTAAAGGCCTGTAACACCATTAGCACTCTAAACTATTCTCGCTGACTTTGTATGGGATGTCCCACCTGCTTTCCCTCTCTTCCTACCTTTCTTCCTTTAAAATATTTTTTTCTTTCTTTGGTTGGTTGGTTGGGTTTTCAAGACAGGGTTTCTCTGTATAACAGCCCTGACTGTCCTGGAACTCGATGTGTAGATCAGGCTGACTTCAAACTCACAGAGATCCACCTGCCACTGCCTTCCAAGTGCTGGGATTAAAGGCATGCACCATCACCTCACCTGGCTGAAATATTTTTTAAACTTAGAAGAGTTTTATTTTATGTGTATAGGTCTTTAGTCTGTATGTGTTTGTACCGTGTTAGTGCATCCCCACAGAGGCCAGAAGAGGGTGTCACAGCTCTGAGCATGAGGGTTCAGGATCAGAGACTTATGGGCTGGAGAGTTGACTCGGCAGTTAAGAGTGCTTGTTGCTCTTCCAGAGGACCTAGGTTCGATTCCTGTAGCCCACAAGGTGGGATCTGATTTTCCTTTCTCACCTCCCTGGGCACCAGTCATGCATCTGATGTACAGACATAAATGTAAAATATATATCTGCACATATATTTTACTATTTTATACACATAAAATTGTAAAAGAAATAAACCTAAAAGAACCAGAGTCCTCTGGAAGATGTGCCAGTTCTCTTAATCACCATTTTATCTCTCCAGGCCCCTTCTTTTTACACCAAATTTTATTGCATAGTCCAAACTAGCGTGGAACTCATTGTATAGCTCAGGCTGGCCTCAAATTCTTCCTCATTCTGCTTCAGCTTCTGTAGTCCTGGGATTACAGGCACTTGCCACTGCATACCACTTTTCAATTTAGCATAATCTAATAAGAGAGCTCTTGCATTTGCTAATATTCTTAACCTAAAATGATTGCCCAAATAACTCAATTTTAACTAAATTTTAATGGTAGAATCTGATTAAATTACTGACACAGCAGTTAGAATATTTGTGAAAGGTTGTCTAGTAATAGAGAAAAATATAATTAAATACACACAAAGAAAGAAGACCCCTACTGTTTTTGTTTGTTCCTTACTTCCTCCACTATTTTGCCTTTAAAATAAAGACTAAGGGCTGGAGAGATGGCTCGGCTGTTAAGAGCTTTTGTTCTTGCAGAGGACCTGTATTTGATTCCCATCACACACATGGTGACTCACAAGCATCTGTAACTTTGTTTCCAGGGGTGAGCACCAGGCATGCACGTGTGTACGGACATACATGCAGATCAGACACCTATACTCATAAATAAGCCTATAGGAATATAAATTAGAGGTCGTACAGAAAGCCAGCAGTTTTCCCTAGGGGGGCCATTTGTGTGGTGTCTGAAAGCACTGACCCTCCGCTGTCCCTTCACTGCTGCCAGTGTGTCATTGCCACGGCCGCACCAGAGCATCTTACTAAACAGGGAAATGGAGAGCAAAAATAGGAAAGAAGCCGGGCTGTGGTGGTACACTTTAATCCCAGCACTCGGGAGGCAGAGGCAGGTGGATCTCTGTGAGTTCGAGGCCAGCCTGGTCTATAAGAGCTAGTTCCAGGACAGGCTTCAAAGCTACAGAGAAACCCTGTCTTCAAAAAAACCAAAAATTTAGGAAAGGAATCTGGAATTGTATTTTGGCAAAAATTTCTACCAGTCATGTTTCAAGGATTTTAGTCTCTGCTAGTCGCAGGAAAGTAGAAAACTTGACGTTATACCACTAGAATAAAAGCATTTTCTTAAAAAAATTATAGTTTGCGGGGCTGGCTCAGCGCTTAGGAGCCCTTGCTGCTTTTCCAGAGGACCTAAGTTCAGCCCAGTAGCCATATGGTGGCTCACAACCATCCATATTGAGACCTGGTGCCCTCTTCTGGCCTGCAGGCAGACATATAGGCACAACACTGTATACATCATAAATGAATACATTTTTAAAATAAATTATAGTTTACTAGTGAATCTAATAATGAAATATACTCATTTTTAATCCAAATTTATAATTTTTTTGTTTTTTTTTAAAAATATTTATTTATTTACTCATTATGTATACAGTGTTCTGTCTGCCTGTATCCTGCAGGCCAGAAGAGGGCACCAGACCTCATTACAGATGGTTGTGAGCCACCATGTGGTTGCCGGAAATTGAACTCAGGACCTTTGGAAGAGCAGGCAATGCTCTTAACCGCTGAGCCATCTCTCCAGCCCTATAAATATTTTTGTTAATTTAAAAAGTGGTTAAATATTTCAAAATTGATTGTAGCAAGGACAATAGTCGAAAAATAGAATAAGTTACTTAAATATTAAGCTTTATTTGTCTTCTACGCTGCTACATGGCAATTATTTAAGAGTACTTATTTGATGTATTTGTTGGTTTGAAGTGCATGTGTGCCTGAATGTCAGAGATCAGGTTGGGTGTCTGCCTCTTACCACATTCTACCTTCTTTTTGGAAACAGAATCTGTCATTGAATTTGAAGCTATCAGTTGAGCTCGAAATAGCTGAGCAGTGAGCTTCCCCTCTATCCACCCAACTTTACCTCACCCAGTGCTAGTTACAGGCTCCTGCTGCTATGTCTGGTTATCTGTGGTTGCTAGGGATTGAACTCAGGTACTTGTGTACATACCAAGCATTTTCCCACTAAGCCATCTTTCCAACTCCTTAAAATTATTTTTGACAATGGTTGTTAGGAGCACACAAAAAAGAATTTTTGGGGGCCGGGCGGTGGTGGCGCACGCCTTTAATCCCAGCACTCGGGAGGCAGAGGCAGGCGGATCTCTGTGAGTTCGAGACCAGCCTGGTCTACAGAGCGAGTTCCAGGACAGGCTCCAAAGCCACAGAGAAACCCTGTCTCGAAAAACCAAAAAAAAAAAAAGAATTTTTGTTTTAAAAATTACTTATTTAGGCCGGGCGGTGGTGGCACACGCCTTTAATCCCAGCACTCGGGAGGCAGAGGCAGGCGGATCTCTGTGAGTTCGAGACCAGCCTGGTCTACAAGAGCTAGTTCCAGGACAGGCTCCAAAACCACAGAGAAACCCTGTCTCGAAAAAAAAAAAAAACAAAAAGAAAAAAAGAAAACAAAAAATTACTTATTTAATTTTTGTTTGCATGAAATGAAGATCTCACTGTGTTTATTGCCCAGACTGGCCTCAGATTTATCTTCCTGTCTCAGTCTCCTGAGTATCTGAGATAAAGGGTGTTTTGTTTCTTAGTAGAATTGTAGAATAAAAAATTAATTAAAAAACCCAAATATTTGCATATTTATGCTATTTCCATGGTTATAAATTATTTCATATATTTGAAGATTTTTAAAACATTTTGATATTTTTTTGATTATCAAGTGAATTAAAAATGACCCTTAGAACTTATGGTTCAGTCTCTACAACTTAGGACCAAAATTAGAGAATACGTTATATAAATTTATAACATATGCTCAATGATGTTGAAATATACGTGTGGGCTGGAGAGATGGCTCAGTGGCTAAGAGCACTTGTTCTTGCAGAAGACCGAGGTTTGCTTCCTGCACCCACATGGTGATTCACAACCATTCTTAACTCCAGTTCCAGGGGATCCAACATCACCCTCTTCTGACCTCTGGGTACCAGGAGTGCACTTGATGCAGATGTATGTGTATAGACCAGCATACAAACATAAATTGTAAAAGTGTAAAAATCCACGCTCAGCTGAAATATGAGGACCTTAGGGGCTAGGTACACTTAGCTCAGCATGTGAAAGATCCCAAGTTCAGTTTCCAAAAATTAAAACACCTGCTGATAAATGTGGTGGTTTATGTCTTTAATCCCAGCACCCAGCACTCCAGAAGCTGAGACAGAAAAGTTGTGAGTTCTGGTCTAGCCTGGGATACATAGCAAGCCCTTGTCTCTAAAAATGAAAAGAAAGAACAACAACAAAATTAGCAAATATGAAACAAGGTCCATTTTATTTTATTTATTGATTTTTATTTGTTTTGTTTTGAGACCATCTCACTCTGTAGCTCTGCCTAGCCTGGAACTCCCTGTGTAAACTAGACTAGCGTTGAACTCAGAGACTGGCCCGCCTCTGCCTTCCAAGTGCTGGATGCAGTCCTCTTAAATTTCATGTGTTAAGTACAAACCAAATTAAAAGATAGCAAAACAGTTCTCATTGTATTGTGGTACTTTAGTGCTAAATTGTTTTAATAAGCAATCTTGTCAACATGTCTCACCTTTTTCTAGAGAGCAAGAAATCACAGTAATTTTTACACATTAAGAATGTGCCAGATCACTTGAGACGTTCCTGTTAAAAGAAGTTGAAACTGTTCCTGTTTTTTTTTTTTCTCCAAAATTATATAGGTGTTTGAATGAATTACTGCTTGAAACAATTTTATTTTAAACTCTGTTTCTTTTGTTAATAGCAATTTCGGCATGAAAACCTGGTCAATCTGATTGAAGTGTTTAGACAAAAAAAGAAAATTCATTTGGTATTTGAATTTATTGACCACACAGTCTTAGATGAGTTGCAACATTACTGTCACGGACTAGAGAGTAAGCGACTGAGAAAGTACCTGTTCCAGATTCTTCGAGCGATTGAGTATCTTCACAATAATAATGTAAGTGCTTCAGAGGGAGCCCAGCTGGGATGGCTATGACTCACAAGTGCCATTTGAATAGTTCTATTTTTAATGGAGGTTGTTAAGATTTTTCTGTGTATAATACTAATAGACTTCCTGAAAATGCAAAGGGGGAGATTGCTTTTCAGCTTATTTGCAGAACCCAAAAGCATTTATTGAGTACTTAGTAATTGGGATGATAAGATGGGCTGAGTCTGAGGTACTGTTAGTTTCCCATAGGCTGTGACGAAAACAACTGTGAGGGTAACTTAAAGAGAGGAAATACTGCTTTGCCTCATGACTTCAGAGGTTTCAGCCCATGATTCTCTTCAAGCATCATGCCTTCAGGAGCATGGGGCAGTGTGCAACAGAAAGAGAAAGGGTCCCAGACAAGGTGTATTCCCTCAAGGACATGCCCCTGAAATTTCCCGAGCCTCCTCCACCAGCAGCAGTGGGAATTGCTCTTAAATGAAAAGAGCCTTTTTGAAGGGGACACTTCACATCCAATCAATGGCAGATGCTAAAAGCAGTATCAATGATTTGGTTTAAAGGACTCATCATTGAACTGAAGAATATCTCTGAGAAGATGAATCAAAATGTTGAAAGTCAGAGCTGTGCTTTCATGAAGATTCCTTTAAATGAAGGGAGGTTTGGGGCCAGGGGATGGTTATTAGGTAAAGGAATGGTAAGTCAGATGATCTGTGGAAGGCAGAGCAGGTGTCCATCCCTGCGGGGGGGGGGGGGGGCTTCTTGACCGGTGAGGAAGAAACACCCACCACACGAGGAGTGCATTTGGTTGAGGGAGAGCACATGAAGCGAAGGGGGGCAAGAAACGAGAGGGAGAGCATAAAGCAAAGGGGAGAGAGAGAAAGAGAGACGCTAGAGGGGGACACGAGAGAGGGGGAAACGCTAGAGAGACCTGGGGGCACAATGGCGGCTGCTTATATAGGGAATTGGCACACGGGTCGCCCTGTGATTGGCTGCCACCATCAGCTGACACCAGACTGAATCGAGATAGGCCCAGGGACCCATATTCACTGCGCATGCGGGAAGCAGGGGACATGTAGCTCTCAAAGGCATAGCCAAATATGGGGTTGTTTATAACCAACAAGACAGGATGTGGTGCCATCTTGTAATGGCGATCCTGTCGGGCTCACTACACATCACTCAATCTGTAAAAAAATATTGAGAAAAAAGCCCAGCTGATTTCTAGTACTGACTTCAGTGTTAAGTAGTAATGTTGCTCATCAGGTTTTTGGAGACATGGCCTTTATGTAGTCCTTGCTGTCCTGAAACCTGCTTTGTTGACCAGGCTGGCCTTGAACTCACAGATCGTCCTGTCTCTGTCTCCTGAAGGCCGGGATTAAAGGCGTATGCTGCCAAAGCCCAGCCTAGCTTAGCAGTTTTTGTGACACTTTATTTTTTTCAGATGCCTGACTTTCTGGAAAGTAATCAGGAAATAGCGATACATTATATATTCAGAAAAAATAGTAAAGTCCTCAAAAATATTTTGTTTTTGTCTTATGAAACAAGGTTCTCAATGGGTAGCCCAGGCTAATGCCAAACTCAGTATGCATCTCAGGTTAGCCTCAAGCTCCAGGTCTTTTTGCCTTAGCCTTCAGAGTACTGAGATCATAGTGGGAGCCACCCACTGTTGCATCAGCAATCATTTTGTCTAGTTGATACTGGTACAGCTGCATACTCCAGGATTTCTCCGATGGCTTTTACTGCTTTGATTTGCTAATAATGCCACATATTTCATGGCTTTGAAAACTGTTGTGGGGCTGGAGAGATGACTCAGAGGTTAAGAGCACTGACTGCTTTTCCAGACGTTCTGAATTCAATTCCCAGCAACCACATGGTGGCTCACAACCATCAGTAATGAGATCTGGTGCCCTCTTCTGGCCTGAAGGCATACATGCAGGAAGAACCCTGTATATATAATTAATAAGTAAGTCTTTATTTAAAAAAGAAAAAACTATTGTGATAGCAATTGGAGTTGACGTGGTAATGTCCTTGCCAGCTAGATCCAAGATGAGGTAGTTGTGAGACCATCAGGTGCATATAGCGCTGGGCATGTGGTGCAGACTTACTCAACAAGCCAAGGAAGGAGGGTCACTGCAAGTTCAGGCCAGCAGTGCTCCTTGATCAGACCCTGTCTCAAAAATGAAGCACACTAACCAATCTATGAAAACCTACATGATTTGTGGCACCAGAGCTGACAGCGCCATGATTCCATATCCTGGAGATTTAACATTCTTTGTTTGATTCATTTGTTTTGAGACATGGTCTCTCACATAGTTCTGGCTGTCCTAGAACTCACTGTGCAGACCAGGCTGGCCTCAAACTCACAGAGAGATGCCTGCCTGCCTTTCTTCCTGAGTGCTGGCACTGAAGACCAGCACCACCTTTGTGGTGACAACCTTCTCAAGCTTCCCTTTATTGTCTGTAAAATAACATGACCTTACGCCACTGACCTTAAATACCAAATAACCCACCAGGTGGTGGTGGCACATGCCTTTAATCCCCGCACTCAGGAGGCAAGAAGCAGGTGGATCTCTGCATTCAAGGCCAGCCTGGTCAGGACTACACGGAGAAACCTTGTCTTAAAAAACCAAAAAAGAAAAAATAAAATACCAAATAGGGTGTAGATAGAATGTGTCCCCTCCCACACACACATCCTCCAGGCAAATTGAAAGTAGTGCATGGTGTCTGCAGGGAGTGTGGGCCAAACAGTAAAAGTCTGAGGAAGAGGTAAAGTAAGTTGGATTGAAATGTAGCTAGGATTTGTTAGAGGAGAGAAGTGCACACAGGCTGCTGCTGTAGGATGGACGTCAACTTGAGCAGGGGACTTTGTTTATTTTTGTTTTTTTTTTAAATTTATTTATTTATTAAAGATTTCTGTCTCTTCCCCGCCACCGCCTCCCATTTCCCTCCCCCTCCCCCAATCAAGTCCCCCTCCCTCGTCAGCCCAAAGAGCGATCAGGGTTCCCTGCCCTGTGGGAAGTCCAAGGAACCCCTACCTCCATCCAGGTCTAGTAAGGTGAGCATCCAAACTGCCTAGGCTCCCATAAAGCCAGTACGTGCAGTAGGATCAAAAACCCATTGCCATTGATCTTGAGTTCTCAGTAGTCCTCACTGTCCGCTATGTTCAGAGAGTCCGGTTTTATCCCATGCTTTTTCAGACCCAGGCCAGCTGGCCTTAGAGTGTTCCCAATAGAACATCCCCATTGTCTCAGTGTGTGGGTGCACCCCTCGCGGTCCTGAGTTCCTTGCTCGTGCTCTCTCTCCTCCTGCTCCTGATTTGGACCTTGAGATTTTTGTCCGGGAGCAGGGGACTTTGGAGAGTGGTGATAAATCAGGGAGGAGGAGACGTGATTGCAGAGTTGCTCTGGACAGGCTTTTTCCCAGAGCACGCACATACAAAATCAAATGTATAAGCATTTCGGAGAAGCCACAAGGGACAGTGAGGATGGCTCAGTAGGTAGCACTTGCTGCCAAGGCTGACAGCACGATTCCTGCTGGTCTCTCACACACTGGCACACATGCACCCTCCCACACAGAGAGACTCACTAAGAAAGGAGTGTTGTGGTGCTCTCCTTTAAACCCAGTGCTCCAGAGGCAGAGGCAGGCAGACCGCAGCCTGGTCTATGTAGTGAGTCTCAGGACAGCCAGCGCTTCAAAGTGAACCCGTCTCAGAAAAGAATGTCAAAATGAGACCCACTGTATTATACAAGTACTATATGCTTACCAAAAAGGAATAAGTAAGTAACCTGATTTAAAGGTTGCTCACCAAGGACTGTGTTGGCTTCTTGGAAGCACAGCTACTGAGTTACCGAGAGCTCTGTTTCCTGATTCTTTTCTTTTTTGTGTGCCCCTTAGTTTTTGTTGATAACAGGATATTTAAAATAATGTGACAATTACAGAAATAGAAGTTTTCCATCCCTGTCTGGGCTTATCTCCCCACCCTACACACACCTGCTAAGTAGGTGTGGCTGGTCTGGAACTCATAGTGATGATCAAGTGACCTGTCACTTGCTGAGGTTCTCTTGCCTTTGTCTGTCCAAGCGCAGGCATGATGGGAAGGTGTGAGTCGCAATACTCACTTTTTTTTAAGTTAATTTTCCTGTACTTTAAATAAGAATTATATCTTATGTATGACTGTTCTGCATGTACAGCTGCAGGCCGGAAGAGGGCATTAGATCCTACTATATATTTAGATGGTTGTGAGCCACCACGTAGCTGACGGGAATGGAACTGACGACCTCCGGAAGAATAGCCAGTGCTCTTAACCCCTGAGCCGCCTCTCCATGCCCCACTCTAAAGTTCTGAGTCTGCAATCTTTGTCATGTCTGCTCAGTTCAGTGGTCAGCTAGTGAGTGGACGGAGTTTTAAAGTGAACTCACTTCCTTTTCCTCAGTCCTAGTTTCTACCCTCAGCTCCAGGAAACCGGTAACTCTTTTAGATAGGCTATATAGATAGGCTCTTATATGGATAGGCGATATAGATTATAGATAGGCTCTTGCTGAAAATTTCTCATAAATGAACAGTCTTACACATGGTTTCCTTCACCTTAGCATAATTTGCACTGGGACATGTATTGGTACTTTGTTCTGTTTAGATGTTGAGTGCTTCTCTAGTGAAGATACAGCATACACCAGCTGCTGGACTTTTAGCTTGTTTCTAGTTCAGGCCTTATGAATAATATTGCTGTCAACAGCTTTGTTTTATTTATTTTGGTGGTGGTAGTTTTAAATAAACTGCCACTGGGCAGTGGTGGTGCATGCCAACTCTTAGCACTCAGGAGACAGAGGTAGGCAGATCTCTCTGAGTTCAAGATTAGCCTGGTTTACAAAGTGATTTCCAGAGAAACCCTGTCTCCAAAAACTAAAAATAAAGAAAGAAGCCGGGTGATGGTGGCGCACACCTTTAATCCCAACACTCAGGCGGATCTCTGTGAGTTTGAGGCCAGCTTGGTCTACAAGAGCTAGTTCCAGGACAGGCTCCAAAAGCTACAGAGAAACCCTGTCCTGGAAAGAAAGAAAGAAAGAAAGAAAGAAAGAAAGACAGGAAGGAAGGAAGGAAGGAAGGAAGGAAGGAAGGAAGGAAGGAAGGAAGGAAGGAAGGAAGGGAAAGAAAGAAAACAAGAAAGAGCCAAACTGTTTTCCTAAGTGACAGTATCAATTTGGAGTCTTGTGAATGCTGAGCAGGGTCTGTACCCCTGAGGTACACTCCCAGCCCTGTGACTGTCACTTTTATTGTAGCTAGTGTAATAGTTATACCATGGCATTATTTTTGAGTTGGGTGAAGCATACTGTCTTTATTCACAGATAACATGTTATTTACATAGAAAATTCCCACAGCAAAGAAGATCATTTCTAAATCCTTTTTTTCTTTTCTTTTTTCTTTTTTTTTTTTTTGGTTTCTCAAGACAGGGTTTCTCTGTGTAGCCCTGGCTGTCCTGGAACTCACTTTCCAGACCAGGCTGGCTTCAAACTCAGAGACCCTACTGCCTCTGCTTTCCAGAACCTGGGATTAAAGGTGTGCACCACCACCATCCAGATGCTTTTCTATACATTAGCAACAAATAATCAGAAATTAGACATTTTAGGGTACAGTTAGGGTCTGGTAATGTAGATTAATTGGTAGAGTGCTTGTATGTGCTTGGTTTGATCCCCCCCCCGCCCACTACATAGAACTGAGTGTGGTGGTACACTCCTGAAATCCCAGCACTTGGGAGCTGGAGGCTGGAGAGTCAAAAACATGTGGGCGGAATACAGGAAACCCTGCCTGAAGTAAAATGAAATGCCATTTATAGCATCAAAATATCATATAACCTAATAAACCTTGACAAAAGATGTGTGAGATCTGGACGCTGGAAGGTAAACTTGTAGAGAAGTACTGACGCAGTCTGACAGGTGGAAAGACAGTTTTTAATGGACTGTGTGACAGCGACAGACCAGAGTGTCTCAAGTCCACGAACCACATTCAGACGTCAGCTCAAGATAGACTAAAGACGCTAATGTGAGGCCCGAGGCTAAGGCTAAAAGAGAACGGTTGTGTGGCAGATGAGACCAAGCTGAAGAGCTTGAATGTAGTCAAGGGAAAATGTACAGCATGAGGAAACAGCTTCCAGAATGGGAGAAAATGGAAACCAATGAAGAGCTCAGATAACTCAATAAGTAAATAGAATAACTAAAGATGAGCGAAGGAAAGAAGTAGGCCAGGCATGTAGGCAGACAGGTATATGAAGAAGTACTCAAAATCTGTCATCATCAGAGAAATTTAAATGATGGAAGTCACTGCTCCAACGGTCATTGCAGAAGTGGCAATTAGAATGTGGAGAAAAGGAAACCTGTGCAGATGCCAGTGTAGTGTAAATTCCTTGGACACTACAGTGTCCTCAGTGCTTAAAGTAGGAACTTATGGGTAACCACAGTCTCTCTTCTGGGTGTGTATGAAAAGGAAACATTAGTTGGTCCAAGATACCTGCATTTGCTTTCACCGTAGCACATTCACAGCAGGCAAGTGTGCCGTGCATCTAAGTGTCCGGCTGTAGGTGAGTGGGCGCAGAGAATGCAGTGCGGTACTGAGACTTGATGATAGGGCGCAGTAACATCTGGGACAGTGTGGGTAAATTGAGGATATTATGTCACACGTAAAATCTTAAAAAGGAGGCTGAGAGAGATTCCTGTCAAAGCCTACCAAATTTCAGATAGGAGTAAGTTCACAAGATTTTTTTTTTTTACAACATGGTTGCTCTAGTAAGTGACTATCATGTTATTGAAATTGCTAAGAATAGATTTGAAGGTCTTTTGTGCAAAAATTAGGTGAAAGGTTTGTCTAATTTAGTCACTTCTTGGTGGACTTTTTGGGTTTTTTTTTTTTTGAGACAGGATATCTCTATTTAGTTTTGGCTGTCCTGGAACTCACTATGTAGACCAGGCCGACTCTAATTCACAGTGATCCTCCTGTCTTGAACTTCCAAGTGCCAGGATTAAAGGCATGTGCCACCATGCCCAACTTTTTTGGTGTATTTTAATAAAGTATATGCAACTAATATATGTAATTTATGTCAGTTAAAATATTCTCTTATTCTGTAAAACTATTAAAAAGAGAGGTGCTGAGACTGAATTGGGTCAGTCGGTATTTGGAAAGAAACACGAGTTTGTGGTCTCCAGAACCAAGTGATGGAAATGGTCCGCAGGGAGAGACAGAGCCTAGTGTCCCATGAGACCGGAGTGCAACATTATGCTTGCCTACATAGTGAGTTGAAGGATAGCCTGGGTTCCATGAGACCCTGTCTAAAAACAAAAACAAAACCACAACAGGAAGCCAGAGGAGTGAGATGGAAGGGGGGAGAAAGGAGAGAGAAGAGCATGATATTGTGAATGGAAAGTGGGAAACAGTCCTACATTTAAAGGACAGAGAAAGAAAGTTCTAGGCAAAGAAGAGACTTTCTGGTCCCAGGGCTGCAGAGTAGAAGAGTGTTTGATAATATACTCACACTAAGAAATGAGTAAGGTAAAGGACTGAGAGGGGTCCATCAGTGTGGAAATAGTGTCAATGACTTTGTCCAGAGCAGTTGAGTACAGCGTGGTCAGCAGAGGACAGGGTAGTGCACAGTATTCTTCCGAGGACTGGCTGTGAAGACAGTGGGTACCAACTGGGTCAAAGCAAAGCTCAGCTTTGTCTCACCAAGTCCCTTTCATTCTTAGAGTGGGATTTATGTAGCAGACTTTCTTGGACTGCCAGCCCCCAAATCATGACACAGAGATGACTTATTAGTTATGAATATTCGGCCTTAGCTTAGGCTTGTTCCGCTAGCTCTTACAACTTAGTTTTATCTGCTTCTCTTCAGCTATGTTTTGCCTCAGGGCTTTTTACTTTTCTTTTATTCTGTATGTCCTACTTTTTCTGCTTTTCCATGGGAGTCTGGCTGGCAGCTGCCTGGCTGCCCCCAAGTGTCTCCCTTTCTCCCTGTTCTCTCCTTTCCCCTCTAGAGCCTAGATTCCTCCTCCTACTTATTCTCTTTGCCCGATAGCCCAGCCTGTCCCTTTCCTGCCTAGCTATTGGCCATTTAACTTTTTATTAGACTAGTCAGGGGCCTTAGGCAGGCACGGTAAAACAGCAACACATCTTTACATAATTAAATCAGTGCAGTATAAACAAATGCAACACATCTTTACACAGTTAAAGTCATATTGCACAATAGATTTACATTTTCTGTGTCTGTTTTGGCTTCATTTTGTTTGGAAGTGATGGATGGAGAATATGTAACGTTTTTTTTCCATGATTAGGAAATGTCTTCCCTATCTTATCTGTGAGCTAGACTTGTCTTTGAAGAGTTTTGGATTCTATATAAAACGAAACCTCGTTTTAATATATCAAATTTTCTGTTTGTTTTTAGATTATCCATCGAGATATAAAGCCTGAGAATATTTTAGTCTCCCAGTCAGGGATTACTAAGCTCTGTGATTTTGGGTTTGCAAGGACATTAGCAGCTCCTGGGGATGTCTACACAGACTATGTGGCCACTCGCTGGTACAGAGCTCCAGAACTGGTGTTAAAAGATACCTCTTACGGAAAGTACGTATACTTTGGGAACTCGCCTGGCTTCTCCCAGGTGTGTCATTTTCCCTCTGCTATTCACTCCCTGCCATCTGTGTCTGGCTTTGGTCAAGGAAGAGGGATACCTTTAAAGGCACCCAGAGGACATTGTGGGCACCTGTGCTACTGGTGACTGTGTCTGTACTTACACTGGAGGGTTTAAATGGTGGCAGCTGCTGGAGGCCTGGGCACATGTTCTTGCACTGTTTCCAGGCTTGCGTTAGTCTGTGCCATACTTCTAGCAGTGTTGTCTCCTCTCTTGATGTTCTGCTTCTGTGTTCTGCAACGGTTAAAAAAATTATATATTTTTTATTTATGGGTGGGGCCCATGGTATGCATATGGGGGTTAGAGGACAACTTGCAGGACTTAGTTCTTTCCAACTGTGTGGGATCCAGCTCAGGTTTTCAGACCCAGTGGCAGGTATCTTTGCCTGCTGAGCCCCTCCAAAGATTCTTCAATCATTTACCATAATTCTGTGTTGAAACAGGATCTACCAAGTTTCCTCTTTCTTGGAAAAAGTGACACCTTCCTTATAAAGACTGAAAGTAATGCTTTTTAAAAATTGTGCTATTCTAGATGACTCATAAAGGAGCACAGTCCCTCAGTCAATATCCTACAGTGAAAAATTGTTTGTAAATAATACCACTTAAACATTATCCCTCCCCACTCCATCCCTTGGTTTTGAAACAGGGCCTCACTGTGTAGCTTTGGATGGCCTTGAACTCAATATGTAGACTAAACTGGCCTCCAAACCACAGATACCTGCCCGTTTGTGCCTCCCCAGTGCTGGGATTAAAGATATACACCATCACTGTGGCTTTCCCCCTTTGTGGGTTTATTAATCAGATGACATAATGGCATCTATTGGGACGTTTTCTTGTATGTACACGCTTTGGTTGTGTTCATCTGTCCTTAGTTTCTCTTCTCTTTCTCCACTTCTGCTGGCAAACATTCTTTCTTTTTAGCTTTGATCTGATATAAACGTCTTTAGAGTAGTTGTTATACATATTTGTTCCTGACAAAGTAATTTACTCTGTGGTAAATTTTTTTCCAGACCAGTAGACATCTGGGCTTTGGGCTGTATGATCATTGAGATGGCCACTGGCAATCCCTACCTTCCTAGCAGTTCAGATTTGGATTTGCTCCACAAGATTGTTTTAAAAGTAGGTAGGTATTACTGAAATACTCTGCTACCTGTCTAAGTAACTGCTTCCAGATCAGCTATGCCTGATGCCCATATTTAGGGAATGAACACTAAGGAAGTGCCTTGTGAGACAGGTGATGACAGATGGGTTTCTATGCTGATAAAGAAGGCAGAAAATTGTTTTGACAAATAATAACTTTTTTGCAGGAACTCAAAGGCACATGTTAATCATTGCTGCTAAGAAAAGTATATGGTGTAGTATACTTCACCAAGTTAGCTCTCCAGCCCCAGTACTATATATTTTTTTAAAGTTGTGCTGTTCACCAGGCAGTGGTGGTGCACGCCTTTAATCCCAGCACTTGGGAGAAAGAGGCAGGCAGATCTCTGTGAGTTTGAGGCCAGCTTGGTCTACAGAGAGAGTGCCAGGTTAGTTTCCAAAGCTACACAGAGAAACCCTGTCTCAAAAAACAAAGCAAAAAAAAAGTTGTTCTGTTCAAGTACTAAAAGATGTTGGCCTCTGCAAACAGCTTCTCTTCTGGACAGGGACTTTAAATAGTAAAGTGTAGACGGACATTTCTGTCCCACCTGGTCCCACAGTCATTCAGTACCAAAGAAACACACAGAGGCTTATATTAATTATAAACTATTTGGCTTATTGATCAGACTTATTACTAACTACCTTTTACAACTTAAATTAACATATATTTCTTATTTATATTTAGCCCTGTGGTTTGGTGCCTTTTATCAGTGCAGCATTCTCATCCTGCTTCCTCTTCATCTGGCTGCTAACTGCATCTCTGCCTTTCTTCTTCCCAGAATTCTCCTAGTCTGCCACACCACCTATACTTCCTGCCTGGCTTCTGGCCAATCAGTGTTTTATTAAACCAGTACAAGTGACAAATCTTTACAGTGTACAAGAGCATTATCCCACATCAGTAAAGTTTAGTCAGATGCTTTTTTAAAGTATTGTTGATAGAAAATCAATTATTTGCTAATAATCCTTTTAATAAGATCTATTTTGTTTTAATTGTGTGTGCATCTCTGTGTGGGTGTGTGGGTATGTGCATTTAAGTGCTGGTGCCCAGAGACCAGAGGTGTGCTGGATCCCTTGGAGCTGGAGTTATAGCAGTCGACTGTAAACCACCAGAGGTGGGTGCTGGGAACCAAATCTGGGTCCTCTGGAAGAGCAGAGTGTCCTTAGCCTCTGATCCATCTCTTCCAGTCCCTTTAAATCATCCTCTTTATCATCAAACCCACAGTAGAAACCATGTAGCTAAGTAATGTGTTCAATGATATAATTGATGAAAAATAAAATTTAAAAGTATACTTGATAAGAGTTTAATTATCTTACAATCTGTTTTAACTACTGTCTTAGATGCTTTCCTGTTGCTCTGTAATATCTGATAAGCAATTTAGGAGACATCTGTTTTATTTTGACTCAAAGCCCTGGGTTACAGTCCATCAAAGAGCAGAAGTCCCAGCAGGAGCTTGAGGGTCTGATTACATCATACCCACAATCAGGAACAGAGACTAACAAATGCTTTCAAGTTGCTTGACTCCCTTCCTCCATTTCTACAATCCTGGACCCAGCCAGGGAACATTGCCATCCATAATAGGGGGTCAATTAATGTAATCAAGCTATTTCCCCAGGACATTCCCAGAGGCTTCCTGGTAGTTGGCAGTTAACACTGATCACCATAACTACCTACACATTTGGAAGTTAGCTTTGCACACAGTATTTTAATCTGAAGGAAGAACTTGAGGAGCCCCAAGTGTGTTGGAGAAACTCTTCATAAACACATCATTGCAGGATTCTGAGGAAGAAGGTACTGGGAACAGTCATCAAAGCAGTAAAACCTGGATTAACATTGATTGAAGATGATTTAAGATTAATAAAAGACAGAGTCTTGAAGCATCCACTTCATGTGCCTTTTTAAAGTCCTGTTATGAGACTGTGTTAGAAGAGAGCTGTCGCCGGGCGGCGGTGGCGCACGCCTTTAATCCCAGCACTCAGGAGGCAGAGGCAGGCGGATCTCTGTGAGTTCGAGGCCAGCCTGGTCTACAAAGGGAGTTCCAGGACAGGCTCCAAAGCTACAGAGAAACCCTGTCTCGAAAATCCAAAAAAAAAAAAAAAAAAAGAAATAAAAAAAAAGAAAGAAGAGAGCTGTCTGCCTCTGCTTCCTGAGTGCTAGGATTAAAGATGTATGTTACCACCACCTGGCTTTATTGTTCTAGCTATTTTGAGTATGGTTTTGGTTCAAAAGCTGCTGAACATCTGACAGTTAAACCATTAAGATACAAACAGAGAAGCATGTCAAGATGGGTGGTGGTGGCGCATACCTTTAATCCCAGTATTTGGATGGCAGAGGCAGGCGGATCTGTATGAGTTCGAGGCTAGTCTGGCTTACAGAGCAAGTTCCAGGACAGCCAAGAACAGCTAAGGCTATAGAGAAACCCTGTCTCGAAAAGCCAAAAAGAAACAAATAAAGAGAAACATGTTAAATTTTAAAGAACTTTTGCTGGTAATTATATATTATGTCTTAGAGTTTGGTGTAAAAGAACCACACTGTTTTATGTGTTTTGCTGCCTCTCAACAGCTTCCTGGAGGAAACCTCAATTTTTAAAACTTACTATTTTTTTTTGTAGAGTTGGAGATTGAACCTAGGACTCCACACTTCTAGATAAGCACTCTACTGCAGAGCTGTGTCCCTAACCTAGAGCCTCTGTTTTTATGACATGTTTAGATATTTTCTTTCAACTGTAAAATAAAAACTGCGCTTTTCCTTTTCTCCCCATTCATAACTGAGACCACATCACGTGGGATCTCCCCTGGGAGCAGTGTTGTGACTCAGACACTTGGTTCTCGTTTCAGGCAACCTGACCCCGCACCTGCACAATATCTTTTCCAAGAGTCCTATCTTTGCCGGGGTGGTTCTTCCTCAAGTTCAACACCCAAAAAATGCAAGAAAGAAATTCCCAAAGCTCAACGGATTGCTGGCAGATATAGTTCATGTATGTTAAGACATTAAGAATGACTTAAGAATTTGAAGAAATTATAATAACATGGAGTCTTTTTCTTCTCTTTGGTGTTAGAAATGGAGCCCACAGCTGGGCAAGCATTTACCACTGAGCCGCATTCCCAGCAATAATACAGCTTTAAAGTGTTACTTGAGATTCCAGAAAGACCCCTAAAGTGATATTTATGTTACATATTACATAGAAATTAATAGAAAGAAATTAAAATTTAAGACACTGAGGGATAAATTGGGAACACTTGAAGGACTTTCCATGTTTCTCACCACCTTCGGCATCTGGTCTACCAGGCTAGGGCTGTTCTTTGTCCTGTGCTGTCCTGACTGTCTACGGAGGCATCTGTTGGCAGTTATATGAATGTTGCTGAGGGTGCACCAGTACCCAATTCACAAATTGGAGAAAACAAAAACATTTTAAGAGGTGTGTGTGTGTGTGTGTGTGTGTGTGTGTGTGTGGTATACATACTTGACAGTACATAGTATGAGTGTGTGTGCACATAGATTCATCTTGTATGCATGTATTTCTAGAAGCCAAAACTTGATATCAGGTGTCTTTCTTTAAACTTCTCCATGCTTTGTGGTTGTTATCTAAACAGAATCTCTTTCTGGAGTATAGCTCAGTGACACAATACACAACTAACATTTACAGGGTCCTGAGTTCAGTATCCATCTTGGGGGGGGGTAGAGGGAGGAAGACAGGAAGGAGAGAGAGAGATATCCCTTTCAGTGAACCTAGTATAGCTATAGTATAGGTATAGTATAGTATAGCATAGTATCGCTGCTGACCAATGAGCTTAATCCACGTGTCTCCTCCTCACTGGTGCTGGATTACAAGTCATGCAGCCATGGCATCTAAACTCAGATCCTTAGGCTTACTGGCACTTTACCAAGTCAGCCATCTCCCTAACCCTTGTTTCTTATTTTAAGTTTAAATTGTATTTAAACTAAGTAGCATGTGAACACAGTACATAAGGTGGGTTTATTATGAATCTTCTTGTATTTCTCTAACCAGCTGGTTTCTTATACCAAGAGGAGTGAAGATGCTTATTTCTAGATGAGGGTTGTATGACTGTTGTAGAAAATTAGTTTAAGATGTGTTACATTTGCCGGGCGATGGTGGCGCACGCCTTTAATCCCAGCACTCGGGAGGCAGAGGCAGGTGAATCTCTGTGAGTTCGAGACCAGCCTGGTCTACAGAGCTAGTTCCAGGACAGGCTCCAAAGCCACAGAGAAACCCTGTCTCGAAAAACCAAAAAAAAAAAAAAAAAAAAAGATGTGTTACATTTGTTTATGCTGTGAAATATTTGTTTAATGATGCAAAGATGTGTTGCATTCTTTTATGTTGCGTTTGTTTGACTCTGGAAAGCTGTGTTACTTTGCCTGCCTCAAATACCTGATTGGTCTTAATAAAGAGCTGAATGGCCAATAGCTAGGCAGGAGAGGGAGGATGGGTGGGACTAGTGGGCAGAGAGAATAAGAAGAAGAAGAAGAAGAAAGGAGCAAGAAAAGGAGGAGAGGAGGATGCCAGGGTTCAGTCACACAGCCACACAACCAGCCACGGAGTAAGAAAGGAAGATATAGAATAAAGAAAGATAAAAATACAAGGCCCAGAGACAGAATGTAGAAGAGAATTGGGATAATTTGAGTTAGAAAAGCTGGCTAGAAACAAGCCAAACTAAGGTCGACATTCATAAGTAAGAATAAGTCTGTCTATTTATTTGGGAGCTGGTTGGTAGGCCTCCAAAAAGTAAAAACAAAAGCAAAACCTACCCCCCCCCCAAAAAAAACAATTACAGACTTCAGTAAAGACCTTTTCTCTAACATACAGCTCTTTTTTTTTATTTTTAAATTTATAGGTGTGACTGTTTTGCCTGCATGTATGCCTGTGTACCACGTGTGGGCCTGGTGTCCACATGGGCCAGAAGAGGGTGTTGGGTGTGATGGGATTGGAGGGATTGGAGTTCCAGACAGTATCCATTTGCCTCTGCCTTCAGAGTGTTGCAATCAAAGACTGTACCATCACCACCTTGCCTGGCTCTTAATCCCTGAGCCGTCTCTCCAGCCCAATGTACAGTTCTTAAACATGATTTCTGGAATTTCAGAACAAGTATAATGAAGTATCTTCTAAAAAGAGGCTCTTGGTTCACATGGTAGTTGTTTGTCTTATAGACATGGGGGCTGAGTTCTGTCCCCCAGAACCTAGGTAAAAAGTTGGGGCAGTGGTATGCACCAGTGATCTCAGTATTGAGGAGGTGGAAAAAAGAGGATCCCGAGGCTTGTTGACTGAGTTGGCCAACTTCTGGTTCAGTGAGAGGCAATCTCAAAAAATTAAGGTGAAGAGTGATGGAAAACACCTGACATCAACCTCTGGTCTTCACACATGAGTACATGACTGCACATATGAACATGTACACCACACAGACATACACTCAGTTTCATTTGGTGAATTGCTGTATGTGTGTACACTCTCCCATCTCACCAGTACTTCCAGTGCTGTGTACACTGTTGTGTAGCAGAGCCACTGAATTGTTAGTTCATACTATACATTTTGAAGATAATAGAAGCACCTTTCTATAGTTTAACTCTGGTCCTTCCACCTTGACAAGGGCCAGCAAGATGGGTCAGGAAGTGCAAGCCTGGTACCCAGAGTTCTTCCCAGGAAGCCACATAAAGGTGGAAGAGAAAGCCAAGTTCACGGTGTTGTCCTCTGACTTCCACACATGTGTTGTGGCATGCGTCCTCCACAAAATGAAATTAAAGTTTTGGAAGATGTTAGGTGATTTAACATCTATGGGGCTTGGTCTCCTTGAGCGTACACAGGTAAGAGTCCTGTGATGTGAACTGTAGGGATGAGCCGGGAAGTAGGCAGCAGGCATGGAAAGAGCAGGCACCTTTCATTCACATCCTGTCTTCACTGTTTGTTTGGTTTTTCGAGACAGGATTCCCCTGTGTAGCTTTGGAGCCTGTCCTGGAACTCACTCTGTAGACCAGGCTGGCCCCAAACTCACAGAGATCGGCCTGCCTCTGCCTCATTGTTTGAAAGAATGTTTCTCTGCAACAGCCCAAGTCTTTAGTGACATGTGGATCTTTGTGTGCAGCTCCCTTTTCACAGCTTGTCCCATAAGTTGCCTTTGGGCTTTGGTCCTTTCCTCAGCTGAGGTCTTCCCAGGGCAGAGAAGAGCAGTTCATTGACTTTTAAATTTTTTTAAATTGTATGTTTGTTGGTGTTTGCCTGCCTGTATGTGTGCACGGTATCTGAAGAGGACAGAGAGGGAGTTGGAGCCCTGGAACTGGAGGTATAGATGACTGTGAACTGCCATTTGAGTGCTGGGAATTGAAGCCAGCTCTTCTGAAGAGCATCTAGTGCTCTTACTACTGAGCTCTCTCCAGCCCTGCAAGAGAGAGGCTTTAAGACTGGGCTTTTGGAGGGCTGAAAGCTTCAGGATTATCTGAGTTGCCTTATGCCACAAAGGGAGCAAGCAGCATTAGGAGTCAGCTGATACGATGGGCTAAAATCCCCATTAGGCAAATCCCTGATCATGCTTCTGGATCTGCACAGTATAAATTATTGCCCGTGAGCTGCTCCTTCATACAGGGCTGACAGAAGGAACTAAAGAAACTAAATTATTTCTGTTAACCTAATGCAACCTTATGATTTTATTACAATTTTTGTGTAAGAGAAATGCTGGGGATTGAACCCAGAGCCTTGCGTGTGCTGGGCTAGGACACTACTAAACTGTACCCTGTATTCCTAATTTCTGCTAATTTCAGCATGAGCAGGATGATTTTATTTTGACTACAAACATGTAACTTTTAACCTGTAATAAAATTTTCACTAACTGGTGAGATGGTAGCTGGTAAGAGACACAGCAACATCGAGAGAGAAAGAGAGAGAGAGAGAGAGAGAAATTTGCCTATTTTCAAACTCTGTTAGCTCTGGTTAATTACTTTGTCATGTGACAAATCAACTTTTTATCCTGTTAAAGACTTAATTTTAGAGGCAGAGCCCATACTTCATCTTTTATTAATCCTTTTTATTCTCTAGGCTTGTTTACAAATTGACCCTGCGGAGAGGATATCGTCTACTGATCTTTTGCGTCACGATTACTTTACTAGAGATGGATTTATTGAGAAGTAAGTATGTGTGGTCTTTTCTACTAGATGGGGAATCGCTAGACAGGAAAATGTTACAGAACAAAAGTATTCAACATAACAGAATCCCAACAGAGTTACTGTGCCAGGCATTGATCAGGTGTATGGTAGTCTGGCGGGTGACATGGGTGAAGATTCACTGCAGTAACTACAGCTAGCATTCATTGCAGGGACACAAGGTTGTAGGCCGGGTACCAAGATCCCATTCTACAGACTGCAGCCTCATCTCAGGACAGAGGTCATATTTAATATAAGAATTAAGGATTTATTTTATTTTGATTTATGTGTATGTGCACGTGTATGGGTACCTATAGAAGTTAGAAGAACAATAGACTTCTTGGAGGTGGAGTTACAGGCAGTTGCGAGCTAGTTAACATGAGTGCTAAGTAACAAATTCTGTGTAAGTCCAGAGATACAAACAGCTTCTGTATCAAAACTCAAGTGGACATTTTATTAAGTTCACATCTCAAAGGGAATCTAATGTAAGTCTGTTTTGTAAGGTTTTTTGTTTGTTAGCTTTTTGGGATAGGGTTTCTTTATGTAACCCTGGCTGTCCTGGAACTAGCTCTGTAGACCAGGTGGGCCTGGAACTCACAGAGATCCACCTGCTTGGTTGTCTTTGTTTTGTGTTTTGTTTTTATTCTTTTGAGATAGGGTTTCTCTGTGTAACCCTAGTTGTCCTGGAACTCGTTTGGGGACCAGATTGGCCTTGAACTTGGACACTTGTCTTCCTAGCACTCAGGAAGCTGAAGCAAGAGAATTTTATGCTTGACACCAGCTTGGGCTACACAGTGATAGCCTGTCACACACACACACACACACACACACACACACACACACACACACACAATATCAAAATAGTGCCATCTCTTGGTATCAGTTATTTTCTTTAGCATTGTTTATGCTTGATTGAATAGTTCTATTGAGATAAACCATATAAGTAAAACAACAGTTGGAAAATATTGCTTGATTCATCAGATTTATACCAGAGCTGAGAGCTAAATTATTACAAGAAGCAAAGGTTAATTCCTTCATAAAGCCAAGAGAGAATTTTAAAGAAAATGAACCTGTGAGAGATGAGCGGAAACCAGCTTTTACCAACACGCTGCTTTATGGAAACACATCACTTCATGGAAAGGTGAGCTGACCTTGCTTTCTGTTTCCGCCTTTGTGGTTTTGTCATAGTCGGGGCTCTCATGACCTGGATTCTTAACACACCTATTTCAGGAAACGGACAAAGACAAAAGACCCAAGGAGATCAAAGTCAGAGTTCTTAAGGCCAAAGGAGGGAAAGGCAATGTCCCAGACCTGAAAAAGATAGAGTGTGAAGGTGAACACCGCCAGCAGGGCCCAGCCGATGACATGCACGCCTTGTCTCAGGATAGAAAGCCCGCCATTGCTGAAGTGCCAAACCCTGTCAATCCCAGCATGCACCCTGACGGTGTCAAAGAAGACCCACAGTCTGGAGGTTGTATGATAATGCCACCCATCAACCTGACAAGCAGTAATTTGATAGCTACAAAGCTCAATGCAAACCTCTCCCACCCTAATTCACGGTGAGCTGGGCCAGAAGGGAGGCCTAAGTACAACATTTTTCTTTAGGATGGCATTTCAAAGGGTTACTTCAATAGTGTCAATGTAGACTGAATTTGAAGATCAGTTAAAATGATAGTCATGTATCCGGCATTCACTGAGTAGATTCTGGAAATGCCACATGAAAAGTTTTCTTCTTTGTTATGTAGGTATTTAATTTCTTTTTTTTCTTTTTTTTTTTCTTTTTGGTTTTTCGAGACAGGGTTTCTCTGTGGTTTTGGAGCCTGTCCTGGAACTAGCTCTTGTAGACCAGGCTGGTCTTGAACTCACAGAGATCCGCCTGCCTCTGCCTCCCAAGTGCTGGGATTAAAGGTGTGCGCCACCACCGCCCGGCTGGTATTTAATTTCTTTTGAGACAAATTGCCACAGATCCCAGACTAGCCTAGAACTGGACTTTGTAACCCAAGCTGGCGCCCTACACATGGTCTGCCAGCCTCAGCTTCCTCAGGGATTCGATTACAGATGTGTACCACCACAGCCAATTTAGCTGTCTAATTGTTCACTGGTGTATTTGGGGATAGCTTTAAAATATTTATTTTATGTATGTTTTCCTGAGTATATTCATGTGTACCACATTTATTCAGTGTCTGTGCAGGCCACAGGTCATCAGATCCCCTGGAGCTGGAGTTGTAGGCAGTTGTGAGCCAACTAGTGTGGATGCTGGGAACTGAACCCAGGTCCTCTTCATGGACAATACTGACTTTTAACTGCTAAACCAAGAATATGTTTTTTAATAATTTATTTTTTAGCAGGCATATGGTGTCACTGCATAACAGAGGAGGAGGCAGGAAACTGGCCACATGTAGGAATGACATACATGCAAACAAGGGAGAGAGATTTCAGGGCAGGCCCCAGGTTCCTTTCTGAAGACCCTCTTTTCTTGAGTGGCCTTCAAGTGTAAGAATGTGTCCTAAGGAGGAAAATAATCGGTCTGGCTTGAGATTTAGTCACCTCCTTTCTGAGAGTCCTCACCACTTACAGGCTCCACCCCTCTCAATCCTACTTGCTGGGAATAAGCTTCCAGTCTGGACCATTGGAGGACAAACCGTAGTAACCACAGCACTCAGTACTGCAAAGTAAGATTTAGTTCTGCCTCACACAGAGTCTCTCAGTGGAAAAAGAATAGTCCAAAATTAGTTCTTCATAGCAAATAGCCTTTCAATATTAAGTATTTTGGTAGGAAAATGGTATATCAGGTCAGTTTTAGATTTAACTTGTGCTGTAGGTTGAGAGACTGATGTTGTGTTTAATGTGGGAAGTGGTAATGAACAGTGCAGACAATTGGCCTCTTTGCAAACCTACACTGTGAGGTGCAGTAACTCAGCTAGATTTTCACACTGATTTAGGCTGCAGGTTGTGAGGAAGAGGGCTTGTCTGTGTAGTCTAAAGGCTCATCAGACCATTGGCTGCAATAATCCCAGGTGTTCTTGAGGTGACCCTGAGTAGCCATGGTTGTAAGTCACTCTCAGGCCATAATTGAGAACTTGAGAGATTAAGTGATCCACGGTTAGAACAGATCCAAGGGAGCAGATGGCCACAAGAGGAACTTCATGACATGTTTTCACCAGCAGTTAGCCATGTGCTGCTTCTGTCCCTGCAGTTCTCAGAACTCAAGAACTGACCATTGCTTTTGACACTCAGTGTTCTAACAGTACCAGTTCTGTTTTATAAGCCAGGCTCGGGTTATGTTGCTCAGGCGATACTGAAATTAACAGCCCTGAACCAGCCACTTGAGTGTCAGGGTTATAGGTGTTTGCAGCCAGGTCCACCTATTTTCTTGGGGTTCTAATAACTTCTCCTTTATCTTTAATTGATAGGTTAACTGAAAGAGCAAAAAAGAGACGCACTTCTTCACAAACCATTGGACAGACTTTGTCTAATAGCAGACAGGAGGACACAGGTCCCACGCAAGTAAGGCAAGATGCTAGTCATTAAAATATGGTCTCTTGAGGCTAGGGAGAGGTCTCAGTCAGTAAAGTGCTAGATGAGCAAGCATGAGGATCAGAGTTTGGATCCACAGCACCCATGTGCCAAGCTGGGCACAGTGGTCCATGCCTGTAAGCCTAACACTGGGGAGTCAGAGAGGAGGATTCTTAGGGTTTTGCTGGCATTCCAGTCTAGCCAAATTGTGAGCTGCAGGTGTAATGAGAAACCATCTTCAAAATAAGGTGGAGAGTTATCCAGAAAGACTGCATATGTACCCTTGCACACATGTGCACACATATGAACATGTACACACATACATGGAATGAATACATTAATAAAATATGACTTCTTTCAGCAATTTCTACCTTTTTTTCTTAAGTTCTCACATTAAAAATCTTCCTTCCTGCCTACCCTTTCTCTCTTTCTTCTTTTCCTGTGCTGGGATAAGTCTGAGGCTTTGCAGGTGCTAAAGGAGTCCCCACAGAGAGTCGCTCCACCCACGCATGCTCCCCTCCTGCTTTGTGATTGCGCTTTGTTTGGTTATCTTTTTTCTTTTCTTTTTCTTTTTTCCTTTTCTTTCTTATTTTTGGTTTTTCGAGGCAGGCTTTCTCTGTAGCTTTGGAGCCTGTCCTGGAACTAGTTCTTGTAGACAAGGCTGGCCTCGAACTCACAGAGATCCACCTGCCTCTGCCTCCTGAGTGCTGGAATTAAAGGCATGCGCCACCACCACCCAGTTTGGTTATCTTTTTTAAAATGTCTTTTAGATTTATCTATTTTATTTATTTATTTTTTTAAAAATATTTATTATGCATACAATATTCTGTCTACGTGTATGCCTGCAGGCCAGAAGAGAGCACCAGACCCCATTACAGATGGTTGTGAGCCACCATGTGGTTGCTGGGAATTGAACTCAGGACCTTTGGAAGAGCAGGCAGTGCTCTTAACCACTGAGCCATCTCTCCATCCCTTATTTATTTTATTTTGTATGTGAATTCTTGCTGGTGACTGTGGAGACCAGAAGAGAGCATTGGTTCCCCTGGATCTGGAGTTAGGCATGGCTGTGAGCCTGAGAACTGAACTCAGGTTCTCTGCAAGAGCAGTAACTGTTCCTAGCCATGGAACCGCCTCTTCAGCCCCGTTCCTTTCTCTAGTTTGTATACTAATGTGTTCCCTTGACCTTTACAAATCACAGGACTTGTGTTTTTCTCTTCCAAAAATACCTTTATGGATCAAAAACACTGCCAAATAGATGCAGTTTCCTTGCTCTAGAAATGCTAACCATGTCTTTCTTTCTTTTGCTCATCATTTCTTTACATAGTATAATCAGTTTATTACATTCGAGGCACAGCATTATTCATAATAATAGAAGATTGAAAACAGCCGGGTGTGGTAGCACATGCCTTTAATCCCAGCACTCAGGAGGCAGAGGCAGGCCTAGTCTACAATTCAAGTTCCAGGACTGCCAGCACTACATAGTGAGACCCTGACTCAAAATAAAGGAAATATGGCAAACAACACAACTCTGTGTAAGAGCTGATAGTTTCTGAAGTACACTGGGGTTCATTTGCGTGATGTGTTGCTGCGTGTTACATTGTGGAAAAGTGTTCACTGTTCTACAGAAGCTTTTTATTGCATTTATTTATTTTGGGAGACACGCCAGTTCCAGGACAGCCAAGGCTACACAAAGAAACCTTGTCTCAAAAAACAACAAACAAGAAACAAACAAACAAAAGATTGTGGTTCTCAAAATGAAGAATAGTAAGGACTCAAAGCCTTGCTTGGGAAACTTCCCTGGAAGTCTGGTCTGCTTGCATGTAGTGGTGCTCTGTTCTTTGGCTTGTGTGTTTATTTTTGCTTCTGTTTTTTTTTTTTTTGAAACAGGGTCTCACTATTGTCTTAGGCTGGCCTTGAACTTGAGATCCTTCTGCCTGTCTCCCAAGCGCTAGAAATATAAGGCATGACTACCATACTTAGTTCTGTTCTACTTCTGAATCATTAGGATAATCTCCAGAACTTTTCCATCATTCAGATGGCAAGCGCGTCTAGGTTTGTGATTCTGTGGTTAGTTTCACATGGTTCCTCATGCTAACTGGTACTTGTTTGTCTAGAGCCAAGCAGAGAAAGGCGTATTTAACGACCGAACAAGTCAGAGTGACCAAATGACAAGTGGAAACAAAAGAAAGCTGAATTTTCCCAGATGCGACAGGAAAGAATTCCATTTCCCTGAACTGCCATTCACAATACAGGCGAAGGAAACGAAAGGAATGGAAGGTGGGTCCCTTGTGGTGCACAGCTCCCCAACACTGCAGATGACACAAGTCAGGGATGGGACTTTTGTGGGGGAACTTACGTGACATCTTTGTAGAAAGTAGTAAATTGCTTTGAAAAAGTAAATTCCATTGAGAAGATTTTTTTTTCTTGTTTAATTAAGGAAAGGGTTAGGTGTTGGCTTTGTTTTGTTTTAGACAGGGTCTCACTATGTATCTCTGCTGTCCTGGAACTCACTACGTAGACCAGGCTGGCCTCGATCGAACTCACAGCGATTCCCCCTGCCTCTGCCTTCCGAGTGCTGGAACTAAAGGGCCACTGCTGCCTGGCTTCATAGAGATATTTTTTAAAAAAGGTAAAGACAGTTCCAAAGGGTAAATGTTTTATTAGCTTGAAGTTGAGACGCTGGGGCAGAATTTGAGAAAGGTGAGTTTGATGTAGTGTATAACCTGTGGTAAAGTACCTGCCCTGGTTGTTTGCCCAGAAGTGTTACAGATGCGTTGGGCACGCTGGGATTTGGTAGATTTTATAAATTTCAAATTCATCATAACCCTAAAATGTAATTTTAGGGCTGGTGAGATGACTCTGCAGGTAAAAGCATTTGATACTAAGCTTTGACGACCTGAGTTTGATCATTAGATTTCCATTGTAGATGGAGTGGATTGGCCACACCCCAATAAAGAAATGAATAAACAAATAGAATGTAATAAAAATTAAACATATTTATCTTAGAGTGAATGCATTGACATGAGCAAATGTTCTTTCCTTTCCTTGGAAGACAGAGACCTTGTAAATGTGACGCAGTGGCCAGGTATAGAACATGTGCCATGTGAGGGTCACCTTTGTGAGATCATCAAATAAAGCGAACCGTATTTACAGGGCAATTACTCAGCTCCTTTGCAGCTAACTTCAGAAGGGGCTCGCTGGCTGTGAGGGCGCCTACCTGAGCTCCTTCAGAAGGCAGTTTCTAGGCAGGCCAGCAGGGCCAACAAATTATTCTTTTCCCTTTTTTTTCTTCTTTTTCCCCCCCTTTTTTGCAAAAGTTAAACAGGTGAAAGTGCTGAAGAGAGAGGCAAAGAAAACAGATTCACCTAAAATACCAACTTTACTCACTGTGGACCCAAATCAAGAACAACAAGAGGTAAACATTTTTTACTACTCATAGATGTTGTTCGGTGCTTGCATTTAGTTGTTGCTGGAAAGTTCTGTAAACATTAAAATCTTTATAATCCTTAAACTCTAGAAACAGGTTTGTTTTTATTTTATCATATATATATACATATATTTTTTTTTCTTTGTTTTTTTTAGGCAGGGTCTCACTATGTACCTCTGACTGACTGGAACTCACTATGTAGATGTGATGTAGATGTCTCAAACTCACAGAGATCTGCCTGCCTCTGCCTGTTCTGGGATTAAAAGCTTATAACATTGTACCCAATTATTTATGTTCTAAATGTTAGTTTTTGAAGTAGTAAACACCAACTGTTGTTTGAACTTTTAATGATTAGAATACACAGCATTCAGGACAAATAGTAGCGATGTGATGTTCATCATCCAGCCTTGTTCAGGTGACCCATGCCATGGACAGGTTGTGACTGACTGCCCCGGCTGTGTTTGCCTTTGGCTTTTCCCCTTCAGTTTTCTTCTCGTTTACACTCTTTGTTCCCCAAATGTTATCCTATTTTCACAAATATCTGCTTCAGCTCCAACTCCCATCCACCACAGCGATTCTTGGATTTTATTTGGAAATCTTTAGTTGTCAACATCCATTTGGATGCTTTCTCTTGGGTGAAGGAGCCTGAACTGACACTCACTGAGTCTCAGCAGGCGTGTGGCCTTGGATTCCTAGTGAGGTCATCGCTATGCATAGTTTATCAATTTTATTATCTCCATTACAAATGAAACTGACTACATTTTAATTCATGGTAAAGTTATTCCTGTTTTATTAAAGAAAATTGAGTAAATTAAAAACATGGAAGGCTGGGGGAGGGACTTTGGCTCTGCTGGTAGTGCTCTGGCCTAGCGTTCACCAGACCTAGCTCCACAGGAACCAGGTGTCAGCCATCTTCAGTGACTGGTAGTGTGCTGGCCTAGTGTTCACAAGGCCCTAGCTCCTCAGGAACCAGGTGTCGGTCATCTTCAGTGACTTGGAGGCTCTCCGGGGCTGTGAGCCTTTGTCTCAGAAAACAAACGAATAAACCTTATAGGCGTATATATGTAAAGATTTTTCTGAAGCCCTGTAAGAAGGCATTTTAATTGTGACATTTAGCTTTATTTTGACAGTTCCAGGACTATTTATGTATGTCACAATCTACTTTCAAAGCCAGCGCTGTTATTGAAAGGAAAACCATTAATGGCTGTCTTTCAGTTTATTATAAGTCACAAGATCCTTTAAGCGTGTGCATTTGAGCATGTACTCACGCCCAGGAAGCCTGCATAGCATACCATTTGCAGAAAGGTTGACTAATTGGGTGCATTGGGGCACCTGGGTTGAAGAGAGTTGTGATGTGCCACCAGTATTCATCCTGCTATTTCAGAGAGGCCCAGAAACCCAAACCACATATACGTGCAGGGAAAAATGAATCAAACCAGCGCTCTCAGGTATTTACATGGTGTGGAATTCCTGAAAAGGCTGCCTTGAAAAGAGAGACACTGAAACCAGTACAGTTATTAGAAACACAGAGGAGCTGTCAGTGCTGCTCAGAGCTCCTCTGTGCACTGTCAGACACAGGGCACGTGTGTGACTGAGACTGAGGTGACACTAGGACGAACACAGTTTAGGGAGTTGATGTCAGAGTTAAGAAAATTTCTGAGCTGCTGAGATGACCCAGTGAGTAAAGATGCTTGTTGTCAAGACTGAAGACCTGAGGTCCAGCCCCAGCCCCAGAACTGACATCACAGAAAAAGAACCAGGCCCCACAAGTCGGCCCCTGAACATCATGACACACATTTGTGTACACACAAAATACATATATGAGTCGGGCAGTGGTGGCGCACGCCTTTAATCCCAGCACTCGGGAGGCAGAGGCAGGCGGATCTCTGTGAGTTCGAGACCAGCCTGGTCTACAAGAGCTAGTTCCAGGACAGGCTCCAAAACCACAGAGAAACCCTGTCTCGAAAAACCAAAAAAAAAAAAAAAATACATATATGTAAAATTTAAAAACTTCCTTAGCCATGCATGGTTTCACATGCCTTTAATCCCAGTACTCGGGAGGCAAAGAACACTTGAGAGGCAGAGGCAGGTGGATCACTATGTGTTCAAGGACAGCCTGGTCTATACATTGAGTTCCAGGCCAGCCAGAACTTCAGAGTGATACCCTATCTTAAAATCTTTTCTTCTAAATTTTCAGTCTGTGATTGTTCTTTTTTTATATATAGTTGGAGAGAATATTGAAACAGGGCATAGGGGCTAGGAGTGTCACTGCTAGTGCTCATCCAGCATGGGCTTGGTCTACAGAACCCTAAAACAAACAGAAATCAGAAGACAGGGAATAGAAGCTTACATGTTCCAGTGTTGACTCTTCCATTGGCTTGGTTTTCTAATTACTTCGCCAGATCCAAGTACTCTTTAGATGTGTATGTAACCCTTTCAGGAGGCTTAGCAGTACATTGGCATAATGTAGGTGCACACTGAAGGGGCTCTGGCCAGAAAGAACCCTATGTGGCTATGAATAGGTAGCCTGAGCAAGAGAGAAGAGCCCAGAGGGAGACCGCTAGTAAGTGGTTCTGTTTGATGAGTGGATTTCTTTCCCACAAGTCTCCCTGTATCCTTACAAAGCAACCTCTAGAGCAGAGTGCAGGTATTTTATCTCAGTGACTCAGCACTTCCTGTTTGTTTTTAGAACACAAGGTGCGTCAGATAAAAGGAGAGGAACCTGTTAGCTGCAGAATAGAAAATAGGGCGATGAACATTCAGGGAGCCCCAGACTCGTGCATGGTTAAAACAACACTTTTTTGTTAATTTACATGCACAGAAGTGCTGACTAGCAGTGCAGCCTGGATAGCTGGGTGTAGTCTCCTATTTTTGCTTTTAAATTTATAATATTGTTCCTGTTTTGTTCATTTGAACATCAAGTTCACAAATGCCTGTTAATAGAACTACATCTCACATCAAGTCATGTGGTTTTATTTAATCATCTGTTATTTATGGCATGTTGATTAGTGCTTGTTCCTAAGTTTTGTTCAGAGCTTTATAAGTATACAAGGGAAAGTTACTAAATATACAACACAGAGTCTGGTGTAAATACATAACACAAAGAGTCCCAATGTGAAAATATAATATAGAGTCCCAATGTAAATAAGGAAATAAGAGTCTGATGTAAATATATAGAGTTCCAATGTAAATATATAATACATGGTTTCAATGTAAAAGTGTAACAGAGTCCCAATATAATATATAGTACAGAGTCCCAATGTAAATATGTAATACATAGAATTCTAATATAAATTTGTAATACAGAGAGTTTCAGTGTAAATGTATAAGACAGAGAGTCTCAATGTAAACATATAATACAGAAGATCCCAGTGTAACTATACAATAATACTGAGAATCCCGGTGTAAATATTGAGTTCCAATGTAAATGTGTAATACAGAGAGTCCCAATGTAGATATATAATATAGAGTCCCAATGTAAATATATAACACAGAGAATCCCTATGTAAATATAAAATAATACAGAGTCCCAGTGTAAATATGTAATAGAGTCCAAATGTAAATATGTAATACAGAGAGTCCTAGTGTAAATGTATAATACAGAGAGTCCCAGTGTAAATGTATAATACAGA
>NC_022014.1:46737111-46741079 GCF_000317375.1 Microtus ochrogaster | reverse complement strand
TGTATAATACAGAGAGTCCTAGTGTAAATGTATAATACAGAGAGTCTCATGTAAATATGTAATACAGAGTCCAGATATAAATATGTAATACAGAGAGAGGGTCCCAATTTCTAGGTGTCAAAGATTCCTGAGCAAGGAAGATAAGCATAAGCAGATGTTGGGTTCCACGATGGACATGCTGGCCAAACATTGAGTCGTGTCCCGTAGACTGATTGAAAGAATGGGACTTAGACAGAGCAGCTCTTACCACTCAGTAGATCACCTGTAGTGTAACATTAGTACAGCCATGGCTTTGACAGCAGATTTATTATCCCTGATTCTTAATGGCTTGGTTTTTAATTTTAGGGTGGAGATGGCGATTGTGAGGGGAAGAATTTGAAGAGGAACAGATTTTTTTTTTCCCGATAGTGTTTTGTCCTTTAAGTAATCTTAAAAATACAAGCTTGACAACTCTTCCCTTTTTATTTTATACACAACAGAATATAACATAGGTTGCTGTTAAGATAGCCATTCATCCTGTCTGCATCAGCATCATCTACATTTTTTAGCAGAATTTGAACAATTTTTCTCTTCTAAAAACTGGTATTTTGATGCTGCAGTCTGAAATTATAACATCACCTTCCCTCTGACTGCTCCTTCCTTGCCATGATTACTGAGTGGGTAGTACAGCATCACATGATGCGCCCTGCTCCCCTGCTCTCTGCCTGCTGAGAGTCAGGCCTCCAAGCAGTTGTCTCCTGGAAAGCGCTGACTTCTTCAAGTGAATGCTCTATGAACCTCCTGTCTGTTGTCTTAGTAACTATCCATTACCATCGCATAACGAAAGACGTTCTGTTGGTCAGCAATGAAGCATTTATAATACTTATGTAACTTTTACAGTGATGTGATATTCCAGGGTTAAATTCCTGTAAATCAATCAATTGCGAGCATTCTCCCAGTTCCCTAGGCTGATAGTGCCTTCCATTTAGCTGGAAGAATTTCCCTAAAGAAACTATGCACAACCTGGGAAAGGTTTACTTTCTCTGCTGGGCTGTTTTCTGTTGCTGAATAATACAGACTGGGTAGTTAACATAAAAAAATAGAGATTATTTAGCTTGTGGTTCCTCAGGCTAGAAGTCCACTGCCACAGGCTGACTTCTTTCGGCATCTGAGAGGGCCTTGCTACAGTCAAGCATGGTGGAGGTCACCACGTAGAGAGGGAGAGCAAGCCACTAATACCTGGAGGTACCAGTTCATGTCTTCATCTATTCTGAGTTACCTCCTAAGGGCCCCAGCTGCCTAAGGCCACTGACATATTAGCTTGGGGTTAAGTTTATAGCACATTAACTCCTCGTCCCTGCCCCCTGCCCCTGCTCTTGGGAATGCTGAGAAATGAATTCAGGATGCATACATGAGAGGGCAGCTCTCTACCCCTGAGCTAGAATATGGACCTTTTGTTGTTTTATTTTAAGACAGTTTCTTATTAAATACAGCCTAAACTGATCTAGTACTTTATATGTAGCCCAGGCTAGTCTCAGACTTGGAGCAATCCTCCTGCCTTCATCTCCTGAATGCTCAGAGTGTAGCCATGTTCCACACATGAACTTTTTTTTAAATTATTTATTTATTTATTATGTATACAATATTCTGTCTGTGTGTATGTCTGCAGGCCAGCAGAGGGTGCCAGACCCCATTACAGATGGTTGTGAGCCACCATGTGGTTGCTGGGAACTGAACTCAGGACCTCTGGAAGAGCAGGCAATGCTCTTAACCTCTGAGCCATCTCTCCAGCCCAGCCATCTCTCCAGCCCCACACATGAACTTTTGAAGGGTGTATTTAAACCAAAGTACTAACAAAATTCTACATTTTTTCACTCTGTAAAAATTATGAAATTGTCTTAGTTGGCATTTTACCAAGCGTCTAATCTAGTTTTCTGGTTATTAAATAAACATGATAAGGAAAACACATTTTTTTGAGACAGTGTTTCTCTGTGTAGCTCTGACTGTCCTGGAACTCCCTCTGTAGACCAGGCTGCCTACCTGCCTCTGCTTTCTGAGTGCTGGGATTAAAGGCACATGCCACCACACCCAGCAAGAAAACTCTAGTTAGTATACTGCTGTGCTGTATTTTTAATTTAGGAAAGTCTTTTAATCTATTTATCTGTTTGTCTGTCTGTGTGTCTGTCTATCAGTCCATCTATCCATTTATCCATCTATCTATCTATTTTGGTTTTTCAAGATGGGATTTCTGTGGTGTAGCCCTAGCTGGCCTTGAACTCTCTCTGTAGACCAGGCTGGCCTTGAACTCTCTCTGTAGACCAGGCTGACCTCAAACTCACAGAGATCCACCTGCTCTGCCTCTGCCTCCTGAGTGCTGGGATTAAAGGCTTGGCTTGCGCCACCACCTCCCAGCCAGGGAATTATTTCTACTGTATTATTTTTATTCCTCGAGAATTTCACACAGTGTGTTTTGATCATACTCACTCACTACTCATTTCCAGATCCACCCCACCTTCCTATCCCACTCCAAATTTCATGTCAAATATTTATTTTATTTTCAATAATCTATCAGGTTCAATTTGTGCTGCCTGTGTTCTCCTGGGTTATAGGGTCATCCACTGGAGAATGAACAACTCACCAGGGGCCACACCCTTAAAGAAACTGACTCCTTTTCCCCAGAAGCCTCCAGTTGTCCAAAGCTACACAGCTGGGGTAAGGACTTGGGGGCCCCCTTAGCCTCCATGCTAGAATGACTGGCTTGATCCTGTACAGACATCCATAGCTGCCCGAGTTCTTGAGAGCAGAGATTCTGACATGTCTAGGAGATACTGTTTCTCTCCAGTCCTTCCTGACCTCTGGCTCCTTCTTTCTACCCCTTCTTTCATAATGTTCTCTGAGCCCTGCAAGAGGCTGGGTGATACAGATGTGTCTCATTTATGGCTGAACACTCCACTGACCTATTCTCTGCTGTGGGTTCTGCATCAGCCTCCATCCACAGCACAAAGCAATTTCTCAGATGACTTCTGAGAGCCACACTAATCTATGGGTATAAAGGCATGAATTTAGAGGGCAATTTGATACTATGTCCATTTAGGAGAATAATAGTAGGGCCAACTTGGGGTCAATGAACTCCCCAGTTGTGGATTCCTAGTACATTTGCAGCACCAGGTATACATTTCCTCCTTTCCTCCTTCTGTGCGATCAGAAGGCAGTTGCTGTTTATCCATGCTGCTGTTGCACTCACTGGCTTATCTTCCCATGCCAGTCTTTCTTTATTGTAGTGCACTGGCTTCATACCTAGGTGAGACTGCTGATGACTTTTCCCCCCAGCAGCCTACATAATACCTTCTAGTTCTGTAGTAACTAGCCAGCTTGAAAGAAACTTCCTTGGAAAGTCCCAGCTTGAATTTTCCATGGCCTGGGACAAAAGTGTGTGATGTCTTTAGCAAATTAGGAGCTTATCATTAACTTCTAGTGTGCAACCAAGAACAGTGACAATAGCTTGTATGGTTTTGGGAGTTTTGATTCAGGGATAGGGATGTAGTGCAGTTGGGTGAGTGCTTGCCTGGCATGTATGAGACGCTGGGTCCATGTGGCACACATGAGGCCCTATCTAAAAAACATACCTCTCACTCCGTAGAAGATTGGGTGACATCTTAGTAATTAAGAGCAATTGCTGTTCTTGCAAAAAATCTGGGTTTGGTTTCTACCACAGAGATTCACAATTGCCTGTTTTAAATCTGACCCCTTCTTCTGGCCTGCATCAGTGCATAGACATAGGAATATACTATATCAGTGCATAAACACTGGAGCACACTATATCAGTGCACAGACATAGGAATAAATTATATCAGTTCATGGACATAGGAGCACGCTATATCAGTGCATGGACATAGGAGCACACTATATCAGTGCACAGACGTAGGAGCACACTGCATCAGTGCACGGACATAGGAGCACACTGCATCAGTGCACAGACGTAGGAGCAC
>NC_022014.1:46721523-46736733 GCF_000317375.1 Microtus ochrogaster | reverse complement strand
TAGGAGCACACTGCATCAGTGCACGGACATAGGAGCACACTGCATCAGTGCAAGGACATAGGAACACAGTATATCAGTGCACAGACATAGGAACACTCTGCATCAGTGCACAGACGTAGGAGCACACTACACCAGTGTATAGAAAAGCTGCCCAAATTGAGGACCACATTGTCTGAAGTGCAAATTAAAGGGCCCTAAATGGAAATTGGACCATGTTACTAAAACAGTCAACAGAATTGTATAGGGAAATAATCAAGAAATCTTAGGTGACACAAGAACTGTGATTTAAGATGATTAAAAACAAGAAAGCATTCTTTAAAACATAAAAATCTGTTTTTAAAAACAGACTACACATAAAAACACAAACACTAATGCGCTGCTGTGTAATTTCAAGAAAGTACTCTTTGGATTATCGAAGGCAAAGCACAGAAAGAAAATATTCTCTGTTACCAATCTGCTACTCCCCAGCTCTCTTTACCTGCAGAGGTGGGAAAGCTGATGACCTGACCATGGAGACGTCTACAGCACTTCTCTTCCAAAAAAGTCATTCTGAGGTCAGATAACCAGGCGTGTGCATCGTGACAGGTTACACTCACACCATGCTGACAAGAAAACTACTCAGCAAGCCCTTCAGACTTGCTTAGGCTCATCCAGTATGTTAGTTTTTAATTTTAGAATTGGTAAAAACAAGTTGTTATAGATTAGTTTTCATTTCTTCTCCGGGTGTTGTTGTTGTTATTGTTTTTATTTTGTTTTGTTTTTGAGACAGACTCTCATGTATGCCTGTAGTTTAAATTTTTTATTAGGGAACATTTCAGGGGCAAGCTAGCATATCACTCTTCTTAAAAATGTGTTAGATCACTGGGCGGTGATGGTGGTGCACACCTTTAATCCCAGCACTCAGGAGGCAAGAGGCAGGGAAGTCAGTGTGAGTTAGAGTTCAGCCTGGTCTACAGAGTGAGTTCCAGGACAGCCAGGATACAGAGAAACCCTGTCTCAATAAACAAAAAAAAAAAAAAAAGAAGAAAGAAAGAAAAAAAAGTCTTAAGAACAAAAGAACAAATTTCTTCCTCTCTAGCCTAAGTGATCCCAAAACTGCACATTCAGCTTTTCAGCTGTCTGACAGCACTATGAGACATGTAAGAGGCAGAAGGTCTCTGATCACGTTCCTCAGTCCCTCAGAGATTTTCACATCTCAGTTGACATCAGCTCCTTTCTTTTTGTTGCTCAGGAGAAAAACTGTGAAGTAAATTTCTACTCCTCTTCTGCTTCCCGCCTCCATCCTTGAGGTCTGTTTCTAAAGTATTTCCAGGGTCTAACCACTTAGCTCCTGATTGTTTGTTGTGTCGTCTCTTGCCCAGGCTTAGTAGAAATACCCCAAGAGGTCTTCATGCTTTTATCCTTGTTCAACCTTCAGTTTCTTCCCGGCGCTTGGCCAGGATGTTCCTAAAAACCCACGTCAAATGTGTTGCTTTGTCAGAACTTCCTTTCTTAGCGTAAACCTGCAGCATTTGAGGGCTCCCGGTCCTTTTGGACTGGACAAAGCTATGAAGATTGGTACCTAATGCATCAATGCTTTTTGCTCAAAATTCCCTAAATGAGGATATAATAAAAGGCAAGCTTTGGGATTGGTTTCCTCAGCTGAATGATCCCTAATCTTGGGATATTTCAAACCAAGCCCTAGAACAACTTATATGCAGTTCAGACTGTGTTTACACTTGGGCGGCTCCTTTGGGTAATTTCTTTGTGGTTACTTATTACTACATTGAAATGTGTTATTATCATGCTAAAAGCGTCTGATGCCCCATGAAAGGCAAGATTTATCATATAATCATTTTGCCATCAATAGCCTTGGATTATTGTCCAGTTTAGAAGATCATTTCCTTTCATCTTTCTATCTTCTCCAAAGAAACGATTTAGCAAGATCAGAATAGTCATTGAAACTATACCTATACAGTGCTGAAGATCCTTTCATTGAAAAATCCTATTGAACCAATGCTTCATTTTTATTAAAAGCCATAAAAAGTATAATTTTCAGAGTCTAGATGAGTATCAGAATGACTGAGTGAAAAGTGGTCAGCACCTTTGCCATTTCTTTAAATTGTATGTGTGTAGGTATTTAGCTGTATATATGTCTGTGTACCACATGTGCACCAGTGCCCACAAAGCTGCAGGAGGGCATCTGATCTAGAACTGGAGTTACGGATGGTAATCAACCACCATGTAGGTGTTGTGAATTGAACCCTAGATCCTCAGGAAGAGCAGCCAGTGCTTTTAACTGCTGAGCCATCCCTCCAGCACTCTTTACCATTTCTTCACTAGGAATTGTGTGTGTGTGTTGTGTGTGTATTGTGTTGCCTCAGATTTCCCAGTTTTTTAAATAAGAGAGTTCTAAGCCTAATACAAAATTATATACAATAAGAACAAATATCAGATATAAAAATTAGAATTACAACCAGCATAAACAATAGCAAGTAAGAAACATGTGATAAATGTTTCAATAATTATCCTATCCTAAGGAATCTAAGTCTTGTATTATAAATAACTTAGCCAAGTCATGAGAGGAAAGTAACTATAACTATCTAATCTTCAACCCCATTGAAGACCCGAGAAGGGAAGTAATATTACTTGAGTAAGCAGAAAGTGCAATCAAGCAACTTCTAAAATGTGCAATAATGGACAGAGACAACTGGCTACCTGGGTAATCACCCAAAGTCTCATTTGCAGTGTTGGAGCAACCAACTTTGACTAAGGCCTAGAGTAACTGTCAGACCATTTTTAGAGGCAGGAAATTTTTCAAAAGCATCTTACCCTGTCTTGGCAAGATTTGACACTCTTTTTTATTATATCCTGCTTGTCCTGTCTGGACATTGTACATTTTGTCAATGGTTGATGCATGGGCAGTTCCTTGCCCAAAGGCCAGTTTTGTCAAGAAGAAAATAAGCTCCAAGTGGAGTGTCTTTGGTGCTCAACATTCTCTTGAAAATATATTGGTGCTGCCAGGAGCAATTGTGTCTCACGTCAACAGAACCCAAAGTTATTTAAATGTCATATTCTACAGCTCTTTGAAGTGGTTGAAGGTTACCTATCTATGCAGAATACAATCTCTGTATATCTAAAGTACCTGATTAGTCTAACTAATAATAAGTATGACAAACATGGATGACTATTGACCTATAATTCTTAATAACTATATAACTTAAAGACTAAGACTTCATATTAGAATATTAAACACTCTTCAAACAACTGTGCAACAAATGAGGACAATGGCTTCAAAATGTAAACAATGTATAAGTATCTTGATCAGAGGTAGAAATGTACATTGCAATATGATAAATATATCCTAAAATTGTATCAATATACAAAATGTCTTAAACAGAGGTAGAAGCATGCATGCATACAATATGACAAAATAACTTTGCCTAGGTATGCAAATATTGTAGACAAAAATAGGAACATATTTAATATAATGTAAGTTTATATTTGGCTCAGAGGTTAAGAGCACTGACTGCTCTTCCGGAGGTCCTGAGTTCAATTCCCAGCAACCACATGGTGGCTCACAACCATTTGTAATGAGATCTGGTGCCCTCTTCTGGCCTGCAGGCATACATGGAGGCTGAACACTGTATACATAAAAAATAAATAAATCTTTTAAAAAAAAACAAAAAAAAGTTTATATCAATATACAAGAATCTATGCCAATGTAAATTGCCTATAAATAATAGCTCACAAGTATTAACTCTATTACTATTATTATTAGTGTGAATAAGTTCACACTAATAATTTATCCCATCTAATTTCCCCTTTTTTCCCCAAAGAGATCCCTGAGCCTACATAATTTTCCCCCAACCTCCAACCCTATACCAATTATAATCAACCCCTAAATGATGTCCCTAACCCTGAGGACAAACTTTGTTGAGAAAAGGGATGTCATCTTCTAGAATTGCTTCCAGCTGTCATGGAGGCGGTGTTTTTTCTATGAGATCCTGTGAAAGTAAAATGATGGTTAAGTTTCAAGATTACTGTCTGGTATAATTGCAGACAGTTTCTGAGTATTCAGTAGGGTTTTTCTGAGGTTCCTATTTGGAGTTCTGGCCAGAATGTTGTAAAAAAAAAGTGCACCATTTCAGCTAACCAAGTTGAAACCATCTTGAGCATCTGGTACCCAAAACAGGTCTTATAGTAGCACTATCAGCATCATGACGTCATATCAACCAGGTGAAGTCATTGTTGTGGGGCCCCATTTTCTTCCTGGAAACTTCAAAGATTACTACAGGAAAATTCATTGTTCATTGTGGAAAACTTAAAACATTATTTATACAGACATGTATTTAATGAAAGGGACAATGGAGACAAAAATAGGCATGAAGAAAAGTAAATTTTTTTTCTAAATTCTTTCTTCTTTCTGTCCCATACCAGATGGCTCCTGACATGAGACAGAAATTCTGAATTTTTCTTTTTCTTTTTTTTGGTTTGGTTTTTCGAGACAGGGTTTCTCTGTGGCTTTGGAGCCTGTCCTGGAACTAGCTCTTGTAGATCAGGCTGGTCTCAAACTCACAGAGATCCGCCTGCCTCTGCCTCCCGAGTGCTGGGATTAAAGGCGTGCGCCACCACCACCTGGCCTGAATTTTTCTTTTAACAACATGCTTGGGCCAGGCGGTGGTGGCGCACGCCTTTAATCCCAGCACTCGGGAGGCAGAGGCAGGCGGATCTCTGGGAGTTCGAGGCCAGCCTGGTCTACAAGAGCTAGTTCCAGGACAGGCACCAAAGCTACAGAGAAACCCTGTCTCGAAAAACCAAAAAAAAAAAAAAAAAAAAAACCAACATGCTTGGATTTAGAGAAGGAGAGAGCCATTGTCCAACTCCAAAGCCAGCTTTGATTTTTAAGTGAATCATGACTATTATTCTAGTTTAAGTTTAGATATGGTTTTTTAAAATATTTATTCATTTATTTATTATGTATACAGCAGATCTCATTACAGATGGTTGTGAGCTACCATGTGGTTGCTGGGAATTGAACTCAAGACCTTTGGAGGAACAGGCAATGCTCTTAACCACTGAGCCATCTCTCCAGCCCCAAATTTAGATATTCTTACCTTCAGATGACCTATCCTCATAAGTCATAATTCCCTTTGCTTGGTGATCCTATCTGGATAATTATCTTTTCCTCTTTAGGTATCTAGATGTCCAAGGTCTCTTGACTTTTTTTTTTTAAAAAGATTTATTTATTTATTATGTATACAACATTCTGCCTCCATGTATGCCTACACACCAGAGGAGGGCACCAGATCTCATTACAGATTGTTGTGAGCCACCATGTGGTTGCTGGGAATTGAACTCAGAACCTCTGGAAGAACAGCCAGTGCTCTTACCCACTGAGCCATCTCTCTGGCCTTGGTGTCTTGACTTTTTGAAGATGAGTATTTTCCTGCAAAGACAAGAACAGAACCCTGCCCCAATTCTTATTAGGCTTCCTTACCATCTGTGTGGTTGTCACCTCTGTAGATGAGCCGTCATTTCTTTTTCTCAACAGATTTCTCTTTTTCAAACCAAATCTTTATTAATTTTAATGGTATCCATAACTTTTCTTCTCCTGTTGAAACAAGAACAAAATCCCTTCCCTAACGTAGCACATCTCCTGGCTTCCATTGTGAGGTCAATATATCTTTGAAATACACCAGCTGATTTAATTTGGAAGACTTTGCTATTATTCAGTGTCTCTCTGTTGCTGTTGTTCCGTTCTTATTAACATTAGGAAAATTCAAAGTTAATAAAGCATTATGTAATCTATTTTGGGGGGTATTTTCCATCCCTTTGTTTAACACATCCTTTATAGTTTGATTTGATTTTTCTATAACTACCTGACTTGTAGGATTGTTTGGTATACCTGTAATATGCTTTATATTTTAATAAACATGCTATTGAACATTTCCTATGGAAGGATAGTCTACTAGTATCTCCTAGTAGGCTGAGAATTATTTTAAGTAGGCACTGTGGAGGCAAATTTTTCTCTCTTTTTCTTGTAAAGATATAGTGAAGAAACAATCTTTTAAATCAATAACTATAAGAGGCCATCTCTTTGGTAGTAGAGAAGACAGAGGAAATCCAGATTGTAGAGGACCCATAGGTTGAATTACTTTGTTGACAGCTCTTAGATCTACAACCATTCTCTGTTTACCAGTTTTCTTTTTAACAACAAATACAGGAGAATTCCAAGGGCTTGTTGATTCTTCAGTATGGTGAGCATCTAGTTGCTCCTGTACCAGCTGTTCAAAAGCCTGCAGTTTGTCTTCTGTTAAAGGCCACTGTTTGACCCATATTGGTTTCTCAGTTAACCATTTTAAAGGTAGGGCTGTTGGTACCTCTAAAGGTTTGCTAGTTGCTTTGTTTTCTTGTACAGCCTGAATGGCCTGTGACCTTTGTGTATCGTATCTTATAATATCTTTTCCAGAAATTTGAGTTTCTGGGACTGTAAGAATGTTAATCTGGGTATTCCATTGCTGCAGCAAGTCATGACCCCATAAATTCAATATTAGCCACATACAGCTTCAGCCTTCCTCTCTGTCCTTCTGGCCCTATTCATTCAACCCATCTTGTGCTTTTGACATAGGGTCCCAATTTCTAGGAATTGAGCATCTGCCTCTTGAAGAGGCCAGTTTGGATGCCAAGATTCTGGAGTAGTGATACTTATGTCTGTACCTATGTCTATCAAACCCACAATTACAATGCCATTTATATGCACTCTTAGCTTTGGTTTTTGATCATTTATAGACGTCTTCCTGTTTCCTGTTAGAATTTTTGATTCATTCTCCATGTTTATTCCATCATCCAGAATAGTATAGTTATAGAAGGCTCTGGATTTTTTTTTTTTTTGGTTTTTCGAGACAGGGTTTCTCTGTGGCTTTGGAGCCTGTCCTGGAACTAGCTCTGTAGACCAGGCTGGTCTTGAACTCCCAGAGATCCCCCTGCCTCTGCCTCCCGAGTGCTGGGATTAAAGGCGTGCACCACCATCACCCGGCATGTATTTTTTAATTTTCCTGGTGAGACATGTCTTCCATAGTGACTGGAAATGACTGCACCACTTTTGACTTGGGGGCCCGCGAGAGGCCCCCCAGGGAGTTTCCCGATGGTATCAGGTTGCCTTGTTCATCTTTTGTTGATCTGCATTCATTGGTCCAATGTCACCTTTGTCAAACCTTCTACATAATCCAGAAGGTTGATACTTTTTATTTTTGCCATTCCCAGAGGAGACATTATTTATAGGAATTCCTTGTCTGCAATCCCTTCTCATATGTCCTATTCTACCACAAATGAAACATTTGGCATTTTGATGTCTCCTCATACCTTTGGAAATTGCTTCTCCTACCCAAGATTCAGTATTATAGTGAAATGTCTCAACGTTAATTCTATGCAGGATCCATTCATCCATTTGTGCTGATATAACCTTTAAAAGCCCAAGTATCTTTTTGCATTCTAAGTTGGCATTTTCAAAAGCCAGAGATTCAATAAGTACTCATCTAGCATCTGGGTCTGTTACTCCTATTTGTGCAGTCTTAGTTAATCTTTGTAAAAAGTCACTAAACAGTTCTCTCCAGCCCCGTTTAGCCATGATATATGATTCAATTCATTTTCCCTATTCTTAAATCTTGTCCCAAGCATTTAAGGCTGCTTTGTGGCATAGGAACATTTGTTCATCGTAAAGAGCTTGAGCCTGTGGGTCAGCATAAGTACCCTCACCAAGAATTTGATCTTGGGAAGTCTCAATTCCTTTTGCTTTTCCCTGTTGTTCTAAAATTTTTGCATCTTCTCTGAAATAACATCTCCACAGCAATTGGGGCCTATCATCCTGAACTGCTGAAACTAACTGAAGCCAGTTGTGTGGGGTGGCCTTAATGCTTGAAGCCCATGACTTTACTATTTCCCTAAAAATGTGGAATGCAAGCCATAAGTTACTACTGCTTGCTTAATTTCTTTTATGTCATTCATTCCTATAGATATCTATTTACCTCCTTTGGATATTTTTGTACATTTAGAACTTGGTGCTTTATCAAAGTAGATTACAGGGTGGGAAGCTAAAACCCTGGGTAAGTCATCTCTGACAGGTTCTAGTGATGTTAAATCCTGTCCTTGTACCTTCTTTCCCTGCTCATCAGCTCCAATAATTTCCTCAATCGTTTCAAATCTTTTTACTACTGTCTTTTGTAAAGCCTGAATCTCCTGGCCTGTATATATTTCTAGTGATTTAATTGAGGCATATAGCCTCTGGTCCTCATTCTGCTCATATGATTCCAAGGTCTGAAGTTTTTCCTTTAAAGATAACATCTCATCCTTGGACGTTATTTGGATAGTGTGCAGATTGCCTTCCTGGAGAGATAGTCTATCTGCTAACCTATCTTAACTTTTTAACAAATTCAACGGTATGAATTCTTTCAGATAATTTCTCAGTACCTTTTGACATGGATTGAATTTTGTCTGTCAATTTAATGTCATCCTTTTCAATATTATTAATTTTTCAGGTAACTTTTGATTTTTTATGGTATTAATCCTGTCAGCTAGCTGTTCATTATTAATCTGTAAAGACTGTATCATTTCTAAAAGTACCTCATTTTTGGCTCCGTTATCAAACCATTTTCGTAAGGATATAATATGAAGAAAAAATTGAGTCCCAATATCCAATAAATGGATGTATCACAATAACCATATAAGCCTTGCAGAATACAATCAATAGTATCAGCAAAAAAGTTACCAAAATTTTCCATGTAATGTGTCTATCATTATATAACTTTCAAATTTATTGATTTATTAATTAATAAAATACCTGTGTTATGAGGTCCGGTAAATTGTTTTAGGTGTAATAATCTTTATTGTCCAGCAGGTGTCATGGTTGCAGAGTTGTGACCAGCAGCATAACCAGTGGCACTATGAACATTCCTGTGCCTCTTTGGTTTTCTGCCTTGGTACTGGTTAAATACTGACAAATATGCTTTGCTTGACAAATTAAAAGTAATTAAATCAGCTCTGTACACAGAGCAAGGAGCGCAGAACTCAGGATCAGGGAGCACAAACCAGAAGCTGTGCAAGTTTCTGCTTGGCAGGGAACGCGGCAGTGTGTAGGGGGAATGTGCCCGAGCTTGGGAAATTGCCAAGTTGCTGGGTGCACTTAGCTCTGCTGTGGTGGGGTTTTACAAAAAACTCCTTAGTAGGTGAAAGCAAGCTAAGTAGGCGGGGGTGGGAAACCTGGGCTCTGGACCGTTTGTGCCTTTTAGACTGGTTCACCAAGTAGGTGTGGAGTTCAGATCCACATGGGGCGCCAGATGAAGATGGAAATCCCACAGTAGCTCAGAATTGAGTATAATAAAGGCTTATTTATTTGGGGGTAGACTCACAGATTACAGTCCTCTGCATGAACAAGGAACAGGAACTGAATCCAGCTGCTGGAAGAGAGGGAAGCGCAGAACTCAGGATCAGGGAGCACAAACCAGAAGCTGTGCAAGTTTATATCAGCATTTATAATAAAAAAGGCCATGCCCAAGTGGGCAGGTAACTTAAAGGCTACTGGCTGAAGGATTTCTTACAGTGTAGGTCTGAGCTACTCTACCCATATGAATTTAGAATTTTAAAAGACAGGGCTGGAGAGATGACTCAGAGGTTAAGAGCACTGGTTAAATTCCCAGAACCCATATGGTGGCTCACAACCACCTGTAATTCCAGTTTCAGGGAAATCTAACAGCCTCTCCTGTTCTCTGCCAGCACCAAGCATGCAAGTGGTGCACAGGTCAAACACCCGTATGCATAAATAATAACAGTCCTAAAGATTAATGTACAAGTCTCCTACTGTTCTTGAAAAGAAAGTCAGTGTGAAGAGACAGTGGCTCTTCAGTGTTGTGCCTCCTCTCACAAGGAAGATGTTAGTGCTGTAGTTATTTTCCATTAAGACCACGGATCGTAGTTTTTCTTTTTTTGAATTTGCATTGTTTTGGGTTTTTTTTCCTTCAGAAGTTTTGTCCATTCATGGAGTTCATTGCTGTTCCTTGTTTGCTTGTTTTACAGGGTCTCACCCTGGCTGTCCTGAACCTCACAGAATCCACCTGCCTGTGCCTCCAGAGCACTGGGATTAAAGGTGTGTGCCACCACCCTGCTCATGGAGTTCTTAAGGTGGAACAGGGCTATGGCTAGTGAGTTACCACTTAATTTAGGCATCTCCAGGCCTTATAGAGTTTGAAGCTTTTAAAGGAGAGTTCTTTTTTGAAGAGAATTTCACATTTAAAAGTTCTGTGCTGCTTCTGTGACCCTGGAAGATGTATGGGCAGGCATGGGTCACATGGTCTCTCAGCAGGTAGGGCTCTACTGACAGGATTGCTGCCACTTGAGTCTCTGGCCACCAGCTCATTCCTGCCAGCATGTTGTCTCAGTGCAGCAGAACCCATAACTGTGTGCTTGGATTTGAAATCTGTGGGGCAGGCATTCATAGGATGAAGGCAGAAGTCCTGGCTACAGTACTTTGCCCAGAGTTGTCACAGGCAGAAAGGGTGACAAATGATGCCACACAACACAAAAGTGTTGCTGTGTGGTACCCACTTCCTTTTAAAAAGAAACAGAGGCTGTAGTGGAGAGGACAGGGCACGCCCTGCTACACTAGCCCTTACAGAATGAGATTTGTCTGCTGAATGAGTGGGTCTGACTCCTGTTTCACCTGGCATGGAACCCCGCTTTGGCCGTGCTCCAGTTACCTCATAAATCATTCAGTCAGTGGCGTTCTTCATGACTTTCCCTCTGACCTCTGTGTCATGTTTGACATGTGAATCATCCTCCCTCTCTGGAACCATTCTCTTCTCTTTTGTCACATGTCACCATCCTCTTCTCACCTCCTAATGCTTTCCTGCTAGTTTTATCTTCCCACCTGTTTCCCTGCCAGCATTTTCTGGAGCACAGGTCTTCAGGTTTTTGTTCTTCCCATTTCCTGAGAGCTTAGCTCTGTTGCCACGTCTCAGGTTCCCAGAGCAGCACTTTGTGTTCTCACGCTGACTGTGAAGCCCTGATCTCTGTCTGTTTGCTAACGTGTCCACTTCATCATCTTGAGGTCCCCACAGATGTGCAGTTCTAAGCAGGACTGATCTATCCATACACCATGTTTTCCTTCTAGCTTTTCTTTTTTGGAATTGATGTGAATTTCTTGAGTGTGAAGGGACCTGTTTCCTCCTGAGCAGCCTAACCTGGGGAACGTGGATGCTGGACAGTCACCAGTCACCAAAGCTGCCCAGCCCCTGGCTTCTGCTTTTCTGTTATGTTTTTATCTTATGCCTGAGAGTAATAAGGAATCACGAACAAACAGAAAGTGAGTGGAGGGAATTACTAAGGCAAGTGAGAGTGACCCCTGAGGACGGATGGGGACGGGGCCCAACAGGGCACTGCTACGGGCCTGCCTAGTGCTTTCCTGTTGTATGGTAGGAATTGGGTGGAGACCTAGCTGATCTTTTCTGAGATTGGTTATTTTTGGTTGGTCATTTGTATCATGGGCTGCACCTGTGAGGAGTCTATACACCCTACGCATGCTCCCTTGGTTCAACCAGAAAGATGATCATGTAGTACTTGTCCAGTCAGGGGAATGGTTGTGAATGGTGACCATGTTTTTGTTTCCGGGCGGCTTGACAAGCCCTGCCCCTTCTCTTCCCATGGGAGCTGACTCCTGTCTCAGTCCCAGGGCTCTCCCTAGCCTGGAACTTGGCATTAGCTTCAGCTTTATACTTTTCAGTCTGTGTGTCTAATAGTTGTATAGGCAGCAGGCCTGCTTAATTTATTCTTGCTGTCACATTCTGACTAACCTAAATGATAAAGTTTTCCACATTTCCACAAAAGAGATAAATATATAGTCTCTTTTTCCTCTAGATTTTCACTTTATAAAACTTTTTAACTGATTTACAACCTGTCTTGTTACGCGAGCTGTGTCTTAATTTATGTCTGTCCTCAACCAAACCAGCCTTGAATTGCCTGCTTTAAAACCTGTCCATGTGAGATAAGCACCTATTATTCTGCTTAGTTTTTGTATTAGAGACCTCTAGAGAATCAGAACGAATAGAATAACAGGAGTAACAGAATATGAGTGCAGGAGGAGGGTTATTAGATTGACTTGTATCATCAGAGACTGACCAATTGCACAGTGGTCATCTGTGCACTAGAAGTCAGGGAAAACTGGTGGCTCTCAATCTAGGAAGCTGGAAGCCTCAGCACACAAGACAGGATGTAGCCCTAGTCTAAGGCCAGATGCCTGAGAGTCCCTGAGGAGCCACTGGTACAGATCTGCTCTTAGAGACTGAAGATTCTGATGTCCATGGGAGACAGTAATGACAAAAACCACATCCATTCATAAGGATTGAGCATGTCATTGCCAGCTCCCCGCTTCTGCCTCATGTTTTCTTGTCTGCCTATTGGAGATCCCCCGTGTTCATTCATTGTCAGACTTCTCATGTCACCAACCGGCACACCAATCCTCTCTAGAAAGAACTTCACTCCACCCCAGCTCTGCTTTCCCAGTCTTCTAGATGTCACTCTATCAAGTCAGATTGACAACCATATTAGCCATCAACATTTCCCGAAGAGCCAGGCGGTGCTGGTGCATGCCTTTAATCCCAGCACTCTGGAGGCAGAGGCAGATGAATCCCTGTGAGTTTGAGGCCAACCTGGTCTACAGAGAAAGTTCCAGGACAGACTCCAAAGCTACAGCCAAACCCTGTCTCAAAAAAGCTAAAAAAAAAAAATCCCAAAGAAAGGATAAAATTACAAAAAAAGAGAAAGATATAGAAAATGGATGGATCACACAAAATAGTGGCATAAATTAATTCAATATGTCAGTAAATAAAAAAAATTATCTAGGGCTGGTGAGATATCTCAGCAGATAAAGGTACTTGCTGCCAATCTGACAACCTGAGTCTGATTCCTGGGAGCCACATGGTGAGAGGAGAGAATGGACTCCCACAAGTTTTCTTCTGATCTCCACATACACACTGGGACATACATGTGTGCACATGCAGACACACACACACACACACAATGATAGGTAGATACATACATAGATGGGATAAAAATTTGCAGCTAGATATGGTGTGAATATAAAATGCAGGGTATTAATAGATAGCTACTGCCCAATTCATGAAATACTGGGACACAAAAATAGAGAAAACAGCTGAGTAGTGATGCAACACCGTTAATTCCAGCACTCAGGAGGCAGAGGCAGGCAGATCTCTAAATTTGAGTCCAGCCTGGTCTACAGAGTGAGTTCCAAGATAGCCAGGGCTAAGAATCCTGTCTCAAAAAAAAAAAAAAAGAAAGAAAAAAAAAACTAGAGAGAGAAAGAGAGGAGAAAGAGAGAAACATTTTTTAAAAAAATACAGGACAAATACTAAGGAAAGTAGGCTTTTTTTTTCTAAGTTATTGTGGAACTTGCTTTGTAGACCAGGCTGACCTTGAACTCAGAGACTTACTAGCCTCTGTCTCCTGAGTGCTGGGATTAAAGGTATGTGCCACCACTGCCCAGTTCATTATCTTTTTAACCATACTATGCTGAATTGACTACATTGCGAACTGTGGAGGCTTTGTCTCTGATCCTACCCTTTATTGGCTTACCATCACATCAGAGACATACATCAGGGACTGTAGGGCACATACTCAAGTCCCACAGACAGTGTAGTTGGAGAATACATGTTCAGAAGTCATAAATGAGGCAGTCAGACCTAAGGGCGGTGAGATTGTATCTGTTTTCTGTTCAAGTTAACAGTTGCTGGGAGTTAGCCACTTAGCTGGACACAGGAAGGTATTTTAGACCCAAATTACCTTTGCCTGATTGGGTGCCTGTGTCATTCCATTTTTACAAGATTGGGTATTAGTCTGTTGCCTAGGCTGACTCCAATTCCCCGTCTACCTGGCTTAGCCTTGAGTATCTGCTTTTTTTTTTGTTTGTTTTTGTTTTTGTTTTTCGAGACAGGGTTTCTCTGTGGTTTTGGAGCCTGTCCTGGAACTAGTTCTTGTAGACCAGGCTGGTCTCGAACTCACAAAGATCCACCTGCCTCTGCCTCCCGAGTGCTGGAATTAAAGGCGTGCGCCACCACCGCCTGGCTCCTGTAATGTTTTTTAAAGCAATGAGTAAGCTTTAATTTAATTTAATTTTTCATTTTGAAACTATGTTGGACTTTTAAAATGTTATAAAAGGTCAGTGAGGTGGCTTAGCAGGTAAAGGGGTTTGTCACTGTGCCTGACCACCTGTCTTGATCCCCAGAACCCACATAGTAAAAGAAGACTTGAGTCCCACAAGTCGTCTCTAACCTCTGCCTCCTCTACCTTTGTACTGTGGTGCATGGACTCATATGCACATATAAACATGCACACACACACACACACACACACAAACCCTAAAACAAAATTCCCTGGTAGTGATGGGTCCTTGATATATCCAGCCCTGTTGTACATGAGAGCTGCCACATGTGATGCCAGCCTGGGTCACTGTTTTTAGGTGGGACCTTCAGACCCTTCTGGGTATCAAGACAGCAAATACCACATTTCCCATCGTTCTTTTTTTGCATCAGTTTAAACAACCTGGCTGCTTCTTACCTGGCACAGCAGGCGCTGTGGGACTTGTCCAGTGACAGTTTTGCTTGCATTGCTTTGCAGAGGGTGACAGATGTCTTTACAGAAGGGCCTGTCCTTCTTCCCCTGGAGTTCTTGTCACCTCTGTGTGTGTAATGTGGATTCGTGGAGCATCTTCCATTCACCGCTGCTTTGTACCCATATAGTTTCCGTACAAATCGAAATCTGTCTTTTTTTGGGTGAGGTCTCACTTTGGATACCTCCAGGTATTCCACCCTCTGGCACACACCCTGCACAGCCCTGGAATTAGCCATTTTTGCAGAATGCCTGAGTTCTCTATGACAAAAAATATGAGAAATGAAATGTCAGCCGGCAGTGGTGGTGCACGCCTTTAATCCCAGCACTTGGGAGGCAGAGGCAGGCGGATCTCTGTGAGTTCGAGGCCAGCCTGGTCTACAGAGTGAGTTCCAGGACAACCAGGGTTACATAGAGAAATCCTGTCTTGGGAAAAGAAAAAGAAAAAGAAAAAAATTGAGGGCTGGAGAGATGGCTCAGCGGTTAAGAGCACTGACTGCTCTTCCAAAGGTCCTGAGTTCAATTCCCAGCAACCACATGGTGGCTCACAACCATCTG
>NC_022014.1:46718547-46720448 GCF_000317375.1 Microtus ochrogaster | reverse complement strand
TGGTTGTGAGCCACCATGTGGTTGCTGGGAATTGAACTCAGGACCTTTGGAAGAGCAGGCAATGCTCTTAACCACTGAGCCATCTCTCCAGCCCCTTTAAATATATATTTAAAATGTGTCAAGAAATAAATAATTAAGAAAATCGGAAAACAAAAAAAGTACATTAATGAAAGTAGAATCTCGACACAGGACATACCTATGCTCCTGGGTGGACCTCAGTGGCTTAAACAGAATTAACAGCCAGCTGGACAAAAGAAGCTGTTGTTCAAAGGTAACCTGGGCATGGTGTCCTGTACCATATCCTCAGCACTTAGGAGGCAGAGACGGCATCAAGTTCAAGGTCATCCTCCTTGCTGTATAGCACGTTTATGATCAGTGTGGGATACCTGAGACCCTGCCTCAGATCAGAACCCAGACAAAGAGCTGAGTGAGCAAGAGCTTGAGGGAATTACTTCAGAGGCATTGCATGACAACCCATGCTCCCCAGTTTTGGGGACTGTATATTGATTTTGAAACAGGAAACAACTGAGCCTTCCACCTTCTTGAAAGAGGGACATACAGAGAAACCGATGGCATGGGTTAGGCTTGTTAGAGTGACATCATCACCCCAGTTTCCCTTTCAAACCCATATCTGAACAAAAGTATAAGAAGGACTTCACAAGGACCAGGGAGGTGAAAATCAGATTAAAGAGCTGATGCCCTGCACCGCTCCCAAACTAACGGACGAGCAGTCTGAATCACAGACACCTTGGGATCCCACAAGGGAAACGTACAGAAAACGCAACAGATGAACACTGTAGGAAGACTTCAGACACAGTATAAAGCAGGAGAACAAACCACACCACAACAAGATTCCTGCAAAGGTGCGTGCCCGACAGACAGCGGTGGGCACAAAGTGCTGAGAGAAGAGAGCTGGCAGCTGAGGTTCTTCATCAGTGAGGTTTGCCTCGAAGATGAGGGGAAGATAATGATTGTCTGTACCAACAGTCTGGCCTTAAGACAAAGCCTAAGGAATTCTTTTAATTTTTTCCCATTTTTGTTAATTTAAAAAATTTAAAAAACTATGTATGTCTGTGTGAATATATGCCACATGCTGGGGTTGCCCATGAAGGCCAGAAGAAGGCAGCAGGTCCCTGGAGCCAGAGTTAGGTGGCTGAGGGTTTTCCAGGAATAATCACAACTATACTATTAGTTATATGAAATGGAACAAATACTCCAAGTAAATACTAGGATAGTACATTATCAGGGTAGATAAAAAACTATCCACCCCCTGCTCCTTCTGAAAAATGCTTTGTATAAGAGACACTGAATTGTCGAAAATAAAAAATGGAGAAATCTAGTGTCCAGCATAAGCCAAAGAAAACTGACAGTATATCTTAAGGCAAGAATGAGGAGACACAAGGGATATTTTGTCACCACGATAAAGGCATCTGCCAAATGGATATATCGATTTAAATCCTAAGTTCATGTTCACTGGATAGCATGGCTTCAGAACATAGAATGCAGAAATAGAACTGGAAGGAGACAACAGACCTGCAGTGATAAAAGTCAACACACTTCTCCCAGTAACTTATAAGACAAGCACACATGAATCAGCAATGACATGCAAGGCAGAACTAGCAGCTGATGAGCGAGCCCCTATCAACACAGCAGAGCACTGCATACAGGATCAGAACAGCATGTGGCCAGTTCATCAAAACTGAAGTCTCAAAACATCCAAATGTGTTATCTGGCCACACTAGGATTAAGATAGAAATTAATAACTATAAAAAGTGGTTTAACCAGTGCACTTAAAAATAACCCACATGGTCCTGAAGGGATGGCTCAGCTGTTAAAGGCTAGGCTTACAACCAAACAGCCGGGCGGTGGTGGCGCACGCCTTTAATCCCAGCACTCGGGAG
>NC_022014.1:46717401-46718407 GCF_000317375.1 Microtus ochrogaster | reverse complement strand
AAAAAAAAAAAGAAAAAAAAAAAAGAAACACAACCAAAAATATGAGTTCGCTTCCCAGCACCCACAGCTGTCCCTCCAGGTACCAATAAAGTTAAAAAAAAAACCCCACATGTTCAAAGAGTAGGACTTAGGAAGCGCTTGCAACACAGCCAATGGAGATGGGATGAAGAGATGTACTTGGGATTTCCTGGAACATTTGTCTGCCACGCACAAACTTTCCTGGTGGCAGCCTCCCAGGATGCTTTTCAAAGGCATCCCCATGAGTTAGTTTCATCTCATCAGGCCCTAACTAGTGGGAACCCACACCCACCCACCTGCACAATAGTTGAAGACCAAGCCTTTAACACATAGGCCTTTGGGGCTGCTTACTGAATCCAAGGCTGTAACAGGAGGAGGGGGCTGCTTGTCGTCCCAACCGCCCAGCTAGCTTACACCCGCAATAATCACACAGAAACTGTATTCATTAAAACACTGCTTGGCCATTAGCTCTAACTTCTTATTGGCTACACTACAAGGCAACCAACCAGCGACCTAAGTTTGTACCTCAAGAAGCTAGTCAAAAACAGTAAACTTTAAAAGAAACTGAACAAGAAAACAAGATAAATATATTCCTAAATTAAGAAAACACATATTTTCCTGAGAACACTAAGGAACCTTGTTTCGACCACAAAGGAGCGACTGTCTTAGTCTTGCTTGGTAACAAACTGACCTGAGGAGTATCTGACATGAGTATCTCAGGCACTGAGTGGAGAGTCAGCCTGAGGCCTGCCTCAGGGCAGAGGTTAGCCTTCTGGTCACAGATGGGTTCTACTTAGAAGCAGCTGCTGAACAACAATGGTGACCCAAAGAAAGCCTGGGTGTTTGCTGAGGTAAAGTATGGATAGAAGCTTGAAAGAGGCCTAGGTAGCAAGAGTTGACAAGACCATGCTAACCAAGGGAGAGTTCTGCAGAGAATAGAGAGGTGCTGAGACAGGCCTGTCAGTGCAGTACTGCAGAGAATAGAGGG
>NC_022014.1:46711330-46716654 GCF_000317375.1 Microtus ochrogaster | reverse complement strand
GGGCAGTACTGCAGAGAATAGAGAGGTGCTGAAGCAGGCCTGTTGGGCAGTACTGCAGAATCTTGGCCAGAAGCTTCCTTGTCAGCTTCACCAGTCTTCCTTAAAATTGCCCCACAGTCCAAGTCTCTGCCCTTCCACTTTTCTTTCTCACAAAGCCCAACATGTTTTGCAGTGTGTTGCCTCTGCCTGACAGCCCGGCTCCTTTCCCAGTTTTTGTTACAGGTATTTCCCCTGGCAACTCTCCCGAATTCCTAATTCTTTCTTTTGATCTATTCCTCAGACTATTTGGGCCAACACAATGGTGCCAAGACACAAATGTTAGTTAAGCTAGGTTCTGAGACTGACTGTCATACCTCTGTTAGGCAGCAAGGACATCATTTTGATGGTCACATGAACCATAAATAGATCCTGGCACAAGCTGGAGCTCAACAACTATTTCATAGTGGACAGCCTGAAGGGTGTTCTGTTAGAGAGATTCTCTGTCTGTGTGATGAGGAAGGCCTGCAAAGACGGGGGGGGGGGGAGAATGCAGGGACGGCGTTGACTGCTCACTGCGCTGTTGACCCTGGCACAGGGGCAGAGACCGAAAGCTCTTCTGAAGATTTGTGTGGGCACATGGCATGAAGGGGCTCACAGAAGCTAGAATTGGGCATCAGACTCCCTAGATCTGGAGTTACAGGTGGTTTTGAGCCATCCAATATGGATGCTAGGAACTGAACTCAGGTCCCCTGCAAAGAGCAGAAAGTGTCCTTAAAAGTGCCGAGGTGGCTTCCAGTCCCAGACTTAGTCCTTACAGAGCTGAGGCTGGATGTCAGCCCCAGCGGCCTCGGGGTCAGAAAGACAGAACGTAAGCTAAGCATGGTAGCTCACACCTTTAATCCCAGCACTCGGAGAGGCAGAGGCAGGTGGATCTCTGAGAGTTCGAGGTTGGCTTGATCTACAAAGCAAGTTCCAGGACAACCAATGCTATTACACAGAGAAACCCTGTCCCAACCTTATCACCAAATAAATAAATAAAAGGAAGAGAAACAGAATGGAAACATCTGGGTGGATGCGCATAAGGATGCTGGTGCTGGTTCCTGTGGGCTGGCAGAGATGGCTGTTTTACAGACTAGTTCTTCCGCCTTGCTGAGTGCTGCAGATTCGCTTCAGTTGTTGCCCTGACTTCATACTGCTGTGTCAATGGCTTCATCCTGGGCCTGATGGGGAAGGAGACAACCAAAGAATCGAGAGAGGTAGCTTGCATGCGGCAGGAGCCACGGGAGAAAGAACTCTTGGAATTAGTTTTTTAGGGTCTTTCATTAGGGACTGTACCCCTAGATAAAGACAATTCATTGATTTTGAGACATTTTCTCAGGATATGGGTTATAAGCCACTGAAGTGGCTCTAAGAAGCTTGGGGAAAGATCTCAGCACTCAGGGAGATGGAAAGGCCTGAGTTGCATTTATAAATGGCAGACGAAGGCATAAAGAGTAGGCATGCTGGAATAAATGCTCTGGCTAAAGCATAACAAACAGAACTGTGTTCCACATGAGGCTACAGAAGCCAGAATCCTCTCACCACGGCCATTAAGTAAGCAATGGCACTGAGCCACAAGCAACTGAGAAACGGCATAAGCCTTGTATGCTGAAAAGCATAGCAACAAACGCTGATGCTTTCCCAGAGAAGACCAGCCAAGTCCTACGTGTCAGCCTTCTCCGTCCTGAGAGAACTTGAATTTCGTACTCATAGAAACCATATAGATCCTGTGTGTAGCTGTGTCATTATTGCATGTGGATTCTTGCCTGGATATGGAACACAGCACCCAGCCTCTTCCCGGTGAAGGAGGTAGGGAGTGCTCTTGGTCATGTGTTCACTGGTACAGTCACATAGAGTCCCATGCTAAGGCATCCAGCCTTGTGGAATGCTGGACCAGTCTTTATACATCAGAGAAAATACATGAAAAGAATGGGCTATTCTGTGGGCTGTGTGTTAAGTCAGAGACCTTTTAGAGTGTCGAGTCCCCAGCAGGCAAGATACTTGAGTCTGGAACTCTAGACATGGGTCCAAAAGTAGTTCCACTCCTCATTTCTCCCAACATAGGCATTCACACCCCATTTAGAGGGCTTTGTGTTCCCATTCCTGTAATCTTGGCCTTTGGAGACTTGGAATTACTTATCTCCAAAAAACCATGCTCCTGTAAGGTTAGCAAGAGTCCCATTTAAAGTTACAACTGCCAACACATTCCTTGTGTCGGGACTAGCAGACAGGAAGAAAGTCACCATTCTGGTAGAACAAGAGCACGTTGCTGTGGTCCGCAGGATGAGGCAGGACTACTGTGACGTGAAGAAGGCAGAAAGGTATATGTGTTGAACCCAGTAGCCAAGCCAGTGCCTCTTGCTATTACCCCACACCTCCATTAGCCTCCAAGTGGGAAGACAGACTTGCCAAGAGGGTCAGGCTTCCTAGAAATGGAGGTTTCTACACCATCACATTTTCCTTGAGAGCTGCTAAGGACACAGCTGAGTTAGAGCATTCACCTGCTGGCCTGAGATCAGATGTCACTTTCCTGAGTTCCCCTCAAGAAGAAAGGGTAATAGGAACCATGGAAATGCCCCTCTCCAAATTTGGAGTAGATGTATTTTGGTGGATATTTGGAGGCCTCTAAAATGTGCCTCTTAGCCGGGGGCGGTGGTGGCGCACGCCTTTAATCCCAGCACTCGGGAGGCAGAGGCAGGCGGATCTCTGTGAGTTCGAGACCAGCCTAGTCTACAAGAGCTAGTTCCAGGACAGGCTCCAAAACCACAGAGAAACCCTGTCTCGAAAAACCAAAAAAACAAAACAAAACAAAAAAAGAGTAAAATTAGATTATGGCGGAGAACATTGCTGCCTGACGGCCTCAGGTGCTGCACTCTGCAGTTCATCTCTACGCTTTCACCGAGGCCACACTGCCCGTGTTCATCTCTGCCTAGCTTCTCCGAGAGGAGAAGGTTGTCTTCCTTTGGATGGATGCTTGTTGGTGTCCTCCACTCAGCCTTCCTTCCTTCCTTCCTTTCTCGAGGATCAGATCTGTGTTGCAGCCATACCCTTTCAGCTGCCCCTGGCCCCTTTCTCATTGTCTTACTGTAGCTCCTTTGACAAATGTCTTATATGTCAAGTCTTCTTCTTGCCATATGGCATTTTGTGCGCTCAAGCTGACAAACTCTACCAAGGGTAGAATTTACAAAATTGAATCAAAGACTATGCTTGTCTTGTATGCGCAAGACTCTGGGCTGATATTCCCCAACACCCCACAAACCAAATGAAGCTTGTTAGAGCTAAAGATGCAGTACCTTAATACAAAAGAAGAATGTATTTCCTAAAGACTGTGGTAGAAAGCAGCCAAATTAAGTGATAAAAATTGAAATTAAGCTGGGTGATGGCGGTCTGTGAGTTCAAGACCAGCCTGGTCTACAGAGCTAGTTCCAGGACAGGCTCCAAAGCCACAGAGAAACCCTGTCTCGAAAAACCAAAAAAAAAAAAATTGAAATTAAACAAAATGGAATAACAATACTGGGGGGAGTGAAGTTGGGACAATATTTAGGTAACATGCTCTTGTATTGCAGAAAAATGAGAAAGGGCACAAAAAATAATGGCCGGACTGTTTGCAAATGTGAGGAAAACTAACTCCTCATATCTGGAGAGACTAAAATTGCTAAGAATTAGAATATTAAAATGAGCACAAATCACAAGTCACTCATCTGTGACCATGTCAGTCTAAATGTGCCAGATCTCAGAAGCTGAGCAGCGTCGGCCCTCGAAGATATTTGGACGGATGAAGGGGATATCCTGCCATGCCACAGGAGGCATGCAGTGGACACCAGGGCTGACCAGGAGGTCTGCTGCATGAAGGGAAACCAGGCCGGATTGTTTACTGTGGCATCTGAGGAAGGGACAGGAGAGATGGAGGTGAGATGTTTTAGGATGGCAGTTTTTGTTTTAAGACAGGGTCTTGCTATTGCTGTTCTGGCTTGATACTTAATACACAGCCCAGGTTGGCCTTGGACTCATGATCCTCCTTGTGCTAGCTTCCTGAGTGGTGCTGGGAATAGAGATGTGTGCAATCATGTTGGCTAGAACTGGCTGTTTTGGTCACTTTGGTAGATTTGGGTTGAAGGGGCTCTTGCATTGTCCCCTGACTGGTGCTGGTGTGGTGAGAGTGGTAGAAGATGCTCTGATGTATGAGGCTGGAGAAGAGATGTCTGTGGATCAGCTGCGGATGGGTCGTTGGCCTGCAAATGGCAGCTTCAAGTGACACCTATACTGTTTCTAGGACTTGCCTCCTGCAGGAGTCAGGCAACAGTCCCTTAAGGATAAGAAAGACTCCATCATGTCAAAACATCAAAAAATACAGAAAGTAGAAAGATAGAGTCTGCTGAGAGGGCTGTGGAAAAGGTTTAAAGTAGGGGAAAGCGGCTTAGAAAATGGGAACACACATCTGCAAATCATGTACCTGGTAAGAGACTGGTGTCTTCATAGACTAGATGAAGGAATCCATAACTAGTGTAATTACTGTATTAGTTGGTTTTCAGAGGAAACCTCAGTGAGAAATTTCCTGAATCACATTGGCGTATGGCTCCCTTTATGAGGCTGTCTTGACTGATGATTGATGTGGGAGGACCAACCCATTGTGGGCAGCACCATCCATAGGCTTTTAAGAAACCTAACTGAGTCAGTTAACAACAAACACCAGTGAGACCCTGGAGAAACTGGAATCTTCATACACACAGCAGGTGGGTTATAGAATGATTCAAGTGTTTTTGGAAAAAAATGTCTGGTCAGTCCTCAACTGCTTGCATAGAAGTTCTACTCCTGAGCGGGGTGCTGGTGGCACACATCTTTAACCCCAGGACTTAGGAGGCAGAGGCGGGCAGATCTCTGTGAGTTCGAGACCAGCCTGGTTTACAAGAGTTAGTTCCAGGACAGGCTCCAAAACTACAGAGAAACCCTGTCTTGAAAAACAAAACAAACAAACAAAAAATCAAACTCCCCAAACAACAACAAAAGAACAGAAGTTCTACTCCTGTGCATGCCCAGCAGAAGTGAAAGCGTGGTCTACAAAGAAATGTGAGCAAAACTGTGTCATACCCGTGGAATAGAGTAATATTTGCTCATAAAAAGGAATGAAGGGCCTTTGTCAGTTGCGAGGTTGGTGAAGATCTTCTCCCAGTCAGTGGGTTGCCTTTTTGTCTTAGTGACAGTGTCCTTTGTTTTATAGAAGCTTCTCAGTCTCAGGAGGTCCCATTTATTCAATGAGGCCCTTAATGTCTGTGCTGCTGGGGTTATACGTAGGAAGTGGTCTCCTG
>NC_022014.1:46687184-46710180 GCF_000317375.1 Microtus ochrogaster | reverse complement strand
AAGGAAGGAAGGAAGGAAGGAAGGAAGGAAGGAAGGAAGGAAGAAAAAAGAGAAAGAAAAAAGAAAGAGAAAAAAAGAAAAGAAAAGAAAGAAAAAGCTACAGGAACCACTTACTATTACAACTCTGTTCATGTGAAGTGTCCAGTTTAGGGAAATGTACCAGGGCAGAATATAGGTTAGCATTTGTTTTGGGCTCAGTATAAATGTGGTATGTGTGGGAACTGATGTTCCAACCACGTAAATAGTTAGTGTAGGCGGAGACTGCTCGTTTATTTCCTGGCCTCCCAGACCCAAAATAATCATACAGAAACTGTATTAATTAAAACACTCAGCCTACTAGCTTAGGCTTCTTATTAATTAACCCTTACATCTTAAATTAACCTGTTTCTATTATTTTATATTTTACCATGAGGCTTGTGGTTTACTGGCAAGGCTCTGGCATGTCTGTCTCCTTTGGAAGCTACATGACATCTCCCTGACTCTGCCTTCTTTTCTCCTGTATCTCTGGTTGGAATTACTGCCTTGCTCTATTCTGTCCTGCTGTGGGCCCAAAGCAGCTTCTTTATTAACCAATGGTAATAAAACATATTCATACCATACAGAGGGGAATCCCACATCAAGTTACAATAGATATAAATGGTTCAGGAAGGAAAAGAGTATGATCAAAATAGTATGTAAAAATTTAAAATATATAAATGGTTCAAATACTCCAGTTACAAAACCATAAATTGTCCAGCTGAAAAAGAGTACTGTTCAGCAGTAGTTATGAGAAAGATGCTTCAGTGTGAAGATGCATCATAAAAGGAGAAGGAAGGGGACAGCATGCTAACAGTAATCATGAGAGAACTGGTGTTTACCTGACAGAGTCAAGTCCTGAAATGCAGGGATAGATCCGCAGTGATAAACGGTCCATTCTTAAAATGCATTTCAAATGCAAATGTACTGCATAAGAGAGCCTTAGGATACACAAAGTAGCTGCTGAAGACAAGCTCATAAGCAGATGTGTCAGTCCCTTGTCGTGTTTCCACGACTAAACCCATGGCCTCACATTTAAATATTGCTTTTATTTATATGCACTTTGTATGTCTGCGTACGTGTATACTTGCATGTGAGTACCCAAGTAGCTGGAAGAGGGCATCAGATCCCTTGGAACTGGAGTTAGAGGTGCTTGTGAGTCACCGAATGTGTGTGAACAGAATCCCAGTCTTCTGCAAGAATAGCCAGTGTTCTTAACCACTGAGCCATCTCTCCAGCCCCAAGAAATACACGTTTTTTTTTTTTTTTTCGAGACAGGGTTTCTCTGTGGCTTTGGAGCCTGTCCTGGAACTAGCTCTGTAGACCAGGCTGGTCTCGAACTCACAGAGATCCGCCTGCCTCTGCCTCCCGAGTGCTGGGATTAAAGGCGTGCGCCACCATCGCCCGGCAAGAAATACACGTTTAAAAGTGTGAATCTAACCTTTACTACATGGACGGTTGTGCTGGCTAGTTTATACCAACTTGATACCAGCTAGAGTCACTTTGAAAGAGGGAACCTCAATTAAGAAATGCCCCCACTTGATTGGCCTGTGGATAAGCCTATGGGACATTTACTTGATTGATGATTAATATGGTAGGGCCAAGCTCACTGTGCATGAGGAAATCTCTGGGCTGGTGGTCCTGGATGTTATAGGAAGGCAAGCTGAGCAAGCCAGGAAGAACCAGCCAGTAAGCAGCACCCCTCCATGGCCCTGCATCAGCTCCTGCCTCCAGGTTCCTGCCCTGACTTCCCTCAGTAATGGACTATTGCCTGGAAGTGTAAACAAAGTAAACCCTTTCCTCCTCAAGTTGCCTTTGGCCATGGTGTTCATGACAGCATCAGAAACCCTTAACCGACACAACCATATACGGAAACATAACAAATCTCAAGACATTTGTGAGGACTGCTGCCATACAACTGCTTTTAAAGGAATTAATAAAGTGGAAGAGAGAAGGCCAGCCAGATGGCTCAGCAGGTGAAGGCCCTTGTGGCCATTCTGACAATCTAAGTTCAATCCCTGGGACCCACATGGTGGGTTATCCTCAGAACACATCTGAGCACATAACCACACATACAAAATAATAAATGTCATTTAAAAAAGAAACTGGGGGAGGCAGAAATATGGTTCACTGTTTAAGAGCACTGGCTGCTCTTCTAGAGGCTGGATTCCCAACTCCCATACAGCATTCCACAACCCTCTGTAAGTCCAGTTCCAGATCAACACCCTCTTCTAAATTCTGTTAGCCTGAGGCACATGTGGGGCACAGACATACATGCAAGCAACGCATCCATACACATAAAAATAAAAAAAATTCTAAAAGAAGAAAAAGAAAAGGTGAGAGAAAAGAAAAAAGAGAGGGAGGAGAGATTCAGCAGTATGTGGAATGAAGGAAGGTAGCTGCAGACTCCACAGACAAGAGGACTTGAAGGTGACCAGACATCCACGTGATGCAGACACACTGCAGGCAAAATGCTGTGCACAAAGCATGGTGTTAAAAACATAAAGGTGTCTAATAAACTTTGTGCCAATAAAGTTGACCCCAAATGGGAACAAATCCCTTGAAGAAACAACACCGGCAGAAGACTCAGACAATTAAAGGAACTTTGTCTGCTCTAAGTGTTGTAAGGAGCTTTCCATCAGGCCAGCGAGCTGGAGCTGTGCGCAAAGGCACTTGCCACTGAGCCAGATGGCCTCAGAAACCACGTGGTGGAAGGACAGAGCTGACTTCTGCAGTCGTCCTCTGATCTACACACACACACACACACACACACACACACACACACACACACACACAAACACTAACAGACTAAAAATAAATGCCTTAAACACATTTCTTAGAGCCAGATGGTGGTAGCACACACCTTTAATCCCAGCACTTGGGAGGCAGAGTGATTTCAAGGCCAGCCTGATCTACAGTTCCAGGACAGCCAAGACTGTTACACAGAGAAACCCTCCAAAAATACACACACACACACACACACACACACACACACACACACACACACACACACACACACTGTTTCTTAGGCCAGGCATGGTGGTGCACACACTTAACCTGATCACTCAGAAGGCAGAGGCAAGTAGATCTCTATGATTTTGAAGCCAACTTGGTCTATATAGTGAGATCTAGGCCAGCCAGAGATACATAGATACCCTCCCCTCCCCACAAAGTTTCTAGATATGATTCCTAAATCTTTTTAAATGCTTTTTCATGCTTTTTATAAATGTATGCACGTGAACCCACATGAGGGCATCTACATCTACGTGACAAGAGGTCCTGAGTCAGTGTCTTCTTGTAGAGCACTCTAGCTAACTTCACAGCAAGGCCATGCTGATTACAACTGGGTAATGGTTGTGTGTTGCTATTCACACATATTCACTCTTTCATCCAAAAATGATTGTATATGTTTGCCTTCCATCGCGTGATTGGCAGAAATGCTTCTGGAGGAAGAAACACCCCTGTCCCAGCAGGCTAAGATTTGGCCTGTGGTTTCCTTGGCCACTGGTAGGTAGACGGATGTGACAAGCACCTCATCTCAGCAGCAGTTGTGAAGGCCACTGTGCCTTTGCCAACTCCTTGGTCTTGATCCTTTGATGGTAGAACCTGAGAACAGAGAGTCCCAGGCAGAGGCTGCTCCTTCATCTTGGGTCCTAGCCATAGCTGCCCTCGGCCCAGAGAAGAACCACAGCAAATTCCTGGCTGACATGTGAGAAAACAAAAGAATCTCGTCTTGAGTTACTGCAACCTGAGGCTTATATGTGTCTACAACACAAACTAGTCAAATTGTTGATAAGATTTATTTGAGACAAGGTCTCATTGTATAGCCCAAGCTGGCCTGGAGCTTTTGATCCTCCTGCCTCAGCCTCCCGAATGCTACAATATAGGTATATGCTACCACACTCAGTTGCAAAGTTCAGCTGACACTGAAAATATTCCTTTGGCTTGGGAGTATTTCTCAGTGTTAGCGTGTTTGCCTAGCATGTGGGAGTCCCTAGGCTCAGGTCCAGTACTAAATAATGTGTCCTTTTCTTAAAAAAAAAAATCACTAGACAAAAATCGCTAGGTGGCAAGAACCTTTAATCCCAGCATTCAGGAGGCAGAGGCAGGCAGATCACGTGAGTTCTAGTCCAACCTTGTTTCGGGAGCTCTGACCTTCCCACATCACAACCTGGCCTACATAGTGAGTTCCAAGACAGCCAGGGCTGTTACACAGAGAAACCCTGTCTGTCTCTGATGGAGGGGGGTCATTTGATAAAGTGAAAGCCTTTCTTTTTTGTTTAAACAGAAAAAGGGGAAATGATGGAGGGGGGTCATTTGTCTGTGTGTTGCTTTCATTGGTTAATAAAGAAACTGCCTTGGCTTTTGATAGGACAGCAGATTAGATAGGTGGAGTAGACAGAACAGAATGCTGGGAGGAAAAAGACAGTGAGACAGACGCTAAAGCTCTCCTCTCCAAGATGGACGCAGGTTAAGATCCTTCCCAGTAAGACACCACCTTGTGGTGCTACACGGATTATTAGAAATGGGTTAATCAAGATATGAGAATTAGCCAATAAAAGGCTAAAACTAATGGGCCAGGCAGTGTTTAAAAGAATACAGTTTCCGTGTAATTATTTTGGGTAAAGCTAGCCAGGTGGTGGGAAGCGGCCCGCTGCTCCTACTACTACATGTCTCTGAGGGCCTGGAGAGGGGAGTCGGCTCAGCTAGTCAGAGCATGCGCTGCTTCTACAGAGGGCAAGGCTGTTTTCCCGCATCCATACCAGGCTAGCCCTCTTCTGACCTCCAAGAGCACTTACATGTGAATGTACACACACAGGAACATAATCAAAAGTAAAACTCTTTTAAGAACAATTATCTGAAAATTTTGTGTAACTTTGGTTTCATCTCTTATTTCCATGATTAAGAACCCATCGATGAAGTGGCATTCTCTTGGTGAGAGTTCACTCCCTTCCCCTCCTCCCCGTCTCTCCATTCTTTCTTCCTTCCCTCTCCCCATCCTCTTCCCTCTCATTTCTGCTTTTATCTCCTTCTTCCTCATCTCCTTCCCTCCCTCCCTCCCTCCCTTTTTTCTTTAATTTCTTTTACTTTTTTTTCTTAAAGAATTTTTGTTTCAGTGTATGAGTATTTTGCCTGCACATATGTGTGTATACCACATGCATACCTGGTGCCTATGGAGGCCAAAAGAGGGCATCAGGTCCCCTGGGACTGAAGTTACCTATGATTGTGAGCTGCCATGTGGGTGCTGGGTACTGAAGCTGGGTCCTCTGGAAGAGCAGACAGTGCTCTTGATTGTCGAGCCATCTCTCCAACCCTTTATAAGCTGTTTTGAAGGTTAAGCACCTCTATACCAGAAAGATTTTTTTTTTTTTTTTTTTTGGTTTTTTGAGACAGGGTTTCTCTGTGGCTTTGGAGCCTGTCCTGTTACTAGCTCTGTAGACCAGGCTGGTCTCGAACTCACAGAGATCCGCCTGCCTCTGCCTCCCGAGTGCTGGGATTAAAGGCGTGCGCCACCACCGCCCGGCTATACCAGAAAGATTTATTTTCTGGACTGTGAAGCATCTGCTGCTTTTTCATTTTTTCTTTTGGTTTTTAAACAAATACATAGGGACATCTTAACTACCCCTAAAACTTTTCTAAAGCTTGTGCTAATACCACATAAATTTGTAGAATGCAGCGATGCTCTGTAATACTTGGGTGTCAGTAGCCACACTGCTCACAGAGCTCTGCTAGTGGGTTGGAGCATCCAGGGACTGTAAATTATGTCGAGTAGAGAAGAGAGCAGAAACTAATGTGGGCAAATGAGTCAGCTAATTGGAGAGGACGTGCCTGGATGTGTCTTCGGTCAGTCAATGCTGTCTTCTGGTTTCCATGGGCACAGGTACACCTGTGGGACAAGTAAAACACCCACACAGATGGAAATAAAGAAAAATTAACAGCATGTGATTATTCAAAATATACCGGGCAGTGGGTGGTGCATGCCTTTAATTACAGCACTCAGGAGGCAGAGGCAGGCAGGTCTTTGTGAGTTCGAGGCCAACCTGGTCTACAAAGTGAGTTCTAGGACATCCATGGTTGTTACACAGAGACACCCTGTCTTGAAAAACCAAATCAAAACAAAAATTATTCACAATGTTCTCTCACTATTTTATAAAAGTCTGTAGGATTTAAGTGATATTTCCTTTCTATTTATTGGTAATTGATTTACTGGTTGATGTTAAAACCTGAAACTTGAGTCTGAGGCCAGCCTGGTCTATAGTTTCAGGGCTGCACAGAGAAACCCTGTCTCAAAAACAAAACAACCAGGCAAACACCAGAATCTTTTAATTTGTGAATTTTCTAACTTTTTATCACATTTTGAGTAGCAATGATCTCTACTGTGTGTCTGTTTTCTACACCTCAGTGTCTGCAGTACTTTATTATTTTCTCTACGCTGTTTTAATTCTTTCTCTCTTCCTCTCCCTCTTCTCTCTTGTCTTACTTTTATAGCCTAGGCGACCTTTACTTGGGTGTGTAACCCAGGTTGGCCTTCAGCTGGAGTGCTAAGTGCTGAAATCAAAGGTCCATGCCAGCACACCGGCTGATTCTGCTGATTCGAGCACAGCTCATTGAATAACAGCTGCTGCTCATTTCTGTTCATCAGAAACATGGCAATACCACGAATTTGCCTCTAGGGCCATCTCCAGCTCCGTCAGACGAGGTCCAATATGTGTTATTTTCATTGTTACTCAGTGAAAATATTTCCATTTTCCACCACAGTGACCTCTCAGAACCATGCATTCTTTAGAGACCCATTTCCCAATCTACAGGCACACTGGCATTTGAAGCTGATATTTAGTGTAGTTAGAGCATGGTCAGAGACTGCTCTGTAGTATTTGGACCCTTTGAAATGTATTGGATGTGGTTTAAATACCAGGATACAGCAAGTGCTTGAACTTAGGCTTGAAAAGCACATGCAGTCTGGGTTCAATATCCATCTGGTCAAGAGTAGAATTGCTGTCTTTGGGTCTCCAGATCACTTTCTGATCATTTGACATGTACCTAGGCTGACAGTTTTGAGGGGTATATGTTAAAATTTCCAAGTTTGATTATGAGATTGTTTCTTTTCAATTTTTTCACATTTTTAACTTTTATGTTTTGTGTGTGTGTGTGTGTGTGTGTGTGTGTGTGTGTGTGTGTGTGTGCATATGGAGATCAGAGGACAACTTGTGGGAGCTGGTTGTCCTGGGGATTGAACTAAGGTCACTAGGCTTGGTGGCAAGTCCCTTTCTCCATTGATCCATCTTGCCATCCCTGTTTCTTTTAAAGTTTCATTAAGACTTTCATATTAGGTGCATAAATTTACATTTGTTATATTTCCTTGTTGAACTGTACCTCTTCACATATGTCTTTGACTTATCAAGGCTTGATAAATTGGCGTTTTTACTCTTCAGGCACAGTGAAATGGCTTAGATTGCCTTCACCCATCCCTCTCCCTACTCTGATAATAAATCCATTCAAGTTATGTTTTTCTGAAACACTGTTATACCTGTGTCCCTGCCTGCTCCCCAGCACTTGCTGTGGTTTGCTCCTTTGATGGCAGAGGTTGTTAATGGGGTAAGGGGGGGGTCTCACTGTGGTTTTGAAATATGCTCATCTTCCTAACCATGGGCGATGTTGGGCAGTTGCCATGCCTTTAACCTTCACTTAAAAATGTGTATCTATGAGCCTAGGGAGATCATATATCTCAAGAGAATAAGGTAGAAAGTGATAGAGGAAGACAGCCAGCCAGTCATGCCCCTCCAGATCTGCATGTGTGCATGGACACATATGTGACCGGCACACACAACACAGACTGTTCTGCTGCTGAACTGATGTGCACCAGGCTTGTGTTTATTTGTGTGGTAGGAAAAGACTCCACACAGAATACCAGTAGTAACAAATTAACCAAATCGTTGACTAACAGCCATGCTGAGAAGAATAAGACCAATCTTAGCCATGCAGTGGTGGCGCACACCTTTAATCCCAGCACTCAGGAGGCAGAGGCTGGCAGATCTCTGTGACTTCGAGGTCAGCCTGATCTACAAGAGCTAGTTCCAGGACAGGCTCCAAAGCTACAGAGAAACCCTTCATCGAAAAGGAAAAAAAAAAGATAAGAAAAAGAGAAAAAGACCAATCTTTTTTCATTTATTACACTTTAGTGTGTGTGTGTGTGTGTGTGTGTGTGTGTGTGTGTGTGTTGTGTGAGAGGAAATTAGATGCAGCATTTTATCTTATTTTGTGTGTGCACACGTGTGTGTTGTGGGCATGACCATGTCACAACATTCATTTGGAAGTCAGAGGACAACTTGCAGGAGACAGTTCCGTCCGTCCACTATATGGGTCCAGGGGATTAATAACTCAGGTCATCAGGCTTGGCAGCGCCTTTACCCACTGCACTGTTTAGCTGGCCCAAAAGAGACTAAGATAAGTGAGTTTGAAAAAGAAAAATTTGCCAATGTACTATAAGGCTAAAAACAAAAAGAATAGTGTGTCATTATTGCACTCTAGTTGGTAAATTTGTTTCACACTAGTATGTGTTAGTAACTCTGAAATTACTAAATAATATATTACAGTGCATGCAATATATTACTATAATTGCCTATATATTCTAGGTAAGGGTTGGGCAAATATATTGTGGAATAAAGGCATGCTTTTATTAGGTGTAGTGGAAATGTTTTATGCCAGAAAGAATGAGTAACTAAATAAATTATGCAGGCATATCAAAAGGACACAGAAGCCAACCAGAAGGAGCTTCTAACGGCCAAATATGGGCACTAAAGCAGTTAAAGTGACGAAACTAGAGTAGATTGGCTCCCACATAACAGGGAGCATCTGATTCCATACACGAAATGGGTGATTTGTGCTGAGAGAGTATTCGAAGGCATCTGTAACTCCATCAAAGTAAGCAAGCCTAGAATAAGGTGAACCAGGGGCTAGAGAGATGCCCGCTGGCTAAGAACACTCCCTTCCTGCAGAGCATCTGACTGTACCTGTGACCCCCTCTTCTGGTCACCATCACGATGTGAGTGCAACAGACAGACACACATGTAAATAAAAATAAAAACATGCTATTACATTGAACAGTCTGAAGCAAGGAGAATATTATAGCATCATTTCACTGGTGTTCCTGCCAAAGAAGTAAGTGATTCGACTCTAAATATGAGAAAGTGTTAGGTGAAGACATTGTAATGATGGTGGCTTGTAACACTCTAAGGAGCAAGGCCACAAATAGTAAGGAAAAACCAAAGAATGATCCAGGATGTAGGGGTATAGCTCAGTGGAATGCTTGCCTAGAATGTATGAGGCCTTGGTGGTTTGGATACCTAACACTCCGTAAACCCGGGGTATACACCATAATCTGATCCCTCAGGAGGTGGAGGCAGGATGATCAAAAGTTTAAGGTCATCTTTGGCCTTTTCCAGGCCAGCTTGGGCTTCAGAAGAAACTATCCCAAGAGAGGAAGGGAGGGAAAGAGGGAAAGGAAAGGCACATTTATATTAGTCACTGCAGAAAAAAGTATTTAATTCAATATCTATTCCTGATTAAAAGGAAAAACACTTAAATAAAAATGGAAGGAAGCCTCATGAATCTGAAAAGGGATCTACACTAAAACCCACTGAGATATCATACATACACAAGGGATCAGCAAGAAGACAAGGGTTCTCTGAGCAACCTCTCTCCTCCTTCAACAGGAACTCGATGTCAAAAAGGAGTCAGCCTATCACAGGGCATGTTATTAAACCCAGCAGTTTGCACGGGGAACTTGACTACTTTAAAACTCACACAGAGCAGCCAAGGACTGAGATCTACCAGCACATCGTAAAAACCAGAGTAGAAGAACTTGTTTAACTAGACCGAAGACAGTTGTGAGGCTGTAATTAAGACATTGCTGAAGTGATGAAAGGGTGGACAATGAGCCAGTGTAGCTAATGAAGAGCCTGGAAACAGGCCCGTTCATGCTCAGAAGCTCAGCCATTGATAAACCCGGTCACCAGGGAGAAGACACACCCTTAAAAGTGGGACTGGATGATGGGAAAAGGACAGAGGAATTGGGTTCTTTCCTCATTACAAACACCAAATATGTATTAAAAATTGTGAGTGGAGAAACTTGAAAACTTTAAAATGAAAATCTAGACCACCTATACCTGTGTATGTGTGTGTGTGTGTAGATCAGAGGGAGACCCTTCAAGAGTCACCTTCCATAATGGGTTCCAGGTAAAACTCAAGTAGAAAATCAGGCTTGCTTAGGAAGTGCCTTTAACTGGCCTTAAAATATATTTAATACTTTGGGGTAGATACATACTTCCTAAAAGAGAAGAAGAAAAAAAGAGAGGGGAAAAATGATGGACAAATTGAACTGTTAAAATTTATGGTTATCTAGCCAGGCGGTGGTGGCGCGCGCCTTTAATCCCAGCACTCGGGAGGCAGAGGCAGGCGGATCTCTGTGAGTTCGAGACCAACCTGGTCTACAGCGCTAGTTCCAGGACAGGCTCCAAAGCCACAGAGAAACCCTGTCTCGAAAAAAACAACAAAAAAAAATTTATGGTTATCACTTCTGCATTGCTGCTGGGAATGCAAGCTGGTACAGCCCCTTTGGATGTCAGTGTGGCAATTTCTCAGAAAATTAGGAAACAACCTTCCTCAAGACCCAGTAATACCACTTTTGGGTATATATCCAAAGGATGCTCAATTGTGCCACAAGGACATGTGCTCAACTATGTTCAAAGCAGCTTTGTTTGTCATAGCCAGAACCTGGAAACAACCTAAATGCCCCTCAACCAAAGAATGGATAAGGAAAATGTGGTACATTTACACAATGGAGTACTACACAGCAGAAAAAAATAACAACAGCTTGAATTTCGCAGGAAAATGGATGAAGCCAGAAAACACTACTTTGAGTGAGGTAACCCACACACAGAAAGACAACTATAACATGTACTCACTCATAAGTGGTTTTTAAACATAAAGCAAAGAAAACCAGCCTACAAACCACAATCCCAGAGAACTTAGGCAACAATGAGGACAGTAAGAGAGACATACATAGATCTAATGTACATGGGAAGTAGAAAAAGACAAAATCTCCTGAGTAAATTGGGAGCATGGGGATCTTGGGGGAAGATTGAAGGAGGGAGGAGAGAGGCAGGGAGGGGAGCAGAGAAAAATGTAGAGCTCAATAAAAATCAATAAAAAACAAACAAAAAAGAAAACAAACTCCATAACTCAATATGGAGTGTCTTCATTGCCCATCATCCTCTTTTGAAGCAACTTGGTGCTGTCAGGAGTAAACATGTCTAACTGTCATGTAAAGCCTTAGGTTATTAAACATGTTAAATGCCATATTCTGTAGGTCCTTGAAGTATTTGAAGACCATCTACCTATCTAAATATATCTGTTTTGCTTTGAAAACGTACCTAATATGACTATAAGTTTAAAAAAAATTACGGTTATCTGCCACCAATGGTGGCACACACCTTTAGTCCCAGGACTCAGGAGGTAGAGGCAGGCAGATTCTGTAACTTTGAAGCCAGTCTGGTCTACAAAACAAGTTCTAGGACAACTAGGGCTCCACAGAGAAACCCTACCTCGAAAAAGAAAAAGCAAACAAACAAACAAAAAAAAAACCCAAAGCAAAACCAAAACAAACAGAAAAACTTTATGGTTATATATGGGCCCAATGTTAGAAGCACCGATTGCTCTTGGAGAGAGGCCTTGGTACCTAGCTCACAGCTGTCTGTAACTCCAGTCCCAGAGGATCCCTCGTCCACTCCCGGCCTCTGCAGATAAATGGTGCAGACAAAACATGTCTACAATTTTAAAAAATCTCCAAAAACTCTTTAAAGTATATGGTTATTCTTCATTGCAGAACAATAAAGAGAATGAAAAAATCACTGCTCGAAACTTAGAGTTAATACATTTATCTCTAGAATATAGTAAATACCTAAAATCTCTTTACCAACACAGCAGAAAAGGGGAGCAGATAAGCTGGGCAGGGTGGCCATCACAGTGTTCAGTGGCAAAAGCTGGCAGATCTCCAAGTTCCAGGCCTATGGTCTATATATCAAGTTTGGTCAAGAGCTACACAGGAGACCCTTTCTTTCAAGAAAAGACTATTAGAAAGCAGAAAGGTGGAAAGGAAAATCGTAGCTTCCACTTTTCATCCTCACCCATTTGGCAGGACTAATCTTTGGCACCCTATGTCGGTGAGGATGGCACAGAGCAGCTGGAAGCGAGGTGCTGCTGTTGGGCGTGGAATGTGGGCCCGTCTCTCTGGAACACAGCCTGGCATTCTCTGCCGAAGTCTGTACCTTTCAGGAAAGCCTTGCACATGGGCTCAGATGAGTGTGATGATGTTCCCAGCCGTGTTTATTACAGCAACATCTGTAAATATTGCAGCAGTTTATCAACAAATGTATTAATGAATGGTCATTTCCCCACAGTGAAATGTACTGCAATTACAGCCATTCACATGCATAAAGCTTAGTTTTTTATAAAATGTAGTTATGAGAAGGGAGAGCTGTGTGAAAGTTGAGGGTAGTGGAGGATCTCATCAAAAATGTATTTTACAGGCCGGGCGGTGGTGGCGCATGCCTTTAATCCCAGCACTCGGGAGGCAGAGGCAGGCGGATCTCTGGGAGTTCGAGGCCAGCCTGATCTACAAGAGCTAGTTCCAGGACAGGCTCCAAAGCTACAGAGAAACCCTGTCTCGAAAAAAAAAAAAAACAAAACAAAAATGTATTTTACTTGCAGAGAAATGGGCTTGTATAAGTCAGTGTAAACTATTAAAATAATCTAGAGGAGCCAGGCAGTGATGGCACACATCTTTAATCCCAGCACTGAGGAGGCAGAGGCAGGCGGATCTCTGAGTTTGAGGCCAGACTGATCTACAGAACAAGTTCTATGACATCCAGGGCTACAGAGAAACTCTATCGAAAAAAAATTCTAGTGCACTAGAGAGATGGCTCAGTGAGTAACACCTGTTTCTCGAAACCCTCTTCTGACCTCTGATGGTACCAGGCACACACACATGTTGTACAGACAGATGCAAGCAAAACACTCTTATACATGAAAATTTAAATATATACTCTGGGCAGCAGCACCGTGTTTGCCACCAACCCTGACAACCTTCGTTCAATCACTGAGGCCCACATGGACGAAAGAACTGATTCTAAATTGTCCTCTGACCTTCATGTGTCCTTTGCTAAGTGCATGTGTGCATACACACAATAAATAAAATGCAATAAAGGTTTTTAAATTAAAAATAAAGCAACAACAAAAGCAAGTCATATTACGATATCATGTGTCTAAGTCAAACGCATTTTAACTAAATTTTTTGAACCAGGGTCTCACTGTGAAGCCATGACTGGCTGGAACTTGGGCAGCATCACTGTGTTTGGATCTAAGATTACATATATATTGTTTGACATATTTGTCATTTTATGTGTGTGTATCTGTGCATCTGTGTGTGTGCGTTAGATGCTCAGATTAGACAGAAGAAGGCAATAGATCCCCTGGAACTGATGTTATGGGTGGTTGTGAGCCACCCAATGTTGGATCTGGGAACTGAAACCAGGTCCTCTGTGAGAAGAGCTGGTGTTTTTAAACACCAAGCTGTGTATAGCATTTTGGTGTTTTTGTTTTGAGACAGGGTTTCTCTGTGTAGCCCTGCCTGTTGTGGAACACTCTCTGTAGACCAGGTTGGCATTTTTTTAAAATTTTTTAAATATTTATTTATTTATTATGTATACAATATTCTGTCTGTGTGTCTGCCTGCAGCCAGAAGAGGGCATCAGATCTCATTTCAGATGGTTGTGAGCCACCATGTGGTTGCTGGGAATTGAACTCAGGACCTTTGGAAGAGCAGGCAATGCTCTTAACCACTGAGCCATCTCTCCAGCCCCCAGGTTGGCGTTTTAATAATGGTATAACATGGGACATTTTCAACTCCTTTGTGTGTGTGTGTGTGTGTGTGTGTGTGTGTGTGTGTGTGTGTGTGTGTGTATGAGTGAGTCGGGGGGATATGACAGGATTCTTTGTATCCAGTTTTAATTTTTGCATCCAATCCTCCAAGATTTTAAAAACTTTTTACTATGGGTAAATCTCACACGCTGAAAAAAAATAGAATCTCATAGTGATCCATCCCATGTACTTACTGTAAACCTTTTAAAAAATGTTTTACATATTTCTATTCACTATATGTAATAATGGATTTCACTATGAAATTCTCATACATGTCCATAATACAGTTCCATCATATTCTCCCCATTACCCATGTTTGATAACTGCCTTCCTCTTCCTACCTGACCCTGCTTCTATTTCCGTGTCTGTGTATGCCTGTGTGGTCTGGTGAACTTTGTTCAGGTTCTTCATAGGAACATGTGCACCTTACTAGTGGACACACCACTGAAGAAAATGTTTCTTTGGCATATAATGTCCTCAGGAAGCAGAACTGGTAGGCCCTGTGAACCCTCCCCCGCCCATGGCAGGGTGTTGACAGGGCCAACACTGCAGCTCTTAGGCAGGCGGTCACAGCTTCTGTGGGTTGAGAGTGTCACAGTCACAGCAGGCCTGGAGACCAGCGTGTCCTGTCCCGTTTCCTACGTTCTTCCCACCCCTCCTGCCACCATGCCTCCTCAGGTTTGGGAGGGGTTCTACCCATGTCCCATTTTTATGTATTCTCCATGCTTTTAACCAGTTTTGAGCCTCTGCAGACTCCGCTGCTGCAGGGAAAAGAAAGAAGCTTCTCTGACTAAAGGTGACAGGAGCATTATCCTGTAGGCAGAAAATGGTTATTTAGAAGGCATATCATGCCTACCTAAAAAACCAACTATAGCCCCTTCCCCATAGGGCCTAAGATGTCCCCAGTCAGAGGATTTTGACTGGATTTCCAACTCCAGGCATGAATGACTCCTGCGGAGGGGCCTCCAGCCCATCAGAAAGCCCTTGGCTACCCTATAACAGGCTTGCCACTATTGCTCTGGTAACGTCACCCCGCCTGGTGCTTAGTGACCTTTACACAGGGTCCACAGCTGACTGAGACTATTGATGACAGACAGGTCTCCCAGCCATGTGTGTCACACCTTCCAGCACTATGAGCCAGCAAGGAGGAAGCTTCCAGCACATTTAAATCGAATTTCTCTTAAGTTCTGTGACCAAAGCATGTGGCGTCATCAGTGGTAAAGTCTAGTTCTGGTGGTCAGTCAACAGCTGTAGCAAATTTTTATATTGTTTTGGGGAATCTTAGGGGCTCTCCTGACCAATAACTCATCGGGAGGTAGCCCACCCACCCCTTCGCCATGTAGCGTTAACAATGTTCAACACATGGTCAGTTTTTGTCCCCTTTATTCTCTCAGGCATTTCCTTCTCTCTTGCATCATTTTGAGGTACATCCTAGGTATTGTGTAGTTCTTCCCTAAATATTTTTAAATGTATCTGTAAAAGTTAAGTGTGTCTTTAAAAATTTGTAATCGCTTATCACAGCTACAAGTCATTTTAAGCCATCAAAATTCTAGTCAACCTTCAAGCTTCCAAGTTTCTCATGTGTCCTGTTTTGCATTCTGTTGGAATCGAGTGGCATTTAATTTTTTAAATTGGTAAGGGGCTATTCCATGAAGGCACTGAGTGAGGTTCTGGTGGCCGTAGCTGGTGCTGAAGATGGATGTCACTGTAGGCACAGAGGAGCTTGTTCAGCCCGTGGGATAGGTTGTGATTCTAGACTTCACATGGCTTGTGGGAACCAACAGTCATTTCCGCAGGTGCCTGGTTTGTATAGTTCTGATGTGATGCATATCAGATACTGTGGTTTGTTTTTCCTTCTTTGGTCTTGTAAAAATGCCCTTTAATGTCTTTCTTGTTCCCATCTCATTAAATGTCTGTAGTTTCTTATTTATTGTATCAAGTGATATAAATGATACTTGTTTACTAATAATTCGTGCTAAACAAATACCGATTTGCACGGTCTTGCCATCCCTGTTCTTCCATGAAACTAAGAAGGGTATGGGTTGAGAGGGAAGACTGAGGTGCTGAGCAAACGAGATAAGGCACTGAAAGTGAATCATGGCGCGCCCGTCCTGCACAAAGGTGTTCAGCAGAACAGGCAGCCTCGTCGCTCAGCCCTTTAGATTTGGTACTAACTGTAAGGAGACTTCCCTGTTTACTCATCAGGGACTGTTCAGGCTCTCCCCTACCATCTGGGCTGTTGCAGTGGGTCATCCTCTGCCAGGTCCCAGATGCAGTCTTGCTGACTTGATCCCACTGTAAGCCCTGTGATGCTTTGTGGCAGTTGGGTTTTCCCCCCTCTTGTTTGAGAAGAACAGAAATGAACAGAACAGGAGGGGACCAAGGCTATTGCAGGTGCAGCTAGAAACAGCATCCACAGCAATGCCGTACTATTCACAAAGGCTCACCCCCTTTCAAACCACCGAGATCAGGGACTTAAAGGCCCAGCTCAACTCTTGGTCACGTGCTGTTCCTTCCGTATTCCACCACAGAGTATAATAAAATGAAAACAGTCTAAAAAACATGGGAAATACACTGTTTGAGGCTGTAGATGTGGCTCAGTTGGTAGAATACTTGACTAGCGTGCAGGAGAAACCCTGGGATTGACTTGCAGCACCCCAATTGGTTACAGTGTCATACACCTGTAATCCTGGCCCCGGAGAATCAAGGTCACCCTTAGGTACTCAGTTCTAAGCCAGACTGGGCTACCTAAGAGAAAGTGGGGGGAGGGAGGAGGAGAGAAGGGAGGAGAAGAGAAGAGGAGAGAATGAAAGAGGAAGGAAAGGAGGAAGAAGGGAGGAAAGGAGAGAGGGAAGGAAGGGAAGCTGGCTATTGCTTGATACTGTGGTTAGAATGTGAGATGTAGTGGAACCCCTTATGGAGTCTGGCTTTCTGAGAATGACCTGTCCTTCTTGTTTGACTTTCATGTTTTAGAAACATACTGCTTTCGGAAACAGAACGGGCCATGATTGGCTAAAGCCTCCTCTCCTGTAGTTCCTGGCAGAGCTAGAAATCTGCAGACAGAGTGAAGCAACCAGGCAGACCCTGCTGCCAGGACACAGTGGCCCACCAGCCAGGCATGGAGGCAGCAGCAGGAAGAGAGTGGGCAGCTGTGCCCAGCAGGCAAGCCACCTCCCTGCCAGCCCAGCGAAGTCACTTCATGAGAAGTCACTTTGATGACATGCACTCAGTTCACACGGTCAAAATATGCTGCTCAGGTGCATGGCTTCCTCTTGTGGTAGGCGTTGTGGGTGTCATCTTCTGGTATTTGGGTGAGGCGGAGCTTGAACAGCCTTGGTTGCTGTCTTGATGACAGTGAGCAGCTGGCAGTGATGAGGTGTCATTTAGTGTAAAGTGCATGACTCCTGCAGCAGGTAGGGTTACTGGCGTGCGTAGCCGAAGCCCAGGGTAGCACCCTTTGCCTCATAACTCTGAGTGTCTGTAGACAGGCTATGGGGGCGTGAGGTGCAGCATAGCCTTGCAGATGACACCACCTGATCTCAATGTCATGTGTACACCAACAAAACAACGTCACAGCCGTATCATCAGGCAAGAGAGACTGGTAGTGATTTCAGCCCTCTGCTGTGCTGTAACTCCAACACTCTGTATTTCTTATAGTGAACACTTTGGGAATGGGAAAGACAGTTGATGGGCTCCTTTGGACCTGATGTCACTTTTCCCTTGACAGCCCACGAAGCTTCTCATGGGTCAATTATAATTTACTGGTTTTATTCTTGGGGAATAAACTCTGCCCAGCAGAAGGAGAAACAGTCCCTTTTTGAAGTTTAACTCTAGCTAAGATTGTGTCATAAAGAGAATTTCAGGACAACTAAATGTCACAGAGATGACAGTGAGCCACTGCTTCATTCAGCCCGAGTTGCTGGTGTCTGTCTGTTAATTAGGTTTTCCACAAATAAGGATCAAAGTTTCCTCAACTCTAATTCTTGGAGCATGTTGTAAAGTTGTGTGTAGGTGGAGTTTTTCGTCAGGAATCCTTGTCAGCTCTGTTCCACCAGCCACTCCCAAATAACCGCATGGAGACTTTATTAATTATGAAAGCTCAACCAATAGCTTAGACTTGTTTTTAGCTAGCTCTTACAATTTAAACTAAGCCATGTCTGTTAATCTATGTGCTGCCCCATGGCCCGTTTACCTCCTCTATGTACTTCTATGCTGCTGCTTCTGGGTCTGGCTGGCGACTCCTGGGATGCCACCTTTCTTCTTCCCAGCGTCCTCCTAGTCTGGCTCTCCTGCCCAGTCTCTTCCTGCCCAGGTACAGGCTAGACAGTTCTTTTTTTTTTTTTTTTTGTTTTTTCGAGACAGGGTTTCTCTGTGGCTTTGGAGCCTGTCCTGGAACTAGCTCTGTAGACCAGGCTGGTCTCAAACTCACAGAGATCCGCCTGCCTCTGCCTCCCGAGTGCTGGGATTAAAGGCGTGCGCCACCACTGCCCGGCGGCTAGTCAGTTCTTCATCAACCAATGAGAGTGATATATATTTACAGTGTGCAAAGACTGTTCCACAGCAGTTGTATCTGTGACTAATTATAGCACAGTAGGAAGCACACTGAGAATAGTCAGGAGGGCCGTGAGGTTCTGGGGGCTCCGTGGTGGAGTCCTCTGAGCTGAAGCTTGAGCAGCAGATGGATTTAACACAGGTAATGAGTCACTGTAGGTTGGATGTTCATGTATGGGGCTGTTGGGCTAAGCATGTTCTTGCCTGCTCCGACTGAACCCTCCTGGCAACCCAATGAGATGTATGCTATCGTTTATCATTCTCCCAGGTTAGAGCTGGAGAAATTGCTGTCAGATTAAATGGTTTTTCTCAGAGGCACACAGTTGGTGAATGACACAGGCAGGTTCAAGCCAGTCTGACCAGAAGGGTAGCTTTTAATACTGGGCTATCCTGTTCTTTGTTCTAGGAGTGAATTCAGTGGTTCACTTCCGTGGGAAAACATGTTGTGAAAGCTTTGCTTGTCAGGGGGATAGAGTATGCGGTGGGCAGAGAGCGGTGGGCAGGGAGCGGTGGGCAGAGAGCGGTGGGCAGGGAGCGGTGGGCAGTGAGCGGTGGGCAGGGAGTGGTGGGCAGGGAGTGGTGGGCAGGGAGCGGTGGGCAGAGAGCGGTGGGCTCTTCTCTAAGTCAGGGTGAATCACGGAACTTTGGCTGCCATGCTGAGGAAGTGAAGGAATCATAGAAGGCAATGGATGCTTTAGATGCCTATTGATGAAGCAAGCGATAGGACCAGCTATGTGCTTTGGGTGGGAAGGGCAGGACAGGAGCCATGAAACCCAGCAGCTGCTCTACTCTACAACTTTAGAACTAGAATTTGGACAGATGTGACCCATTCCTGCAATCCCAGCACTCAGGAGGAGTTTCATGAATTCAAGGCCAGTCTGAGTTACATCCTGAGTTCCAGAGAAGCCTGGATTACAGAGAGACCCTGTCTTAAAACGAACAGAGTCAAATGGGAGTTTGTTTTAGAGAAATTTTTGCACATGGATCTTCAGGAATTTTGTGAACAGACCTGATTATGTGGTATTCTTTAGGGCCTACCCACCAATCCTTCTAAAGAATATGGATAACATACACACATGCATCATTTAAACCAAAACCCTTTATTGCCTGACTCCCTTTCTTCTATCCCCCTTGAATGGCACTGTGTTATTACATGCCAAATAAGCGTGTGTTCCTAGTTCCAAGGAGACAGAAACCAGCAAAACTGGACTCTGCCAAGCTCTCACAGACTGCTGCTTCTTGCCTGTGTTCTGGATGCACTTGTGCCTCCCTCGCCCTTTGTGCTGCCGCACATTCCTGAGCTGTGTGTGTCACTAATGTGTGTCACCATGGCATGGAGTCACAAAGGGATTGCTCATGAAGAGACAGACTCTCTAATATTTTTGTTGTGAGTGTGTCCCCATGACTTCCCACCCCAAGTGTAGACTGTAACACATATTGGACTTCTTGAAATCTCATAGCCCACCCTGGGGTCCTAGCAACAGATCCGACAATGCCCTTCATTGAAATAAATGCCCAGGGGTTTGTGGCACAGTTGAACATCCCTCATCTCAAAGCGAAACTAGAAATTTGTGAGTTTTAGATCGGAGATCATCAACCTGAAAAGTCTATACAAAGTTTTCAGGTTTTGAAAACCTCTGAAATCTTAAGTAGTCTGGTTTCATCCATATGGGGTAAGGGCCGTCTGACTGCACTCTACAGCTCCCCCTTCACCAGTGGTTCATTTGTTGCCTCAGATTAAGACAGCTGGGTATTATGGAGCTGCTAACTTAAGTACAGCAGTGATCAGATTGAAATTGTATATTTTATCTTTTTTTTTTTTTTTTTTGGTTTTTCGAGACAAGGTTTCTCTGTAGCTTTGGTGCCTATCCTGGAACTAGCTCTTGTAGACCAGGCTGGTCTCGAACTCACAGAGATCCGCCTGCCTCTGCTTCCCAAGTGCTGGGATTAAAGGCATGTGCCACCACCACCCAGACCTTTTGGGTTTTTTTTTGTTTGTTTGTTTTTTGTTTTGAGACAGGATTTCTGCATGTATCCTTGGCTGTCCTGGAACTCATTCTATAGACCATGCTGGCCTCAAACTCAGAGATCCGCCTGCCTCTGCCTCCCAAGGACTGAGATGAAAGGTGTTGTCCCACTGTCTGGCAAATTTTTTCTTTTAGGGACAGATATTGAATATCAAGTGAGATTTCAATGCATGAGATTTACTTGAGAACAGCCCAGGGTGAGCGTCATAGAGAATGCAGGAAAGTAATAATGGCTTCGAGTTGATGATTGTGGAGGCAGATTATGGGGCCTTGCCTGGGGAAGTGAAGTCATTATACTGTTCGCTCTGTTACATACATTAGTGAGTGATTATGACCTTTATAGATGTTTGAAATTATACATGTCACATTTGTTTAATTATATATATATATATACATATTATGCATGTTTGAAAATATATGCAATTTTTCAGTGATCACTCTGTAGGTAGAGGGCAGGGTTAGTCATGTCTGGATCTCACAGCAGTGCTGTGGGAAAAAGAACTACTGATGATTGTTCCTAGTAGCACTTCATCTTCATGCATGCATCCAATTAAGCTAAGCTGACGGAGTGGTGTCCAGTTATGTGTGCCTTTGTCTGCAACTTCTGTCTGTGTTCTCAGGGCTTTTTCACTTCAGGCTTCTCTTGTTCTTTACATGGCTTCTACCTAACCAGCCACTCATCCTTGATCCTGACTAAATATTATGGTGTCTTGAAGATTATAAAATGATATATTAAGGATAAGGCATCAAACAATATAAGCTAATATTCTCAAAATGGTGATTATCTGGTGCTAGGTTCGGTGTCCAGAATGCCTGAGTTCATATCGACACTGACAGCATCCTCTCTGAAACTCGGGGATCACAGCATGATTTTTTTTTCCCTGCAAAATAGGAATAATCTAAAAGCAGCGTTTTAGGGTTTCTATTTCTGTAAAAAACACCACGACCAAAGGCAAATGGGGGAAAAGGGTTTATTTCATCCTACAGCTTGTCATCCATGGAAGTCAGGCAGAAACTCAAGGCAGGAACATGGGAGCAGGAACTGATGCAGAGGCCATGGAAGAGCTGCTTACCGGATTACTCTTTATGCTTTGCTTGGCCTGCCTTCTTAGGAGCGGTCTCGCCCGCAATGGGCTGGGCCCTCCACATTAATTCCTACTAAGAAATGCAGCACGGGCCAGCCTGGTCTGGGCATTTTCTCAATTGAGATTCCCTCTTCCCAAATGACTCCAGTTTTTGTCAAGTTGGCATGAAACTAACTAGCATAGATAACCATGGGGGCAAACACCTGGAGAATTAGAGGCAGGAGGATTAGAAGTTCAAGGCTGCATGGTAAGTTTGAGGCCAGACTGAGCTACACACAAAAAAAAAATGTTAAAAAGCCAAAGAGGGGTGGGATAAAGAAAAAGGAGAGGGAGGTGATCCGGCTATTCCAACAATTCTAAGTCCTCTTTTATCATAAAGTTATAGACAATACTATAGCTAACGTCATAGCATTTTCTTAAGTATGATCCAAAGTCCTTAAGTGTACAGGGACTTTACTTGAGGTCATGCCAGGTCTCCTCCACAGTATATTACCACAGCCAACCTCAGCCTTATCTTTTTAGAGGCTCTGGGGAATCAAGTGATTGGTTGGTTACTAGGGAGGCAAATTTTGAGAACTATGATGTCTAGTTTGGCCTTCCAAATAGTGTTTTGGGGAGTAACTTGTCTTTCAAGCGAGCTGTTGAGACAACCAAATGAGTCACTGTGGGGAGTGGGTGATACTGTCAGCCCTTCCTGCTTCCAGCCTGCAACTGAACTATGCTGGTGGTAAGGAAGTAGAGGAGGAAGCAGAGCTGACTCATCAAGGCCTCAGAAGTCCGGTACGTGGACCTAGGAGTCCTTGGTTGTTGCCAAGACAACAGCAGAAAACTTTCTCACCCCAGGGTTTAACCCAAGGGGAGGGGCCCTGCTGGTGCTGGGTGGACACTCATCTGTGCCCTCTGAGACTGACAGAACTGTAGGGATGTCAGGTGTCCTCTCTGGTGTTCAGTTCTCCAGCACGCTGCATTAGACTCTGGGACTTCTTGGTGTGAGTGCAAGTGTCCCTGTCGTCTAGAAGGAGGCATTGATCCCCTGGAGCTGGACTTATAGGTTGTTGCGATGTGCCCAGTGTGGGTGCTAGGAACCAAACTCAGATCCTCTATCAGGAAAGGACAAAGCTATGCTGCAGCCATCCCCTTAGGAAGGATAAATCACACTGTAATACTAGCACTGGGTATGCTGAGAATGAGGACCCTGAATTCTGGGCCAGCCTCTGCTACAGAGTAAAATCTTATCTCAAAAAGCCACGCCTTTAATCCCAGCACTCGGGAGGCAGAGGCAGGCAGATCTCTGTGAGTTCGAGGCCAGCCTGGTCTACAAGAGCTAGTTCCGGGACAGGC
>NC_022014.1:46680567-46687084 GCF_000317375.1 Microtus ochrogaster | reverse complement strand
AAAAAAAAAAAAAAATTATTAAAAACTAAATTAACCTAGTCTCGAAACCCCTCCAAAAAAAAGCCAAAATAAATCAATAAAAATATAAAATAAGCAATGGCTGCTCTCTTTATATATTTCTTCTCCACATACAGTCATTTTTAAGAGGGCTTAAATGTGTCTGCACAGTCACTAAGAGCTTCTGCTGGATCTCAATCCTGGCCAGTTTTTTAAAAGTTCACCAGATGGCTATAGCCAAGCCTATTCTTTGATATCCTTAGGTAGAAACCACCCTTATTTATTTCTATCAAAAGACTTTTACCAAGGGGCAAATATGGATGGCTGGGGCCAGGTCTCCACACTATGGCAAAAGCTACTGTTGTTTCCTGTGTCCACACAAGGGAATGCAACAGTGGTAAGGGGAGCAGGTCTCTCTACCATCAAGATAGCATGAGGCAGTACTGTCCCTAAGCCCTTTGTTTCAGTTCAGGGGATCTAGAGCAAGGGGCTAATAAGGAGAAGCCCTCACCTGCAGCCTCCGGAGTATAGACCCTGCCTCAGCCAAATGGAAGGAGAGAGCAAACTCCTGGAAGCTGTCCTTTGACCTCCACATGCTTTGTCTGCATGCCTGCATGTGTGAACACACACACAAGCAATCACACAACACACATGCTCACACATGCACATGCTCACACATGAACATGCACACATGATAATAATGATAAGCTAGAAAAATGTAACTAAAATAAGAGAGAGAGATTCCCGTGTGAGTCTGATATGGGTCACTGAGATGACTGTTCTGGCAGCACTGGTTTGGGAAGAGGAGCTGTAGGCACTGGGGTACCCATGCCTAGGGAAACAGAGATGACAGATGTCTTGGGTGTATACTACAGAATGCTGTTCAGCAGTTGGTCTGATATATGAAATGTACAGGTAGAAACATGGGCAGGCCTAGAAAATATCACTCATGAATGAAAAGAAAGGAAGACAGAATGAAAATACAAGCAAACCATAGCACACACCTCACATGAACACATATAAGCCAGGAAGCATCAAGTGGATTAGAATGTTTGCTTGAAAGAGAAGACCAGAGAGAGGAATGGGACAAATCCATGTGAGCATGCTTATGTACACAGATGCATGCATATGTGCATACTACTACTTAATACTTAAACACACATGCATACATACACAGATATATGCATATGCACATACTACTACATACATACACAGATTGATGCATACATACATACTAATGTATGCACACATACATACATACTAATACTCGAAAGAAGAGAGGAGCCTTGCATGGACTGATTAGGGTAGAATGTGGTATGTACTGGTAAAATGTGGTGATGTTCTCTATCTGAGGTTTAATGAGTTAGAAAAACATTAAAATCCTAAAGAAAATAAAAATTAAGTATCCAGACCATGCCATTTGAGGCTTTCCTTACACAGATGTTTATCCCCATCTTTATTGACTTTATCAGTATCATCACTGTATTTTGATAATCTTATTGAAAGAAATTTGTTGTTTGTTTGTTTATTGAGATAGAATTTCTTTCTATAACCCGGGCTGTCCTGGAACTTGCTCTGTATGTAGACCAGGCTAGTCTCAAACTCACAGATATCTGCCTATCTCTGCCTCTGGAGTGCTGGGATTAAAAGTATGTGCCACCTTAAAAGTGTCTGCAGACTTCTTTGAGAAGACTTTAGATGGCTTCTGTGGGAGTGTTTTGGTACCCACCTGCCCTTGTCAGGTGTGGGGAGTCTAATGCTCTATAAGGTGCTTAGGAATTGGGCTGCGGAGATGGCTCAGTGGTTAAGAGCATGTACTGTTCTTGCAGAGAATCTGAACTGGGCAGTTCACAACAGTCTATAATTCCAGCTTCAGGGGATCTGAAACCTTTGTCTGGACTCTGAGGGACTGACATTCACACATTCACATAATTAAAAACATTTTAAGGCATGGAAATGTATTTATTTTTAAATTAAATAATTTATTTATGGGTATTTTGTCTGCATGTCTGTGCACCACATGCATGCCTGGTTCCTGCAGAGGCCAGAAGATGGATCCCCTAGGACTAGGACTGAAATTGCAGAAAGTTGTGAGCTGCCACGTGGTGCTGGAAATCTGACCCAGCTTCTCCAGAGAGCAGCCAGTTCTCTTAACCATTAAGCTACCTCTCAGCCCCCAGGAAATTACTTTATATATTAGCTCCCTGACATCCAGAGTGAAATGTAAGTATTTACTCTTGTATTTATCCCAAATACTAAAGCTATGCTAACAAGTAATAAGGACTGAAAATTTTAATAAGAAAAAGGAAAGAAAAGCCTCAGTTATGTTTGGCTTGGTTTCCTAGAAATTCTATGTCCATATTTTGTGTCTAGCTGTTGTAGGAGCTGTGGGCTGTGTTCCTCCACCCCAGCTCCTGGTCGCCTGGCTAGCTTATACCCCGAAATAACAACACACAAACTGTATTCTTTTAAACACTGCTTGGCCCATTATATCTAGCCTCTTCTCGGCTAACTCTCGCACCTGGACTAGCCCATTTCTAATAATATGTGTAGCACCCCAAGGTGCGCTTACCGGGAAAGATTCAGCATGTCTGACCTGGCAGCTTGCTTCATGGCGTATGGCTCTGAGAGGAGCTGCGTGACGTCTGAGCTCACTTCCTCTTCCTCCCAGCATTCTGTTCTGTTTACTTCGCCTATCTAAATTTTAACTATCAGGGCCAAGGCAGTTTCTTTATTTAACCAATGACCTTCCTCCATCATCTAGCTAAGCCTAATGGCATAGGGGTCAGGTCGGGGGCAGGGTCCCTGTATGTTCGGACATGTTGTCTCAACTTCTGAGACAGTGCTATAGCATTCTAGATCAATACAGCGATAACAAGTGAGAGACCTATAAGCTAAAAGTGCATGCTATTTAAAAACAATGTTTGAGGGCTGGGAGATGACTCAGAGGCTAAAGGCACTTGTTGCTCTTGTATAGGACCTGGGTTCAGTTCTCAGCACCCACACTGAGTGGCTTACAACCCCCTGTAACTTTAGTTCTCAAGGATGTGATGGTCTCTTCTGGATTTCGGGCACTTACACTCATGCACAAGCACACACACGTAATTTAAAACAATGTTTAAGCTTCAAATTTTATGGTTAACTAGTGGGTCTAGCTTCATGCACAAAAGACCTAATATGCTCCACAGCAACCTGTGTTCAGTGGTTACTGAGTGTCAGGAGGATGCATGCCTAAAACAGCTGCAGTCCATCAGGTACCTGCCGTGCTGTCGTGGCTAACATGGAGTGGGGAATACCCTTGTTCCTACGGGAGATGTGGACACAGTTGGTACCGAGTTTCAGCTCAGCCAGCCCCTCAGTCGTCAAGAGTGCAGTGTGTACAACTGTGGGGTGTGCCTGACTTCCTCTTCTCTCCTCCACCAGGGTTCCTCCGTTTACAACATCTTTCCTGGCTGGTACAAGAAAGGCAACCTCCACTGGCCATCCTGACCTCCCACTCGGTCATCCCCCATGCTCTGCTGGGGTCTTTCCTACTCTAAAGGTAGAGTCTGACCCATCCCACCTAAGAGGGCTCAGGACTTTTACCCACTAGAGCACAGCAAGATTGACACTAAGCTCTGAGATGTGGTCATAAAGAATGATACAGCCTCTGGCTTGTTGACTGGAATGCTTTGATCTGCATAAAACATAATCAAACACAAAGTCTGAGTCTCTCGAATCCACCCTGCTGCCAGCAAACTGAGCCATAGAGAGCATGCATGTCAGGGCTCCCGCTGCAGTCCTATGTAGGGGTCATCTGACCTTCAGGTATTGCTAGATCTCAGATGTGACATCATTGCAGACACTGACCCTTCCCAGAGGAGTCCCCAAATGAGCATAGGCCAAAGAGAGGCCATCTCCACAGTGCCACCTTTGAATTCCTGCCAGTTGGCTCCAGTGTGTCCCATAAACTGGTGCTTGTTTTCTACCACTAGACTCAAGTAGTCTGTCAAATAGCCGTAGCAAGTAAAAGACCTGTTGTCTTCAATCCTCCCAGAAAGTTGACAGTAAGAAAGAGCAACTAGCCAGGCCTGGTGGCCCCTACCTATGATTCCAGGACTCAGGAGACCGAGGCAAGAAGTTTATTCATGAATTGGAGGCCAACTTGGGTTGCAGAGTAAGACAGTTTCAAAAAGGAAAAACAAACAAACAAAAGACAAATAAGTAAAGGCAAGGGTGGAGGATGCTGTTACAAATAAAATTTTTAAAAAATTATAAACTAAAACTGTGAACAAAGACTAGAAGCCTGCTCTCTGCTTGGCCCTGGTGATGAGCCACATCAACAAATAATGTGAGTGGTAGTCTTATGTTTTTACAGTTAGTTAATTAGTCAGTTAGTTAGTGTTGGGATGTGGAAGTCAGAGGTCTCTCCTTCCATTGTGTGAGTTCCTGGGCTTGGCAGCAAGTGTCCACAAGCTAAGTCACTTTGTAGGACTATTTCTTATTTTAATTTTATATGTATTTGTTTGAGACAAGATCTCAAGTAGCCCAGTCTGGTCTGGGACTTGTCGTATAACAGAGGATGGCCTTGAACTCCTAATCCTCCTGCCTCTACCTCCAAAGTGCTTCAGTTACAGGCAGTACCACTCCAGCTGCTCAAGTGACATTGCTTTGCTCTGAGTCAGACCACACTATTGCAGGAAGTCAGTGAAGAACAAGGAACACTAAGTCAGCTTAACCTCTGACCCAAGATGACACTAATCATCGTTTCAACCTCTATACAGTAATTGTTAAAAAAAAAAAAAAAGTCTGTTTTCCTACAGGTACATATAAAGTATAAAAAGATGAAAAGGACTCTAATTTGCTTTAAAATGGATATGTGGGGGCGTGGTTGGGTATAGATGGGATGAGACTGACATATGTTTATAATCGCTGAAACCAGAATACCTAATAGAGCCTATCTCATTGCCATCTATCCTTCTGAACACACTGGAAGCTTCAAATAAGAGGAATGTTAACAAGAGAGAGTGACAGGACTAGCCTTTGCTGCCCGGTTCTTCCAGGCCTGGGTTTGTGCTAACTGGTGCCAGGCTTAGATAGATCTGAACATGCCTTTTTTTCTGGAAGCCTGAATCTTCTGGAGATCCCTACCCAAGTGTGGTGGGTTTCTCACACAGAAGCAGACTAGGAGAACGCTCCTAAATTAGCATCATTTTTTGTGTGTGTGACTACAAATCCCCTGAAGAAAGAACTGTCTTCTTTGACAGTGCATTTTGAGTGCTAGGGACACAGGGAACATCAGCAAATTCTTGCATTTGACTAAGAAATCCAAACTGAGCATGGTGGCTCATGGTGCCTGTAAATCTCAGAACTGGGGTGGTCGAGGCAGGAGGATCAGGAATTGGAGGTTAGCCTTGACTACAGGAGACACTTTCAAGAAGGGTGGAGGAGAACTGTCAGTTCAGGGTTAATCCCCCAGTTTACTTTGAATGTTAAGTAGTGTTTAGTTTTCAGTCTTGAAATACATCTGTCAGCAGAAAGACAAATGGGCTGCATGTTGCTATGCAGAAGACATGCTTTGGAAGATTCTCTTTTTGCTTGTGGATCCTCTCTCTCCTAAAGAAAGCTATTAACTCATGCTGCAGCCTGCTGCTCTTGCTTGGTTTTGGCTATGTCACCGAGCCCAAAATAGAAAGTTCTTTTACTGCAGAGCAAAGCAGGAGGTTTAAATTTATCAATTCAAGAACAAAGGGTAGCATTATGCTGGCTTTTCTAGGATAGCGAGTAGGGAGAGAGAAAGCCTGTTTCATCAGGAGTGATCGGACACTGGCAGGGGCTGGGACCAGGAGACAATCTTCCACTGTGGGAAGCTGGGCACATCTCCCACCCTGGCTCCCCCACAGCCTCCTCCCAACAGTGTCACTTCTTTCCGTACACGGGAAAGCAGCTGAGCCATTGGGAAATGTGTTCCAGAAATCACTGACGTTATCAGACTGGGAACAATTCTCAGAATCAAAAACCTGTTCTCAGCTTCAAGAGGAATCAGTACCTGGCCACAGAGCCAGGAAGGGTCACCTTTTGTCTGTGAAATGGTCAAAATGGCTTAACTGATTCTGTCATTAGGAAGAGTGTGGGAAGGTGCACATTGTATTACTAGGGGAGGAGCAAACTGTGCTGTCCGTCTGGAGAGTGGCCTGACAACATGGCTCTCAGATCAGAGAAGCATGAATACCAGAGAGTGAATATCCAGAGGGTCGAGGGTCTCTGGCTGGTGCGAGTGCAGGAGCTGTTGATGACATCACAGATGTTCTGTGTGGAAGAGCAAAGCCTTGGAGATGGTGTTGGTCATCCATGGGAGAGAGAGGGGATGAGGGACCATGGTACATTTATGGTTTGGATGTATCCATCAGTGCGAGTAACCCACAGCAATGTGCAGTGATGTGGTTAGATGTTAGTCAGTTAATATTAAACACAGAAAATGTCCTAAACAATTACATGCAACCAGTACCCTATTTGTAAACGTACTCTTTAGGAATATATA
>NC_022014.1:46673380-46680397 GCF_000317375.1 Microtus ochrogaster | reverse complement strand
TCGAGACAGGGTTTCTCTGTGGTTTTGGAGCCTGTCCTGGAACTAGCTCTTGTAGACCAGGCTGGTCTCGAACTCACAGGGATCTGCCTGCCTCTGCCTCCCGAGTGCTGGGATTAAAGGCATGCGCCACCACCGCCCAGCTTACTGATTACATTATTAAAATAATAAATGTATTAACTATACAATAAGATTGGACCATCCACTTTCCAACTATGAGACTGTGTCATGAGCCAGGGATTATGGTGCGATTCTGCATCCCTAATGTTAGCAGAGCAGCAGCCGAGTAGAGATGCACCGCTCCTAAGCATCTGTCCTGAGATCAAGCCAGAGACACAAACTTGTGAGCGAGGACATTTACCACAGCACTGCATAAAGACACGAAAATAGGAGGCAATTTAAGGACCAAGATAATGCACTATGAATTGTGTGAATGAATATCAACGTGTTAGAAAGCCAGGCAGTCGCTGAACATATGATTGTCACATAGTTCCTAAGTACATGAGGCAGTACTCATGGTCCATTAAATGAATAAAACTGCCACAAAATATGAACTCAGCTTTCACTTTCCTCTAAGATATGGGCACATGCAAGCACACACACAAGCCGGAGAGGTAGGCATGTGGCACATACCTGTCATCCCAGCATTTGAGAGGCTGAGATGGGACAATTAAAAGTTTGAGACCAGCCTGATCTATAGAGAGAGAGAGACCTCTCTTTAAAAGAAACAAAACCCCCAGAAAGACAGGCACAACTGTTTATGTATGTGTGTGGTATGAATTGTGTGAAGTGTATGTGCATTTTTTTTCTGAGACTCCATCTCAAAATAATGTTAATAACAGCTTAATAATTAGCCTGCCAACCACAGGCTAAGACCTTCACATGGGCATTTTTTTTGTGTGTTTTAAGACAGGGCTTCTCTGTAGCTTTGGAGCAGTCCTGGAACTCGCTCTACATAGCTGGCCTTAAACTCACAGAGATCCGCCTGCCTCTGCCACCTGAGTGTTGGGATTAATGGTGTGCACCACTATCCCCCAGCTATATGGGTCTTTCTAAAATTTTTATTTTTTATTATATGTGTTTCTTTGTGTGGATATATGCAGGTGCCCTCAGTGTCCAGATCTCTAAGAAATGGACTTATAGGCAATTGTGAGCCCTCTGATATGGGTGCTGGAAATCAAACTGGGGTTTTCTGAAAAAGTAGTACGTGCTTTTAACCACCGAACCATCTCTCTGAAATAGGCTGTTTGTTTGTTTGTTTGTTTGTTTGTTTGTTTGGGACTAGGTCTCACTGTGTAACTTTGGCTGTCTCCAGACTCACTACGTAGACAAGCTGGCCTTGATCAGATCTACTTCCCTCTGGCTCCTGAGAATTGGGATTAAAGGTGTGCGCCACCACACCCAGCCAGGTCATTTATTTACAGAGTAAACTAACCCTGTGAGAATGGTGCTGCAGAAGAAGTGCTGAAGTTTGGGGTTAAATAACCTGTAAAACACAGAGATCAGTTTTTAAAAGTGCCTTGAACATGGCTTCCAGGGGCTGTTCAAAGTGTGGGTCTTCTAGGAGTCCATGTCCCAGACTCAGAGATGGCTATAGAACAAAGTGCAGTCTCTGAGAACAGAGCTGAGAACTGAGCAGCCTTATGGGGAACCTAAAGCACACACAGAAATCCCAGGGGTATCTGAGCCAGAGTACACACAAGGTAGCTAACCAGCAAAGACAGAGAACAGGGACCCCCATGCCTCCAGGGGTTCTGATGAGCCCTTGATGAAAGGAAAGCTCAGTAATTAGAGGGCTAAGATGCTTTATTCATGGTTTGACCAACCCTGACTCCCAGAGTCTTCAGGAGAGAGGAGGAGGGTGGCGCAGCCATGAGACAGAGCCAAGGGCATAGCTGCGGTCTTTTCTCATCTCTCATGCTTTAAATATAAGCTCTGATGTGATCAAAGCACCAGAGATAAAATGCCTTTCTCAGACTAAGCAGACAGGATCTGGTGTCCAGTTTGGACAAGATAGTGGAAAACAGACTCAAGGGGGAAAAAATCTCTTGGCCTCAGCACTTGTACACAGGGGTTGAAGAATTTGACACCTTAATATTGTAAACAAATGTAGACATGGTTTCCTGTGATCTCTCCAGGCACTGAGAATAAACTAGATATGCTTTTAAGAAGAAACGGTTTCTAACAATTCTTTTCTTCTCAGCTAAAGAATCCCGGGTTTTCCTTCAGGATGACACTCAAGCCTCAGCTTCTGCAGAAAGACTTTCCCAATGTCACCAAGCAATGTCCTCTCTCTTGGGCGCATGATTAATAAATGATCTGTTTACCTATTGGACTGCCTGGCACCCTGTGGGAACCTGAGCTCAATGGACTGTGTCATAGTTACATGTCTTAGCACCGGAATACAATACCTGATAGGGAGGAACAGTTCATATGGGCTCATGGTTTCAGAAGTTGCACCTCTTGTAATGGAGAAGGCATGTGGCTGGGGGCAGGCGCAGCTAGAACCAGCGTCTGGGCTGTTACTGTGTAAGGCCTGCCCCTTGTGAGCTATACTAGCCTGGCCCACCATCTAAGGGTCCTAAAGTCTCCCTGAATAATACCTAGAGCTAGGGAACAAACACTGCAATTGACCAGGCATGGTGATGTGTGCTTATAATGCAAGCGCTTTGGAAAACAACAATAACAACAAATTTTAAGAGCCTGCAGGACACATTTCAGATATAAATGATAACGTTCTGTCATGGCCCCACAAAGGGTTATGGCCATCTCTTAATGTAAAGTGCTTTTAGTTCAACCTGAATATTCCACATAATATAACAACCCACCCACCACTGTTCAGAAATTCAAAGTTTCTTCTGGGATTCAAGGCAATCTCTCACCTGTGAGACCTCGTGGAACACAAAAGTAAGTACTGCCAACACATAGTGGCACAGAGCGGGAAGAGCAGGAATGCAGCAGCACGCTGTAGCAAATCAAGACCCAAAGTGAGCAGGAGAACAAGCTTCATGGCCATGTGGTGGCATCACATGAGCTCCTGAGGCTGGGTTGTCACTGCCCCAGTGACACTAACTGGGGACCAAGTGTTCAAATCCATGAGCCTATGTGGGACATTTCTCATTTAGGCCACCCCAGTGGTGAGCTGGGAAGCAGAGAAGGTTGGAAGAAGAGTCTGGGTTAGCATCTTCAAAGGCCTGTCTCTAGAAAGTTACTTCTACCAGTGGGACCCACCTCTTAAAGGTTCCACCACCTGCCAAAACAACACCCCAGCCAGAAAAGAAGTACTTAAAACAAGAGCCTGTGAGGGGCATTTTGAATTCAAGCCATGACAGGCTATGAATTATGACTTTGAATTTTCCTCTCTTTCCCTCTATCTTCCTGTCACCTTTTACTCATTGTATCCCTATGCCTATCATGGTGACACACACCTGCAGTCCCAGAATTCAGGAGGCTGACAGAATCACAAGTTTTGAGTGTAACCTAGGCTACAGAGCAAGTCTGAGGCTACTCTGGGCAATATAGTCAGGCATTGTCTCGGAATGAAATTGGCCGATTATTGGAACTGAGAGCTTTAGAGGTTTTGGAATCTTAGTCTTCTAGAATCTCTGGAGCTAGGAACCAAATCCCTTTTTGGAAAGCAGGTACTTGAGAGAATCATAATTGTAAAGGATAAGGTCCTTTTTACAGAAAGAAAGAAAAGTAGATGAAAAAGAAAATGCCAGCTTGTAGAACACTATAAGCAGACTAACCCAGAAATGTGTATCTGAGACTGGGGAAATGTGAGTCACACATGCTGGTTGAGTCAGGGACAGTAGCCAGGTTGTAGCATTGTATTATAACACTGCAAGATGCCGGTGCTGGGCAACGGTAATCTCTCCAGATTATATTTTACAGCTGCATATAAATCTAAAATTTCTCAGGCTGGAGAGATAACTCAGCAATTAAGAGCACTGGCTGCTCTTCCAGAGGACCCTGGTCCAGTTCCCAAACACACATAGCAGCTCACAACTGTCAGTAATTCCAGTTCCAAGGGATCTGACACCCTCACACAGACATACATGCAGGCAAAACACCAATGAACATAAATAAATCATTAAAATTTATCAATAGCTGGGTGGCGGTAGTGCATGCCTTTAATCCCAGCACCCGGGAGGCCGACGCAGGTGGATCTCTGTGAGTTCGAGCCTGGTCTAAAAGAGCTAGTTCAAGGATAGGCTCCAAAACTACTTAGAAACCCTGTCTCAAAAAACCAAAAAAAAAAATTATTAATAAAAAATGTCTATTAAACAACAACAAGCCAGGCAGTGGTGGGGCACTCCTTTAATCCCAGCACTTGGGAGGCAGGTGCAGGTGGATCTCTGTGAATGAGTTCAAGGCCAACCTGGTGTACAGAGCTTGTTTCAGGACTTCCAGAGATACACAGAAACCCTGTCTCAAACAAACAACAAAATTCTCAGTCCTTAATTCATGGATAAATGTAGAGATACTGTTTGTTTGAGACAGGGTTTCTCTGTGTAGCCCTTGCTGTCCTGGAACTAGCTCTGTAGACCAGGCTGACCTCAAACTCATAGAGATTCACCTGCCTCTGCTTCCCAAATGCTGGGATTAAAAGTGTGTGACACCACCACCCCACAGGACTGAGAATTTAAATGTATATAGTTTCCACATTGTTAGACAGAGAAACTGGCTTGAAAGGATGAGAGTAAAGTCAGTTAGATTGATGGGAACAGACAGGAGATGATCCCAACTATCTTTTCCCTATAGAAGAGCTGGCTCTCCTGAGGAAAGAAGCGCTGTCTGTGACACGTTGTTTTGGTGTAGGAGGTCCTTCTGTCTATGTGTTGCTTTTATTGGTTGATGAATAAAGAACTGGCTTGGCCTTTAGCATGGGAGAAGGAAGGCAGGGTTAGAGAGAAGCCATGGAGCCGTGGGAGATAGAAGCTAGGAATATTACCCAGTAAGCCACTGCCACATGGCAATACACAGATTAATAGAAATGGGTTAAATTAATATGTAAGAGTTAGCCAATAAGAAACTAAAGCTAATGGGCCAAGCAGTGATTTAATTAATACAGTATCTGTGTGGGTTATTTTGGGGCTGAGCAGCCAGGAATGAAACTAGCAGCTTCTTCCAACATTGTTTTTTGTTATTTGTTGGTGTTTTTTTTGTTGTTGTTTTTGTTTTTTTGTTTTTCCAAGACAGTGTCTCTCTGTGTAGCTTTGGTGCCTGTCTTGGAACTAGCTCTTGTAGACCAGGCTGGTCTCAAACTCAGTTGTTTACTTGTTTAAAGGCAAGACAGTTAAACACTTCAGAGTAATTTCCCTATCCTGGGAAACAGCAGTATCAAGCAAAGACAATTCATTTTATTTTATTTTATTTTATTTTGTTTTTTTCGAGACAGGGTTTCTCTGTGGTTTTGTTTTATTTTGTTTTTGACAATTCATTTTAAAAGTTAACTAATCTTTCTCTTCTCATTCCTTCCCAAGCTGCTGGTATTCAGGGATGGTCTCATTTGTAAGCAAGGTGACTTAGAAGTTTTAGCTCAGAGATGAGCAGCAGTGATTAACAAATGCTGGCTCTTTGCTAGACATGGTGGTGCACATGATTAATTCTAGCACTTGGGAGGCAGAAGCAGGTGGGTCTCTGAGTTTGAGGCCAGCTTGGTCTACAGAACAAGTTCCAGGGAGGCCAGGACTACACAGAGAAACCAAGCTTCACAAAAATAAATAAACAGGCTGGGTGGTGGTGGGCTGTTATCACAGTACTTGGGAGGCAGGCAGATTTCAGAGTTCAAGTGAGTTCCAGAACAGTCAGAACTGTTACACAGAGAAACCCTGTCTCAAAAAACAAACAAACAAAAACTAAACAAAAGCAGAAAACAAATGCTGTCTCTTCTTGGTGTTAGTGATTGACAGAGGCACATAATCTTTTTCTGTTATCCCCCAAAGATGAGGCAAGTGATCAGCATGCTTCCTCTGAGAAGTGACCTTCAGCTTAGAGACACCAAGTCACTTTCTTCTGCATTCATTATCTGTTCCTTCTTTTGTTTGGGGACTCAACTCCATTATCATCCCCCAGAATCAGAATTTAGTGGTGAACACAGAAAGACTAGGGAGGTGACTCAATGGGCACTTGGCCATTGAGCCTGACGTGCCCAATTGCACCACAGGGATTCCCACAGTGGAACTAGAGAGCCAACTCCTGCAAGTGGTCCTCTCACTCACACACAATTTAAATTTTAAAAATGAATACATAGTAATAAAAGTAATAAAACCATCTTGCTTGCTGGTTCCTCTGTCACCTTACAGAGCAAACATTCCCAAGAAGAGAGACAGGAGAGCTCTGTGAGCCTATGAATCATAGAGCATTTGCCTGGCATGGGAGAGGCACTGGGTTTGATGTCCAGCGCTACAGAAGGGAAGAAAAAAGCGAGAGGGGGAGTGGAGGGGAGGAAAGAAATGAGGAGAAAAGAAAACACAAAAGATGAGGAAGAGAGACCTAAAGTCATCAGAGAGTTTCATCCAGACACAGGGAGCATCCTAAAGCAAAGGCTAAGAGTAGGAACGCATGGGAAAGAACAGCTTGGGCTCAGGGGCAGAGGGGAGGGATGATAAGAAGCCCAAGATGTGAGGACAGAGCCTGCGAGAGGAAAGGCAGGAGAAAAGGCAAGTTGGAATCCTCTCTCTCTCTGGCTTTTCAAGACAGTGTTTTTCTGTGTAGCCCTGGCTGTCCTGAAACTTGCATTTTAGAATAGGCTGTCCTCAAACTCATATAGATCTGCCTGCCTCTGGCTCCTGAGTGCTGGGACTAAAGGCGTGCGCCACCACTGTGGGCAACAAGTTGGAATCTTGGGATGCCTGGTGAGGAGGCAAATGAGAAGGCCACAACAGATGTGGTGTTCCTTCCCATAAAGAAGGGGGTACGTGCTGGGCGGTGGTGGCGCACGCCTTTAATCCCAGCACTCGGGAGGCAGAGGCAGGCGGATCTCTGGGAGTTCGAGACCAGCCTGGTCTACAAGAG
>NC_022014.1:46661107-46673280 GCF_000317375.1 Microtus ochrogaster | reverse complement strand
AAAAAAAAAAAAAAAAAGAAGGGGGTACGTGACTTCCTCAGGTGCAGTGGAATCTTTAGCTGGCCTCCTGGCTATGAGGTTTTATTTCTTCCTCTGCATTTTACTTTTCGTTTGTTATATTTGCACATGCTCAGCACACATGAGCTCAGAGGACAACCTTCAGGAAGTCAGTGCTCTTCTTTCACCGTGTGGTTCCCAGGATCAAGGTCAGGTCTTCAGACTGGTGGCAAGTGCCTTAGCCACTGAGCCATCTCTCGGGCCCCTAGCTATGAGTTCTTCCAACCTATGACTCTCCGAGGATATGCTCTGTCTACTCGGATGTCCTGGATGTTTTCTTTTCATGGTCACAGAGGTAATATGTACTCATTACAGAAGAATCAAGTAAGCACAGGCTTAAAAAGAAGAGAAAGTCCCACTCCACTACTACCACCTCCTGTGTAGTTTGCTGAAGTTTCTCAGAAGCATGTATTTGTAACAGACGCTTCATGAAGCTGTGTCATACAAATGACTGTTGTTTCTGTTTGCTTGCTTAGAGTCAGGGTCTCACTGTGCAGCCCAGGTTGGCCTCAAGCACACAATCCCACTGCCTCGGCTTCCTTCGTGCTTTGTGTCCAGGTGTGCCCCACCACACCCAGAGAAACCTACTGGTTTACAAGGTACTTTTACACTGTAACAGTCAGCTGTGTCAACAGACATGCGACAGTACCCCTGGGAACTGCAGGGCTGGGGTAGTGTTTGTGAGGCTTGTCCTGCTTTATGCATGGTGAACTTTGCCTTTCTTTCTCCGTGCTGTTTCCCACTGTAACTGAGAACTGCCTGGACGTCATGGGCATCAGGCAGGGATGTGATCCTGTCTTTAGTCAAGTGACAGGAGTTGGGAGGAAGGTCATTAGTGTATCTGTGACAAAGTTCCTGGCCACCAAACTTTGACCACATCTATAAAACTCCATCTAGGTGAAATGGCATCTTTTTTTTTTTTCTGAAGACTACAAAAAGGAAGAGATAGACATCACCGGTTGCCTTGGGTGTGTGGGATGCAGAAAGCTGGTGGGTAGGCAGGCCCAGTCAGCCAGACCATCGTAGGCCTTCTTCCCTGAGCAGGGCCAGGAAGATGTTGGCTGGGGCTCCTGCAGCACCGGAGACGTAGGTGCTAAGAGCATATTCTCCTTTTTAGGTCAGGTGCTCTTTTTAGACGCACAATTTGGAGCTAAGAGGAACATGAGCCTGACAAATATTAATTCTTGGATTTATTTCTAAGTAACTGTCTCTATCCAGCAGGTCTGATGACGAGGGAAGGGAGGGGGTGCTCTTTTGTTCTATTCCTACCTTCTTGAGTGAATATCCTCTCCCATCTCCACTTGCTGCTATGATGTGATTATATGTGGTGTTTTTTTATATACCTGAGGGACTCTAATGAGCAATGGGCATTTTTAAAATTGGACCTATAATAAAATGATATAAAACATTATTGGCTATGCATTCCGTGCTGCTCAGTGCTATACCTTTATAATCTCATTTAATGACACTGGTTGTGGAGGCAGAGGCAGGCAGAGCTCTGTGAGTTCGAGGCCATCCTGGTCTACACAGTTAGATCCTGTTGAAAGCAAAGAAGAAAAAGAGAAAAGACTTAAGGAAGGGAGGGAGGAAAGGGAGAGGGAGGGTCTGCAAAACAGGGATTTGAACCCAGTCCCATTGACCCTAGAGCTGTTCCTTACATGTTCCTTAGAGCTTTCTGTGTCAGATGTGTTAAGTTGGGGAAGGACCACCAACAAACTTTAGTTGAAGAGAATGCTGGTGAAGTACATCTCATTCCTTCTCCATGTTTAATGTCAGCTTAATATCTTCACCAAGAGTGCCTTTTATAAAACTATTTGCTCAAGGTTATCCGCCTCCTGCCCCGCCCCCATCGTCAGATGATTGTTATTTATAGCTGTGTTTAAACATCCTGGGCAACACAGAGTCACTGCACACTGGATTCATCAGCTAAGCCATGATTCTCAAAGATTAATGATTTGTTTTTGTTTTGTCCAGAAGGTAAAAGGATAATTCTTCTTCCTTTTAAATTATCTTTTGGTTTTAAGACAGGGTCTTACGCTGCAATCCCACTTGCCTTGGACTCATTGTGTAACCCAGGCAAGGTCCTTGAGATGGAGGAAATCCTCCTGCCTCATCCTCCTTAGTGCCGATATTATAGGCAGGCGATATCACTCCAGGCTGTTTTAAAAATTCATCAGTTCTCAGATTGAGTCATTTGGGTCACATTAGTTGAGACCAGATTAATCAAACCTAACTTTCAGACCCTTTGATTACTTTGAGGCTCTACAGAGTACAAAAGCATTCTTCATTTCTGCTGAGAGAATGGCAGCCTGGTTAGCATAGTTCTGTATTGTTTATGATCTGGTCTACCTTATCCCACTGCCTGAATGCTAATGAGAGCTTCCTAGAAGTCATTCTTCAAAAAGTTAAGTCACAGCATCTAATTATTTGGCTGGCAAGATGTTCTAAGTACATATAATTATATCTTCCCTCCATTTTGTGAGGGTGGTGAGCCAAGTAACCTGCATCAAGAGAAAATAAACAACATATTAATGCTACTAGCAAGGAGTGCCTAGCTAGAACCCTCATTATATAACCTTAGCATATATAGTGGGCGTTTAGTACATCTCAGTCTGCCAAACTAACATCATCACGGTCTTTGCAGGTGAAAAAACTGTAGGATAAGGGATGCATGCTGGTCCTCTTGTGTATATCAGGAGCTGTATAAATCTGGCTAAGACCTTGTCAGTATGACGTTCTCAAGTCTGACCACTGACCTTGGAGAAATCCCTTCCATTTCCATTTTGTGTGTCCCTGCTTGCTTCCTACTTTTTGAGACAGGACCAGCTCTCACCTGGGTCCAAGACGATGGCAAAGAATAAGAGAAGGCAGCACAGTGACCGTGGCTTTCTAACCACAGGCACCGGACAGTCATCCCTCTATTATACCACAGTCTTAACTCTTAGACTTCTGTCTGTAAATTGGGGTTCTTCACTACAAACCAGAGTCAGAATTAAGCTGGCATGACCTTTCCCCACTCTGGAAGAACAAGTGTGTAAGAAGGCTTCTAGAAGAGTAGATCTCAGGTACTTCCTTTGTGCACACTAGAGGGAGGTACCCAGGGGGATGCAGAATTGGTTAAGCCAGTACTCCTGGCCAAGCAGGTTGTCCTTGATACAGGAGGATTTTCAGCCCTGCCATTTGTAGATGGGGCCACTGAGGCCCTCTCTTAGCTTGTAGGTCAGGGGGATGCCCTAGGAGCTGCATCTTGCCTGCCATGTGTCAGGCTTGACTGCTCCCCACAATAGAGCTTAGAAGATCAACCCTTGCCTTGTCCTTCATGGTTAACCATCCTTTGGCTTCTATACCTCTCAAACTCTGGGGAGAGCGATGTATAACTTCAGCCCATTCCATCCATTTCCTGCGGTATTGTTGGGGAAATTCAAGCTCCATTAGGGCAGCGGCCGCCCTTGTTTGTCCACATGACCCCTCTGTCCTCTAGGCATGGGATCTGGTAAATAGTTGGCGCTCTGTGGAGCCAAGTATCCTTGTAAATGTAGGGACAGTGCAATGTGAAAAAGTTTCGCAAGCCCCAAAGAGATTCAATAACCAGGTCAAGGGCCGAGTATCAGCTTCCTTTACTGTAGCTGCTTTTATTGGCGCCAGAACACAGCCAAGACCCATATGTTCACGTTCTACCGGCTTGTCCTCTAGAAAGGAGACCAGGATCATTTCCAGTGGGCACAGGACTTGGAGAAAAGTGCACACCGGAGCTGTGGAAGGCCACAGGAGAGGAAGCTAGCTAGGCTCGGGACAAGGCCAGGATCGAAGGCTTGACCTCGGGCCCGCCGTCGAGCCGTGACAGGTGTCTGCTAGGGGTGTCAGGTGAGCGAGTGACACACCCCAAGCAGGTACATCTTCCTCCGCCTACGAATGACCTAATTACAGCAGCCTGCAACGCCCGGAGGTGGGGGAAGGTCACTCCAGGCAGTCTGCCTCTAGGAGCTAGTTCTTGTCCTCAAAGACGTGGGACTCCCGTGCGGTTCCCAGAGCTTCTGGCGTACGCGCCTTAGGGTTGTGACTGTTGTTTCAGTGATCAGGCTGGCAGGGCCAAGACCGTTTCTGAGCGGTGTTACCCGACGGCCTTCCCCCAAGACCAGGGCACAGACACATCCCTCGCCTTCCCGGACTGCTCATGCGCCGAATCCGCGCAGGCGTCTTTCGGAGCCTGGGACTCCCGGATTAACCGGGTTCGCCTCTTCGAGCACTGCGCTTGCTCCAACCCCGTTCTTCCCCTCCCCCCCCCCGCCGCCCTCCCCGCGAGGACCACGCCCCGAAATCGAAGGCACTTCCTCCGGCATCCAGCTCCGCTGCGCCTGCGCCGGGCCCCACGGTACGCCGCTTTGGGTCCGGGCCCCGCTCCGACGCCCTCCCCGCGGCCCCCGACGCTGGCGTGACGTCACCACGCCGGGCGGCCGCCATTACAGAAAGCCTGGTCCCGAGCTAGGGCGAGCGGAGGAGGAGGCACCGCGGCCGGCGGCCCAGTACTGCGGAGCGAAGCCAGCGGGCCGACGCCAGCGCCTAGCAGCCGCCAGGGGCCGCAGGAAGCACCCCGGGGAGCGGCGGCGGCGTGTGCGTGTGGCCCGGGTGCGGGCGGCGGCGCGGGAGCAGCGCGGAGCGGCAGCCGGTTCGGGCGGGCGTCATCATGGACGAGAAGTTGTTCACCAAGGAGCTGGACCAGTGGATCGAGCAGCTGAACGAGTGCAAGCAGCTCTCCGAGTCCCAGGTCAAGAGCCTCTGCGAGAAGGTGAGCGGGGTAGGCCCCAGGTTGCGGCTCCAGGAGGCCGCGGGGACTGTGCAACATGGCGGCACGGAGGCCAGGCCCCCCGAACCTCGCACACCGGCGCCCGGCACTGCCCGCGGGGACTCGCTAGCGACCCGGCGCCCCCCGCCTCCCGCGCGCTGATTGGATGGCGCCGCCGCCGCCTAAGATGGCGCCGCGCGCCGGGCTACGGGCTTCCGAGCCTCCCGGCCCTGCCCGACGCCGAAGAACAGGGCGGCCGGGACCCTGCGTGGTCCGGCCAGGGACTGGCTCTGCTTTGGGCCCGGGAGCGGGACCTGGAGCTGCGGCGAGGTGGAGAAGAGGCTTTGCGCTTGCAGCCGGGCTTGCTTTGCTTCTTGGAGCTGCCAATGCCTACTGGGTCCCCCACAGGCGGGCTCTGAGGCCAGTCCGTGCCCAGCGCCTGTGTGGAAAGGTCATCGCGTTCGGGTCGGCTTCCTCTGAGCCCTGTTTAAAGTTGTGCGTTTAACGATTCCCAAACAAAAATAAAAGCCGCTAGCCCGATTTCTACGAAGGTCATGGTGGTAGTTACAAGGGAGGAGTATAAAGTTTTCATAGTTGGAAGAAATGGAGGATTTGGTGAGTCATACTATACGGAGAGCTTCGGGATTGGAAATCCAGTGGCATTTTAACCTATGATGTATATGCTGACTCAAATTGGGTAGTGTGAGATCCTCTGTTTAACGTACTTGGCATGGTGCCATTTGTGTTTAGCATGAGCAACACAGACTGGAAGAGAACCAAATGTTGTGTCCTCTCTTGGTTGAAAGTTTCTTGTGTTTTGTGGCTACAAGTAGTGGGAGTGATCCCCGAGTTGACCGCCTGTGTTTCAGGCAGGGTGCTGAGTCGACACAGCCAAGTGGTGACTACGCTTTGTATCTCAGGTTAGCTCGTTCCGTTGGTTTCCCCCAAGAGTTGGGAGAGCAGGCTGCTCAGCTTCGGTCGTGTGGTATTTTTCAAGTCTTATTTATGCAGTTTTCTAGTATAAAATGTTCATCTCCGTTCTGTTTTGTGTTCGCTTTTCACGGTTACTTTAACATTTAATTTTAGTGCAAAAATAAGGATTATGTTAGTAATTTGTGTTAGGAAGAATTTTTGGAGTACCGTATGCTCCTTTGTAATTTGATGTAAAAAGGAGGTTTTTGCGTTTGATGAATATTTTCTGACGACACGGTTTTTCAGAAACTGCTGAGAATGATTGGGGCTTAAGACAGACGTGGGTTTATTTACCTCGGCTCTGTACAAAGAACGCTTCCTTCCTTCCCAGGTAACCCTGGCTGCCCTGGTACTGGTTATGTAGCCAGAGTAGCTTTGAACTTGTGGCAGTCCTTGTGTCTCAGCTTCCCAAGTGCTGGGATTGGTTACGTGTGTGTGCTACACCAATCCAATATTTTGATTTTTGTTTCTCTCAAATCAAACGAGGTGGTATTTTTAAGGTTTTGAAAATAAGTTTGTTTTTCGAGACAGGGTTTATTTGTGTACCCCTTAGCTGTCCTGGAACTCTAGATCAGGCTGGTCTTGAACTCACAGAGATCCACTCCCCCCCCCCCCCCCGCGCGCTGATTTGCTGGTTTTTAATGCAGCACCACCACTTCCGGGCTAGAAATAAACCTTTTAAAATTTACTTGTTGTACTCAAAAAACAAAAACAAACAATATATTGCCAGGTCCTGGTTTCTGGTTGCTGACTCTGAACATTTTGAGTCCGTTAAATGGCAGTCATTTGTATAGCAAGAGAAAGACAACTCATTAGGCTGGAGCACCACTACTTTTTGTTTCCAACTAAATGGTTGTAACTGGTTTTCAGAAGTCCAGTTACTATAAAATAGTTAAAACATGTTCTGAGGTCACTGCTAATCTGATGGGATTGTGTCCTAAACTAGCACTTGTGTTTCTGAGTATCCAAGATTTCATGCTATTAGGAAGAGAATCGGAAGACAACGAGGAATAAATTATACATATCCTCAAGAAACTTTAATTTAGTTGGAAAGACTAGGATGGTAATATCAACTTGACAGTGGATCTCAACCTTCTTAATGCTACAACCCTTAAATGGAGTTGTTCCTCATGTGTGACCCCCAACCATAAAATCATTTTTGTTGCTACTTCATAATTGTAATTTTTCTAGTTATGAATCGTATTGTAAATGTCCGCTATGCAGGACCCCTGTGAAAGGATCCTCAGCTCACAGGCCAAAAACTGCTGCTCTAGAGTCTGGGGAATTGTCTAGATCAGGTTGGCCTATGAACATGGTTTAGGAGACCTTCATTATGTTAGATGAGAAGACACACCGACTGTAGGTGGCACCATTCCCAGGTTGGGGGAGGGGAGGGTCCTCAATTGTATAAGCATAGAGGAAGCTCCCTATGGGAGAGGTCTCCAGTGATCTAGGTTTGACCCCTTAGGACCTACATGGTAAAACACCTTACTCTTCTGACCTGTACAAACAAATAAATGTAATATTAAAAGTGTGAGGATGTATTCATTGCTCCCTTTTTATGTGATGTGAGTACCTCCCCTCAAGCTCCTGCCACTGTGACATCCCTGCTGTGATGGACTGGAATTGAACCAAAATAACCTGTTTTCAAGTCAGGCATGATGGTGTGTCCCTTTAATCCCAGCACTCAGGAGGATCCCTGGTCTACAGAGTGAGTTCAAGAACAGCAAGGGCTACACAGAGAAACCCTGTCTCAGGAAGGAAAAACAAAACTTTCTCCCCAAAGTTGTGTTTCTTGGGGTGTCTTTTTAGCAGCAACAAGAAACTAAAGAAAGTATGGACTGAGTGGGTTTGCTTTGGAGAGCCTGTTAAAGATAGTAGGTAGAGAGGTGGGGTGGGTGAGGGCTGCAGCTTAATGGATCCAGTATGTTTTTCACATCTTTGTGAAGCTCAGATGTGAGGCTAGCCGGCTTAGATTTTTTTCTCAACATGTGCAGATTTTAGGGTTTTAATGTATGTGTGTCTTATGTATGCAAATATGTGTGGAGGTGCCCATGGAGGCCAGAGAGGTGTTGGATCCCTGGAGTCTGGTTATTTGATCCACTTGACTTGGGTGCTGGGAGCCCAGCTTCAGGCCCCTACAAGAGCAGCATGGACTCTTAACCATTGAGTTCTCTCAGTGGTCTAAAGTTTTAATTTTAGAGCCACATAAAAATAATTCTTGCCAGGTAGTGGTAGTAGCGTGCCTTTAAATCCCAGCACTCAGGAGCAGAGGCAAGCCTCCTACAGAGCCAGTTTCAGAACAGCTAGGGCTACACAAAGAAACCCTGTCTTGAAACACCTAAAATTAATAATAATACTTGAGCGAAGTGGTGGTGGCACGTGCTTTTAAAATCCCAGTACTCAGGAGGCAGAAGCAAGTTGATCTCTTTGCCTTTGAGGCTATCTTGGCCTACAGAGCTAGCTCCAAGAAAGCCAATGACTCTACACAGAGAAACCCTGTCTTGACAAACCAACAGCAAAAAAAAAAAAAAACTTGATTGGTGGTGCATACCTTTAATCCCAGCACTGGGGAAGCAGAGGCCAGCCGGAATTACAGGGTGGAACCTTATCTCCAAAAAGGTGGGGGTGGAGGGGCTAAAATGAAAATGATAGTTCTTGAACCTATTTCAAAAAGTTTCCTTGAAGCTGGGCGGTGGTGGTGCACGCCTTTTATCCCAGTACTCGGGAGGCAGAGGCAGGCGGATCTCTGGGAGTTCGAGGCCAGCCTGGTCTACAAGAGCTAGTTCCAGGACGGGCACCAAAGCTACAGAGAAATTCTGTCTCGAAAAACCAAAAGGGGGGGGGGGCTGGAGAGATGGCTCAGAGGTTAAGAGGACTGACTGTTCTTCCAGGGGTCCTGAGTTCAATTCCCAGCAACCACATGGTGGCTCACAGCCACCTATGATGAGATCTGGTGCCCTCTTCTGGCCTGCAAGCATACATGGAAGGAATGTTGTATACATAATAAATAAATAAATCTTTTTAGAAAAAAAGTTTCCTTGAAATAGATACTTTTGATGAATGTTGTTGCCTAACTTGCTTGATTTAGATTGTATTTCAACTTTTGTAATGATGTAAATCTCCTAAACAATACTAGGATGTTTTAGACGGGGAGATGCATGTCTTGGTATACCTTGTACAAGTCCTAGTAAAACAGAACAGGTAATGTTTTATTGCCAATTCTATCTCTAGGTGAAAACTACGTTTGCTTTTGTTGTGTTTGCCTTTGAAATATTACTTGTTCATTTATTTTGTTTCATGTGCAAGACAACTGTTCCTGTGCCTAGACCAACCTCAGACTCAACATCTCGCTTCAGTCTCCCGATTGTTAGGATTGCAGATATATAGTGTAGATACATGTGCCACCATATCCAGCTTTAACAGAAAATTTGAAAATAAGCTACATTTTCTGTCAGTTTAGTCATGCTTGTTAAAGAACTACACCCATCAAAAACAGCTATTGATGATCTCATAAGAAGGAATGATAGCCTCAAAGTCCTTCCCCCTTTCATGAAGGTAAAGCTAAGCCCCAGTGGTCACTCCAATTAACCAGCTTAAGAACTCTCTTCTGTTACCTTGTCACAATAGCAGTGTTGCTTCAAAGCAGAAAGGATCCAAATGTGTATCATAACAGTGGGGAGCATGATTTTTTTTTAATATTTATTTATTATGTATACAATATTATGTCTGTGTGTATGCGTGCAGGCCAGAAGAGGGCACCAGACCCCACCACAGATGGTTGTGAGCCACCATGTGGTTGCTGGGAATTGAACTCAGGACCTTTGGCAAAGCAGGCAATGCTCTTAACCTCTGAGCCATCTCTCCAGCCCCCGGAGCATGATTGTTATGTTGCTGACTCATTAAAAAGAAAGATGGGCTTCACGTTCCTACCCAAGCTAAGCATACTGTGTGTTCAAGTATATAAATGTACCTTGCTGTTTGAAGGAGTTTGGTATTTGGGGTGAGCATATGCAGTTTCGTTTTAGGCACAGTTCCATCAACAGATTAAAAAAAGTAGATACTATCTACTTGCTGTGTGTGGTTATGCATGCCTGTAATCCTAGCACTCTGAAAGCTGATGCAGGAGGATGGCCAAGAGCCAGAGGCAGGTAGACGTAGGTGAGTTTGAGGGCTTCCTAGACTACATAGTGCGCTCTAGGTCAGCCAGGACTGTACAGTGAGGCCCTGCCGCAAAGATGAATAAGCTCAGCACTTGGGAAACAGGTAGGCGGATCTCTGAGTTTGAGGCTAGCCAGAGCTATATTAGAAAGATTCTGTCCCAAATAAATAAGTAAATAAAGTATCAGTTTGCTTTTGGACTAACTACAATAAAAATGGCCTTTTATTATATGACTTAAGCAGTGTCTTGGGGTCGGGTGCCAGTTTTGGCTTTGTGCTTTCAAGACTTTCAAATACGTAAAGAATTGATTTTTTTTTTTTTTTTTTTTTTTTTTGGTTTTTCGAGACAGGGTTTCTCTGTGGCTTTGGAGCCTGTCCTGGAACTAGCTCTGTAGACCAGGCTGGTCTCGAACTCACAGAAATCCGCCTGCCTCTGCCTCCCGAGTGCTGGGATTAAAGGTGTGCGCCACCATCGCCCGGCAAGAATTGATGTTTTTATTTCTTCCCCCAAAGGAGTTCTTGACCTAGGCATGCGGTTGTCCATTTCTTTGTAAGTATTATAGATGTAATAGTCTTATGGTGTCATTTAGTTTTAACATTTGCTGCACGGGTGTGGAAAAGGGAAACTGCTTCTTACTAATTGTTTGCTAAGCTGAACTTTTTTAAACCTATATTACCGTTTTTTTCTTTAAGATTTATGTGTATCAGTGCTTTGCCTGTTTATATGTATGTGCACCGTGTGCGTGCCTGGTGCTCGTGGAGGTCCGAATTATGGGTAGTTGTAAGCCATCAAGTGGGTTCTGGGAATGAAACCAGGTCCTTTGCAAGAGCAGCAGGTGTTCTAAACTGCTGAGCCATCTCCCCGGTCCCCCAAGATTAAATTCCTAGATGAAGTACTATATTTCTAGGTTTTATTTAAAAGGCTGTTTGGCTGTCTCCATAGCAGTAGTTAAATTATTAAGAAGGAGCAGGTGGGCCGGGCGGTGGTGGCGCATGCCTTTAATCCTAGCACTGGGGAGGCAGAGGCAGGCGGATCTCTGTGAGTTGGAGACCAGCCTGGTCTACAAGAGCTAGTTCCAGGACAGGCTCCAAAACCACAGAGAAACCCTGTCTCGAAAAAACAAACAAAAAAAAGGAGCAGGTGGGAGAGGCATGTTGGAATGTTTTTCTTTCACTTTGGTGTGGTCACTGTTGTTGTAGATGGAAAGCAGAGGCTCTATCTGGAAGGTTGTGAGGCTGGTGAGGGTAGCTGGGGTAGGTTGTCTGGGTTGCGACTTCTAATTCCAGGATTCCTATCTTGCTTCCAGACCCTTGTTGAGGTGTTAATAATGAAGGTGCATGTAAATTGAGCCATCCTGAATTGTGGACTCACTGATTCCATAAATTGAAGGCATTGTGTTCTTTCTGCTGCAGAGCTCCAATCCTCAGATAGTGTTGTCCCATCTCTCTTCGAAACAGTAATTCTTCCATTTGCTTGTGGCTAACTTCATTTGTCCCTCAGATAAGATTGGTAAGATGAAAACAAAGGGTCATTACTTTGTCAAGTAGTATAAATCTCTCGAGGAGAGACTAAATTGTAAAATGTTCTATAAAGGTAGGTGGCCTCTGTTGCAGTTGGCACTCAGAATGCTGTTCTTTTCATCTCCAAAGCCTCTGCACACCTGTGAGTGTTGTTCCATGTGCTCCCCGCACAGGGTGGGTGGTATTGCAGCTTGGGTTAACCGAATGAGAAGGTGTAGTTAGTTATACTCACACGCTGATTCCTCAGTCCTCCCTGTCCTCTGCCAAAGGCCCAGAATCTGTGTTCAAATACCGATTATAAAGGTGAATCTCCTGTAGTATCAACAGGGATGGGCCCTGGAAACCAGGCCTGGTAGTGCAGAGAGTCCCAGCTATTCAGAGGTTGAGGCAGGAGGATTTTGTGCTCAAAAACAACCACTTAGTTTTGAGACCCTGTCTGAAAGTAAATGAAGAGAAAGCTTGAGATGTAGCTGAGCCACACAGCATCTGTCTGGCAAGCGCAAAGCCCAGCCACAGAAAGAGGCTTTTATTCCCACCCTGTAAGAATAACTGGGACAGATTCTTTTCTTCGTTGTAACCAGTATTTTCCCTTTTTCATTGTAAGTCAAGTTTGTCATAGTTAACTAACTGAAGTATCCTTTTTTAGTGTGGAGAAAATAAACACTGAATTTTGAGTTGT
>NC_022014.1:46652080-46661007 GCF_000317375.1 Microtus ochrogaster | reverse complement strand
TTTTGGTTCCTGTCCTGGAACTAGCTCTGTAGACCAGGCTGGTCTCGAACTCACAGAGATCCGCCTGCCTCTGCCTCCCGAGTGCTGGGATTATAGGCGTGCGCTACCATCGCCCGGCTTTGACTTTGAGTTGTCTTCTAAGGGTGCTAAAGAGACCAGCACTTTGCTCCTACTGTGGCTATTTCCAATTTTTTTCTTTAAATATTTAAAAAAAAATCGTCTTTGGAAAAGCCCTCTCATTCATCTGAGCTGACCTGGGTTTAGGAGAGGGGAATATTTTATTGGTGTCATTGTTTTAAATAGTTTTCTTTCTTCATAGGAGTGGGTTGGCTTAAGAGGGAGAACTCTCTAATTGCCAGTTTTGAGGGTGAGAGGTGACTGTTGAACATTCTGGGATTAGCTGCTTCATTTTTTTTCACAGTACAGTGGCTTTACCTATTGATAAATTGGGGTTGCATATTGAGTGGATGAACACAGCAGAGGGCATGTTTCTGAGTCTTCTTTATTTGTGACTGCATGACCAGCTAGTTGCTTGCTCCTCCATTCTCGCTCCCTCCTGCTTCAGTCTTAAGTGTAGATAATATTTCTGAGTACATATTTTCGTTTTCAGGTTACTTTTTATCTCACAGATGATAATTCTTGTATTGCGGCTGAGCAAAAGGCTGCAAACTTTGGTTGTAGACTGCTTGTTCGTTTATCTGGGTAAGGGCAAGTGTGGAGTTGAGTTCCCAACGACTGCACACTTGGCTGTGTTGTTGATAGGCTTGTGCTTCTGCCTTGCATTCTGTTGACCAGTCCTTATTAGGCCTTCACTGCTCAACTTTGTCTTGATGGCATATCTCTGCACAGATTTAGTTTGATTTTTTTTTTCTTCTCTAATAGCAAAGTTTTAGCTGGGCAGTGGTGGTGCATGCCTTCGAGGCCAGCCTGGTCTACAGAACAAGTTCCAGGACAACCAAATCTACACAGAAAAACCCTGCCTTGAAAAACTAAAGGAAAAAAAAAAAAAGAAAGCCAACACTAACTTCTTTAAATAAGATGGTTGATGGTTAGTGTCTCCAGAGACTACTCAGGGCAGAATTTGTGAAATATGGGATTGTTTATGTAGTAAAACATCATTATCATCCAGTGGACTGCATCACATTTCCCTCATTAAAGACCTTAAGATTCTACTTTTGCTGGACAGTGGTGGCGCGCACCTTTAATCCCAGCACTTGGTAGGCAGAGGCAGGTGGATCTTTATGAGTTTGAGGCCAGCCTATAGAGTGAGTTCCAGGACAGCCAGGAATACACCAAGATCCCCTGTCTCAAAAAAAAAAAAAAAAAAATTCTACTCTTGACCTATTTACAGGAATGGCTTGGAGTACTTTCTTGTTTAATTTTTTTTTTTATTGTATGGGGGCATTAGAAGGTGGTCTTACTGTATGGTCCAGCCTGTGCTAGAATTCAAGATCTTGCTGCTTGTGCCTCCTGAATGCTAGATTTACAGACATATTTCCCCCACATCCTCCCAAGAGTATATTATTGTTTTGAAGGAAAACACTATAAACATGCACCTTTAAGAAAACAGCTCTAGGAGCTGAAGAGATGATGGCTCAGTGGTTAAGACCATTGGCTGCTCTTCCAGAAGACCCTGGTTCAATTCCCAGCATCCACATGGCAGCTCACAGCTGTCTGTACTTCAGTTCTTGGGGCGCTGGCACCCTCACACAGGTGCATGAAGGAAAAACATAAAATGCACATTAATTTAAAAAAAAAAGAAATCTTTAAAACCTTTTTCTAAAAAGTGCCTCTGACATAGTAAGCTAAGGGCTCAGGATCTCTAAGTTAGAGGCCCTCCCCAGATAAGTGATATAAATACTTAGTCTCAAGAAAAGGAGCAGAGGCCATCTAAGCCATGTGAGACCAAGACGTAGGCCAACCTAGGTCATAAAATGAAGTCAAGGCCTGCATGCAGTGTTAGGGAAGCCCAGTGTCAAAAGTCAAGTGGTGGCGCTGTAGATGAGTGGCAGAGACCTTGGCTAAGAAGGAAAGAGGCTTCTACTTTCATCATGATTTATATTAAATAGAACAAAATGAGCAGTAGATGACTGAGCCAGTTTTGGAAACAAGGAGTTTGTTTTGTTTTGGCACCCATGAAGTATCATAATTCTTGTGTGATTCAGTGGTTGTTTTTTGTTTGTTTGTTTCTGAGATAGGTTTTTGTTTGTTTTTGAAACAGGGTTACTCTGTATAGTTAGTCCTGGCTATCCTGGAACTCAGATCCACCTGCATCTTCCTGCTAGGATTAAAGGCCTGCGCCATCAGCCTGGTTTGAGACCATCTTAGTATATTGTCTAGTACTTGAACTTTCTGGAACAGTGTCACAAATTTAAGTAAACTAGTAGCCAAGGACAACCTTTTAACTCCCCATCCTCCTGCCTCTACTTCTGAAATGCCAGGCATTTGCAACCACTTATAGCTTCTACCTTTTTTTTAAATGGTGGGAAAAACAATGTTTAAACTTAGCCAGCTGAGCTCCACAGAGATCATAGTCTACCCACCTGGGCATCAGCACATGATCAGGAGGCAACCGAACCTAACCTTCCCCCAGTGGGACCACGTGGGGTTTTGCCTCCTTGGGGTCTTTTGAGTTTGGTGCTTATTTGGGCCTTGACATCTCCAGTGAGTACAAGTATGTTGTCTGTCTTCTGGTGTTTTTGGTTGATTCTGTGCTTAAAAGGAGTTTGGTGTTTGTCTACTGGACAAGCCTGCTTCTATGGGGGCATTCTGAGGGTGTTTGACAACCTGTAAAACTGGCTTCTTGGTCTGCTGGAAGTTAGGGGAAGGTGAATAACAGACATGGTCATGGACATCTCAGCACTGCCTTCTGTGATTTCTGTGTAATTTTGATGAGTAGCTTGATGCATAAAAGGATTTTGACATGGTTGGGGTCTTATGCTTCTAAGTCAGTGGTTCTTAGCCTATGAGTTGAAATTCCTTTGTGGGGGAGGGTCTCATATCAGATATCCTGCATATCAAATACATTGCAATTGATAACAGTAGCAAAATTATAGTTATAAAATAGCAATGAAATGATTTTATTGTTGGGGTCATCACATGAAGAATTGTGTTAGAGGGTTGCAGCATTAGTAGTTGAGAGCCCTGTTCTACTGAAGTGTTTAACTTAAATGGATGGATGGGTGGCTTTTTCTACAGTGTAAGTTAACTGACATGACAATACTGTGTACCTCTAAGAAAGTGATGAGTAAATAATTGAGACCTTTCTTCCTTTCTAACTTCTTTTGTGTGTAGTTTTTTGAGACAGGGTTTCTGTGTTAACAGCTCTGGCTGTCATGGAACTTGCTTTGTAGACCCTTGATCCCAAATTTACAAAGACCCAGCTGCCACCGCCACTGCCCAACTGGAATTTTCTTATTGTCTTCCTTGAACAATTCTGCCATGGATGAGTTCAAAAACCTAGTTCACATAATCCTGCTTTCATTTCATCTTATTTGATATGTTAGTTGGAATGGCCCGTATTTAAACATGGTGACACATGCCTCTAATCTAATCCCAGCACTCTGGAGGCAGACACAGGTGGATCTCTGTGGGTTCCAGGACAGCCAAGGCTATAGGGTGAAGCCCTGTCTAGGGACGGGTGGGGTGGAGAAGAAAGTAGAGTCTGTCTGTAGGTCTCTTACATCAGGCTAGGGATGAAATTGTGAGATGCCCGAGTCCAAACATACTGAGTGTTGGTAGTGTGCTAATGACCCCCCAAAGATTGCATTCTTCCCAGAATTTCCACATTGTTTAGATTGCATTTTAACTTCCACATTTCCTGACCATAAGATCTTGTTTAATAGAAGAGCCCCATTTCTTTTTTAAACTGAAAATAATCTTCTAAACTTGGTGAGTGTCTGGAAATAGGCTCCCTCAAGCCTTTAGAGAATAGAAAATAGTGATTCTTGAACATGGTTGGTTGTACTTGGGACAGCATTGGTAGGTGTGGGAAGGAAAATAAATGTTACTGACTTGGATTCTATTTTCCAAAGATTGCAACCAAATTTGGGGAAGAAAGAAGAGATCCATGTTTCAAATGTGTAGCCTTAAATTGTGGTAATGTTGGTTGTCACCAGTTGGTTCATTAGCAACATTGTTCTCTATTTGAGTGTTGGGGGAGGATTCTTTTGAGAGACAGGATAGACACTTGTAATTGTCCAGACTGACATTGAACTAGTGGCAAGCCTCCTGCGTTGGCCCTGAATGCTGGGATTGCTGGGTAGCAAAATTTCAGTATGAGCATTTGATCATGTGTCTTAATTTAAAGTGGTCTCCCCTTCCTGGTGATACTTGGGATAGTCTACTTTGTTCATTTAGGCTTCTTTTTTAAAATTTATTTATTTATTATGTATACAATATTCTAAGTCTGTATGTCTGCAGGCCAGAAGAGGGCACCAGACCTCATTACAGATGGTTGTGAGCCACCATGTGGTTGCTGGGAATTGAACTCAGGACCTTTGGAAGAGCAGGCAATGCTCTTAACCGCTGAGCCATCTCTCCAGCCCTGAATGATGGCTTCTAAAAGCAGCCTAAAAAGCATGTATGCTATATTGAGTATTCTAATTGTAAAACAAGAACTTTATTGTTATAAAAAAATAAAATGAGGGCTGGAGAGATGGCTCAGTGGTTAAGAGCATTACCTGCTCTTCCAAAGGTCCTGAGTTCAATTCCCGGCAACCACATGGTGGCTCACAACCATCTGTAATGAAGTCTGGTGCCCTCTTCTGGCCTGTAGACATACACACAGACAGAATATTGTATACATAATAAATATTTTAAAAAAAAATAGAATGAAATGAGAGAAAAAATTTTAAATGTCTTAAACTCAAAAAAAAAGTCAGGACCAAGAAATCTCAGCCTGAGGAGACAACATTAAGTGCTCTTTTTTCTTCTTCCAAATTTACATATTTGCCTGCATGTATGTCTGTCTGTACCACTTCCATACAGGGCCCTCAGAGGCCAGAAGAGGTTTGGATTACCTGGAACTAGAGTTACAAATAGGTACAAGCTACAATTGAACTTGAATCCTCTGAAAGAGCAGTCAGTGCTCTTAACTGCTGAGTCATCTCTCCAGCCCACCTTCTGGTCGTTTTCATCTTGCGTGGGTGCTACTAATGTCTTCAGTCTCTAATGAGATGGAAATTTGATAGCCTTTACAAATTGAGAGTGATGATTGAATATCAACTTGGTACATATTCTCTAAACATCTCCCACAAGGTAGCCAAAGGAAAAACTAACCATATCTTGTCTTATAAATATAGCCAATGGGGTAGTAAGGTGACTAAGTCTCTTGCCAGTAAACCTAAGGACATTGATTTAATCACTAGGACACACATGGGTGAAATGAGAACTTGGACATAAAATAGATTTGGGGGTGAGAGGTCAAGGCAGGGTTTCTCTATATAATAGTCTTTGCTGGCCTACTGAGTGCTGGGATTTAAGGTGTGCGCCTCTACCAACCGGTACAAAAAATGCAAATTTTAAAATTAACAGTTTTAATGTCTATCTTGGGTTGCAAATGCCTGTGGTTTCATATTTACCAGCTTCGCCCTTTACATTAATATAAACAAAGCATCTTTTTTGATGCCATTTAATGCTGAATGTATTGCTTTACTTTTTCTTTGTAGGCTAAAGAAATCCTGACAAAGGAATCCAACGTGCAAGAGGTTCGATGTCCGGTCACTGTGTGTGGAGATGTACACGGGCAATTTCATGACCTCATGGAACTCTTTAGAATTGGTGGTAAATCACCAGATACAAATTACTTGTTTATGGGAGACTATGTGGACAGAGGATATTACTCAGTTGAAACAGTTACACTGCTTGTAGCTCTTAAGGTAATTTTACTTTTTCTGTTTGGACCTTTTGAACTGGGTGAAAGCCCTCTGGAATGTTCTTTTCCTATCATGATTTGTTCTCTTCATCTGAATGTTAAATTTTAGAACAAACTTCCATGCCTAATTAGGAATGCAAAGAATGTGAGTGTCAAACTTAATCATCCTGTCTGCATTAGGGCCAGAAGGTGATTTAGAACATGGTGCCATGGGATACCTCGGGGTCTTTTGTTTGTTTGTTTGTTTGTTTTTAGACAGAATCTCACTACACAGCTCTAACTGTCATGGAACTCACTATGTAGACCAGGCTGGCCTCAAACCCAAAGAGTTCGTAGCCTGCCCATCTCCAAGTGCTGTGACTGGCAAACTAATCAAGTACAAGTTTTAGTTTAGTATATTGACAATGGAAATAATATGACTGCATTAAGTATTCGGAGAGTTCGAACATCTATGTTGGGTTATTTACATCATTTGACAGTCCTGTGAAAATGTGATGAAGGAAGAATTGAGAGAAAAAGATCAGATTTATTAAGTGAAGATTTTTTTTGTCTTTAATATTACAGCGGGCTGGAGAGATGGCTCAGAGGTTAAGAGCATTGCCTGTTCTTCCAAAGGTCCTGAGTTCAATTCCCAGCAACCACATGGTGGCTCACAACCATCTGTAATGAGGTCTGGTGTCCTCTTCTGGCCTGCAGGCATACACACAGACAGAATATTGTATACATAATAAAAATAATAAATATTAAAAAATATTAGAAAAGAGATTTGATCTTAGTGTACAAGACTGGGCAAATACCTAAACAATAGTTTATTCCCCTGTCTCGAAAATAAAAAAAAAAATAGTTTATTCCCTTGGAGTAAAAACAATTAAACATGAGAAATGAAGGCAGTAGTGTCAGCTCTGGTGAGGCTCAGGTAAGAGCCTTAAGAGTTGACGCTAGCCTGGTTTGTATAATAAGACCTTTTCTTTTAAAAAAAAAAAAGGAGAAAGAAAGAATAATAATAATTAAAAGAAGCAAATTGGGCTGGGAGAGATGGCTTAGAGGGTAAGAGTACTGGCTGCTCTTCCAGAAGTCACAAGTTCAGTTCCCAGCAACCACATGGTAGCTCACAACCATCTGTAATGAGACCTGGTGCCTTCCTTGCCAGCAGTCCATTGTATGCTTAATAAATAAATAAATCTTTAAAAAATATATAAGAAAAGAAGCAAATTTTAGAGTCCTTTTGTAGTTCTGAAATGTAGAGGTGAAGAACCAACGCTGAAACACGTTGGCATTGATTTAGAGTCGAATGCTGCCTCTGCCTTAGGAAGCTGTTTGACTTTACCTTACAGGGGGAAAGTTTACCGCTCTTCCTAGGCAACAGACTCACTTTTTTATTGCAGAATATTCTGAACAAGAAATTTGCTGTCACCAATTTTTCTAACTTAGAGAAGTGGTCAGAGTTAGAACTAACTGATGATGAGCATTTACAGTGCTGAGAATACTGAGCGTTTAGAGTAGACGGTGGGCACTTTGTATAGTGACTATAGATAAGAAGCCGGTAGCCCAGGTTCATGTGAAAAGGCTGGGCTGCTTTTAAGAATCCATGTACCACTGGGCCTGATTGACACTACTTTAATCCCAGTACTACTATAGAGGCCAAGGCAAACTGAACTCTTGAGTTCAAGGGTAGCCTTGTCTAACACATAAAGCTCCCACCAGCAAAGGCTTCATCCCTGTCTCAAAAAACAACAGCAAGAAAATTTATATACTAAAGACTAGACTGCATTGTGTATTCCTAAATGTCATAGGCACAAATCTTAATTCCCTAAACCTCAGAGTGTGGCTGCACTTGGTGCTAGCCCTTTACATGAATAGTTAAATAGAACGAGATTATATGGGTAGTTCTATAAAAAGAGATTAGGAGGCTAAGGAGATAGCGCAGTTGGAAGACCTGAGTTCAATTCCCAAAACCCATTTTTTAAAGTGCCAAGCATGGAGACATCCCAGCCCTGAAGAAGTAGAGACAAAAGAGTCTGAGGCTCACTGGCCAGCTAGGCTAACTGAGCTCCCGGACGATGAGATGCTGTCTCCAAGGGGGCAGATGACCATTTGTAAGGATAACGCGTGAGGTTGTCCTTTGCCTCCAGGTGTATATGGACTAAGGGAAGAAGATGAGAAAACTGCTGTCTAAATCAAGAGACCCCAGCTCTGCTGACACCTTGAGGAAGGGTACCTCTGTAGTGTATGGACTCACTGTGAAATTCACGACACTATGGGGAAAGTGGCCCTTTTTCAAATGCATCAGAACAGATTGTTGGCCTAAATGAATAGCAGAGGCTATAAATTTAAGAAGAAAAAAAGTCTGCTTTTGATTAGGCTCAGATTTCTCAGCTGTGTTCATAGAACGATAATCCAGGGCTGGGGATGCAGCCAAGTTTCTAGAGTGCTTGGTTAGCATGCAGAAAGCCCTGCATTTGACCCCCAGCACAGTATTATAAGTGTGATAATATATACGTGTAATTCTAGCAATTAGGAAATGGAGGCAGGAGGAGCAGTTCAAAGATGCTGCAAAGAAGAAGCATTTGTTCAAATTATTACTTTCTTGGTGCTTCTGGTTGAACTCAGCCTCCCGCATGCTAGCACAGGTTCACCCCTGAGCTATAGCCTTGCTTCAAATTTAAAACATTTTTACAGTTACTTGTTAATTTTATTTAACTGTGTGACGTACATACATGCCATCAAGCAAGTATGGAAGTCAGTTCTCCTTTCACCTTATGGGTCCTAGAAAGCAAATTGATAGGTAAGAGATGAAATGTAGCCATAACTTGTTTTGTGGCATAACTAACTAATCAAGGCCAGTGAGATGGCTGAGTAAAGACAGTTGCCATGGAACCTAATGTCTTGAATTTGATAATTAGAACCCACATGGGCCGGACGATGGTGGCGCACGCCTTTAATCCCAGCACTCGGGAGGCAGGTGGATCTCTGTGAGTTCGAGACCAGCGTGGTCTACAGAGCTAGTTCCAGGACAGGCTCCAAAGCCACAGAGAAACCCTGTCTCGAAAAA
>NC_022014.1:46635297-46651673 GCF_000317375.1 Microtus ochrogaster | reverse complement strand
GACCAGGCTGGTCTCGAACTCACAGAGATCCGCCTGCCTCTGCCTCCCGAGTGCTGGGATTAAAGGCGTGCGCCACCACCGCCCGGCCTTGTTTTTGTTTTTTGAAGCAGGGTTTCTCCGTATCCATTCTGGCTGTCTTGGAACTTGCTTTGTAGCTCAGGCTGGCAAAGTCACAGATCCATCTGCCTCCTGAGGGTCTGGATTACAATGTGTGTCAACATCACCCAGCTAAGACAGATTTCTTGAGACAGGATCATACTATAGCTTGAATAAGCCTCAAATTCTTCATCCATGGATAATCTAATTTTAAATGGGCAAAGTAGTTAAACAACTACTTCAGCCTAGAAGATAGATGGTCAGTAAGGACATGGTTAGTTAACATTGTAAGTAATTAGGGAAATCTACATTGAAGTCACATATATCAACTAATTCGTGTCTTTTACTAATAATACAGTGACTACAGTAAATATCATAGATGAATATGTCAGGAAATTAGACACCTCCTCCATTCCTGTCAAGAATGTAAAATGGTCCGGCCACTTTGAAGAATTTTGATGAAGTTGGATATAAAGCAGTCATACACTACACTCTAGGAATATGTTCAAGAAATAGAAAGCATGTGAGCAAATGAGCTCAGTAACTAATAGATGGGAAGACTGGAGCAAGTGCAGAAACTGTGGCACATGGCCACCCTGTGAAGGTGTGCATCCCCATCCACGCTGCAGCATGGTGACTCCAGGGTGGTTCTCTAAGGGACATGCATCACAAGAGGCTGCATTCTGTCGTTTTTCACTTAATTTAAATGTCTAGAAAAGGCATTCTCAAAAGACGGAAGTACATCAGTGGTTGTCAGGAGCTGGGGAAGGATTGCAGATAGGCATGAGATCTTTGTAAGGAATGCAAAGCTCTAAAATTTGGTGTGGTGATTGTTGCCTAACTGTAAATTTAGTAAAGGTCATAGAAAAACCTTTCACACAAGATGGTACAGGGGGTGTGGTTTTAATTGAAGTGATATTGATAAATACTTTTTTAAAAAAATGTTTGTGATCACCAAATGTGGTGGTGCACACTTTTAATCCCAGCACTTGGGAGACAGAGGCAGGCTGATCTCTGAGATTGAGGCCAACCTGGTCTACAGAACAAGTTCCAGAGAAACCCTGTCTCAAAACAAACAAAAAGTTTATAATGTATGGTTTCAGTCCATTGAAATGTAGAAATTTTTTTTTCCTTCAAAATTGGAACTGTGGGTTTCCCTATAGAAAGTTTTATGAAATATCAGTTGGTTTGTTTTGTTTTAGGAAAGAGCTAGCTGTCTGTCTGTTTCACTGTAGGTTCGTTACCGTGAGCGTATCACCATACTCCGAGGGAATCATGAGAGCAGACAGATCACACAGGTTTATGGTTTCTACGATGAGTGTTTAAGGAAATACGGAAATGCAAACGTTTGGAAATACTTCACAGACCTTTTTGACTACCTTCCTCTCACTGCCTTGGTGGATGGGCAGGTGCGTGCGCCTTAAACTCACTGCTGCTTCCCCTTTTCCAGTTACTCCTTTTTAGTGTTGAAGTTTTTCCTTTGTATCAGGTACTGAACTGTACAGAATGGGACTGTGGGGGTGGAAAATATAACCCGTTCAGCTTTGGGTGCTGTTTGTAGAGGAGTCTAGGAGACATAAAAGAGGTGTTTGCTAGTAGATGTGTACTTACAAACTTGGGCAAAACTTCTGAGTGTGAAGGTAACTACCAGTAGGGTAAGGTTAGAGAGACTCCTTGTTGAAGGAGCCTCAGCCATGACAATAGGTAAAGAAGAATGGATATTCAGTGCTTGGGGCTTGGGCAGAACAATGGCCAACTCTTGAGAGTCAAGCCTCATTGAAATGGAGAGGGCCTAGAAACTGATGTGACCAAATGGTGGAGGTTCCTACCTGAACTGTGCCCCAAATAGTTTAATTTCTCTCTAGGTATAGTTACCATTTGTAATCCATCTTTTTAGATCTTCTGTCTACATGGTGGTCTGTCACCGTCCATAGACACACTGGATCACATCCGAGCACTTGATCGCCTACAAGAAGTTCCTCATGAGGTATGACTTCTCTTTGATAAATCTCAGAAACCATAGGAAAGGGGAAAATGGTTTAACTGTAGCTTAATTCATTGTGTGTCAACTCAAATTGTAAGTGAAGTGACACATGAGCCTTCTTAGCATTTCTCAGAAGAAATGTAGATAGAAGCCTCTGGTGTTGCTCTTAGCCCATGCTGCCTAACAGTGAAGGTGCACAGGCGTACCTATAGGATGACCTACTGATGGAGCGCGCCTGTTGCTCTGCACTGGGCCTTGTTAGAAGCGCTTCTCATTTCAGAGAGAGCTTAACTGCAAAGGTCATGCCTCACTAGCAGACACCACTCAAAAGTGATTTGCACTTGGAGTGTGGCTTCTGTTGAATTATCAAATCAAGAATTTCCACTTTGGTAAGAGTCAGCTTATAACTTGTACCTGCTTTTTAGGGTCCAATGTGTGACTTGCTGTGGTCAGATCCAGACGACCGTGGCGGCTGGGGGATATCTCCTCGAGGAGCTGGTTATACCTTTGGCCAAGATATTTCTGAGACATTTAATCATGCCAATGGCCTCACGTTGGTGTCCAGAGCTCACCAGCTGGTAATGGAGGTATGTTCTTTTCTTTGAAAAAGTTAGTTTGTCAGACTAACTTTTAAATGACAGTCCTTTATTCCCATAGAGTCTACCACTGGAGCTGAATCCTTTTCCGTAGGTGTGCAGTCAAATGAAAGTCAGGTTTATGATGATAGTGGTGTATATATTTAATGGATCTTCAGGTTTTGTTCGTTTGTTTCTGGGTTTTTTTGTTTGTTTGTTTGTTTTTTTTAAAGGCAGGGTTTCTCTAGCTTTGGAGCCTGTCCTGGTACTTGATCTACTTGCTCTGTGTAGCCCAGGCTGGCCTCGAACTCAGAGATCCATCTGCCTCCCGAATACTGGGACTAAAGGTGTGCACCGCCACTACCTGGCGTATCTTCAGATCCTTAATGACTTGGAGGGACTTGGGGTCTAATGGTGAGAGGGTTCAGATGTAGAGATAGAGAAGGGTATAATAAAGTGCAATTGTGTTTGTTTATACATATTCAGTATGTCTGTGTGTAGGAAAGGGAAGGAACTTCAAAGCATTGATGTAGTCCTTTGGATGCCTGGACTGTAGGTGATGGGAAAGAAGTCTCCTCTAGTGGGGTCTTTCTATTTATTTATTTGTTTGTTTATTTATTTATTATGTATACAATATTCTGTCTACATGTGTGTCTGCCTGCAGGCCAGAAGAGGGCACCAGACCTCATTACAGATGGTTGTGAGCCACCATGTGGTTGCTGGGAATTGAACTCAGGACCTTTGGGAGAGCAGGCAATGCTCTTAACCACTGAGCCATCTCTCCAGCCCCTTGCCTGGCTTTTAAATGCTAAAAACAAACTATTTTTTCATTTTAGCCATAACAAGTATATTCATGTACATTTTACAGGTTTTTTAATAATATAAAAAAATTAACCATTTTTGAGAGGAACTGTCATTTTTCTGTCTTAATAGTTTTTTTTTCCTGCCTCTTTTACAGGGATATAACTGGTGCCATGACCGGAATGTAGTAACAATTTTCAGTGCTCCAAACTATTGCTATCGTTGCGGTAACCAAGCTGCAATCATGGAACTTGATGACACTCTTAAGTATTCTTTGTAAGTATCTGCCTGAGCTAGAGCTGCTTGTTCTCCAGCTCTTGTTAATCCATATTACAGGTTGACTCTACATGTTCATGGGAATGAACCTACACGTAACAGAAATTAGTTTCTCTTATTTGGAACCCAGACTGAATTGATTTATTAGGTCTTCAATTTCTTGTTCTTGTTGTTGTTGTTAACAGGGTCTTACTATATAGCTCAGTTTTCGCTGGAACTCACACTGTATAGACCAGACTAGCCTTGAGCTCATAGAGATCCACCTGCCTCTGGCTCCCTAGTGCTGGTCCTAAAGGCCGTTGCCACTAAGTTCAGTGGTCTTCAATTTCTAAACCCATGTTTTTATTATGGATCAGATCAGTGTGTTAGAAGGGGCCCCATTATATGAAAATGTAGTATCTAGGACTGAAGTACAGTTAAAACACAGGTTCAAAGCTCTAATTTTAGTACTTGAGAGACTGGGGCAGGAGGTTTGGGAGGTTAAGGACATCCTTGACTACTTTTTCTGTTGCTCTAACCAAAACCAACTTGGGATTAGGGAGAACAGTTGTTCAAGCTACAGTTCCAAGTTCTAGTCCACCATTGAAGGGAAGTTGAAGGCAAGAACACAACACAGCTACTCAAATAACAAATAACAGTCAAGAGCATAGAGCTAGGTGTAGTGAACCTGTTAAAATGTGCTGAAATTGGATAAGAAATAAACCGTAACATTTGAAAAATGGACGGTTTAACAAATACATGGTATATTCTTAGAATAGAAACAGTGAACCTTATTTTGTTTTTCAGCTTGCAGTTTGATCCCGCACCTCGTAGAGGCGAGCCACATGTCACTCGTCGTACCCCAGACTACTTCCTGTAATGGAAATTTAAACTTGTACAGTATTGCCATGAACCGTATATTGACCTAATGGAAATGGGAAGAGCAACAGTAACTTCAAAGTGTCAGAAAATAGTTAACATTCAAAAAACTTGTTTTCACACGGACCAAAAGATGTGCCATATAAAAATACAAAGCCTCTTGTCATCAACAGCCGTGACCACTTTAGAACGAACCAGTTCATTGCATGCTGACGCGACATTGTTGGTCAAGAATCCAGTTTCTGGCATAGTGCTATTTGTAGTTACTTTTGCTTTCTTGAGAGACTGCAGAAATAGGATGTAAACATTAACACCTGTGAGTCCAGTTGACTTCCACTTAGCTGTAGCTTACTCCGCATGACTGTAGATGAGGATAGCAAACAATCATTGGAGCTTAATGAACATTTTTAAATAAGTACCAAGGCCTCCCCTCTTGTTTTGTTTCTTTTCAGGGATACCATTTAATTTAATTGTATGATTTGTCTGCACTCGGTTTATTCCCTTCTCCAATCTCAGCCCCACGTTGTTCTTTGTTATTGTCAGAAACCCTGGTGAGTTGTTTTGGATAGAACTGTTTCCCCTCCTGTAAGATGACGTCACTGCACAGTCACCGCAGTGTTTTCATAATAAACTTGAGAACGGAGAAAGTCAGCTTTGGATTGTATCAGTGGGCACGACTGGTGCTGTTTATTACACAAGATAAATCAATTGATCAATTTCGGAATTTGTAGAATTCCAGGTAAAGAAAAATAAAGATCAAGGCCACTGTGTAACCTCTCTGGCAACTCCTTGGCGTTCTTCAGAAGAACTTGGGGACTTGTTTGTCTGACATTGCAGTTTGTCTTGTTGCTGGCCTGCGCTTGTGAAAGGAATCTGCTGCTTCAGTAGGACTTGATTGTTAACCATAGAACTCAAGAGTTTGTTTTTAGGATTTTACTTAAAATGGCATGTTTTCAGGTAGAACTTAACAAACTAAATGATGTGTCTAATTAGTGTAGTTTCTGGTTATAAATATATTGCTATGTATATTTCATGACTCTTTAAAATGATTGACAGAATGGTAAGTTCTTAGCAAACATTTGTACATTTCTTGTCAAGTCGTGATCTTAGAGTTAAATTTGTCTCAGATAAGCTGTTAGAGCCTTAGCCTGTGTTAAGTTCCTTAAGCGGTAAATCAGTGAAGCCAAGTAGGAGCCAACTTTTGGGTTAGGGTTTGTGTTTTGTCCCAGACCCGAGGTGGTACCTGAATGCCGTGCTCAGCAGGTTTTCCCTTATATTCTTTGACTTGGCATAGAAAACGAAGAGTTCTTCTGCGGGGACTGAATATTTGGGCAGACATCAGGATGCGTAATCATTGCTGTGTGAGTGTGGTAAATAAATGCTTCCTTGCTTTGTACTGTGTTGAATTTGGAACCAACAGTGAAGTTACAACACTGCCCTGCATAAACAAACCGGTTTATGAGTTAATTGTCCAAATCAAAAGGCCCTTGGTTTTTCTAGGTTATCTTTTCTGAGAAAAAACACATTCTCCAGCCTGTTATTTTTGCTAGTTTGTCTTTTCTTCCTGGCCAAACAAATAACATCTATGTACAGTACTTTATTAAAAAAGAAAGAAAGAAGACGAGGTTGGGGTGTGGGGCGAGCAGGGGGACAGGGTCTTACGGTGTGGCCATGAGTGACTTGGAACTTGTTGTATAGACCAAGCTGTCCTGGAACTCATGGGTGATCCTGCCTCTACATGCCACGATGCCCAACTTACGTACTTCTGATCTGACAATAAAGTGGCGTGAACACCAAGTGGCTCCTGAGGAGCCTGACAGTGATAGATGGCTCTAATGGAGTCAGGGTCCTGTTGTTGACAGGTGTCGGCTACATATAAATTCTCAGAATGGGGCTTGTGGCAAAGATGGGTTGGTTTCCAAATCATTGTGAGTTGGAGCAAATTACTAGGCTTCCCATCTAAACTTTAAAGATGTTAATACTTTAAACTGACTGTAAAATTAATAAAATGTGTGAGCTTCATAATTTTTTCTAAAAATCTAATTAGAGTTGGGTGGAAATCACTAAAGAGAATTTCTTAATGGATACTATAATGAAATTGCCATAATTTTTTAAGCTTCTTGATTAAGAGCAAAAAAATTGTCAAAATGAGAGTTAGGAAGGAGTCTGGAGAGCTGCTTAGCGATTAATCAATTCCCCACTGTCTGTAACTTTATTTTTTTTTTTTTAAGGTTTATTTAATTATGTATACAGTATCCTGCTCACAGGCCAGAAGAGGGCACCAGATCTCATTCATTACAGGTGGTTGTGAGCCACCATGTGGTGGCTGGGAATTGAACTCAGGACCTCTGGAAGAGCAGTCAGTGCTCTTAACTGCTGATCCATCTCTCCAGCCCCCCTGTCTGTAACTTTAGCTTCAGGATCTCGTTTCTCCCTTATGACCTCCACATCAGGCACACACAATGGTGTACATACCTACAGGCAAAACGCTTAATGTACATAAAATAAAACAAGGTTTTTTTTTTAAAGAAGTATTAATTATGGCTACAGCTATAGTGTGTTGGTAATGCGGTTGCCTAACATGTACTGTGTCCTGGGTTCCGGCTCCAAAAGTCATGTATGATGGCACACATCTGACCCCTTTTGGAGGCAGATGATGGATCTCTACTTAAGAATCTGAGTACTCCGCACAGAAGTTTGTTTACCTCAGTGCTGGTGAGACAATAAAGGCATGCACTTAACACCAAACCTGAAGGCTGAAACTCCACTCTGTGGCACCCACATGGTGGAAGGAAAGAACCTACTCCTGCAAGTTGTCCTCTGACCTCTGTACACAAAAAGCAGTGATGTGTATATCCACATACACAGATGTTTAAAAAAAATTGGGTGCTAGAGAGGCGGATCCATGGTTAAGAGCTAGCTGGTGCTATTCTTGAAGAGGACCCATACCCCCATCTGAAGCTTCATGGTTGCTCCTAACTCCAGCTCTAGGGGATCCAGTGCCTCTGATCACTGTGGACATCAGCATTCATATGCACATACATACATACACACACATAATTTTTAAGGTAAATGCATTTTTTAATTAAAAAGTTTGAAATTGAATTTATGAATCTCATTGTTGGGTTTGAATATTTTAAGAAATGCATATTGCTTTTATTTAAAACATAAAAACAATGTTCTATTAAAAGGGCACCAGGTTAAGTATGCCTCAAGCAGTTTTTTTTGGGGGGGGGGGTCCTAGCTGTTATAATGCATTGTAGAGTGGATAGTGGTGTGGTTGTCACCCTGTGTAGTAGGGCATCAGAGCCTCTTGATACCATTTAACCATTGGGAGACATTTTATCTTTCTTCTTACCCATGCAAAAAAGGCTTTCCCTTTTCTTGGCGGACATTTGTTTCCATTTATCAGTGTGATGCCCACAGACGCCAGAAGATGGCACCACATCCCCTAGGGCTTCAGAGATTTGACCTCTGGAGCAGCAGCAAGTGCTCTTAGCCTCTGAGCCATCTTTTCATCCCCTCCTGGCTACATAGTAAATATTTGTTGTTGTAGTCGATGTGCTTTGAATGGGAGCATAATGTCAATTCTGCTCTTTTTCAGAATGACCTGGCTTCATTGGAAACAATAGTTATTTCTGTGGATTTCAATCTTGATGTCCATAGAGATTTTAAATTATTTGGAGGAGAGCTTGGGCATAAGTATGTCTAGGGTTAAGAACCTTGACTCTGCCTGGCGTGGTACACATAATATCAGCAATTGGAAGGCAGAGACAGGTGAATCACTGAGTTCCAGGCCAACCAGGGCTACATAGTGAAACAATCTTGTTTTGTTTTGATATTTCTGTTTTGTTTTTTTGTTTTTTTAGAGACAGGGTCTGGTCTTACTGTGTAGCTCTTGCTGTCTTGAAACTATAGACCAGGCTGGCCTTGAATTTACAGAGATCCACTTGCTTCTGCTTTCCAAGTGCTGGAATTAAAGGTGTATATTACCATGCCTAACATGAACCTGTCTTAAAAATAAAGAACGTTGCTTGTTTCTGAAGTACACCTGGGTTTTTGTGGTGATGGTGGTATCTTTTGGGGTAGCAATGACTTTACTAATGTGTTCCTAGAAACAGCCAATAGTTTGATAATAGGCTTAGTTTTGAAATGGATTCTGTCCTTTTGACTTAAACCTGTTTTTTATTAACCTCTTAATCTCATTAGTTCTTTGACTATTTTTAGCTTTTATAAACTAATATTTGGGTTTTTTTTTTCCACAGTTGTGCCTGTGTTAAAAATAATCTTGTCAGCCAGGCATGGTAACGCACGCCTTTAATCTCCGCACTTGGGAGGCAGAGGCAGGCGGATCTCTGATTTCGATTCCAGCCTGGTCTACAAAACAAGTTCTAGGACAGCCAGGGCTGTTAAAAGAGAAACCTTGTGTTGAAAAATACTAAAATAGCCATTGTCAAGGTCATACATGTATTTGGGCATGACTAGTGATGGCCATGCCTCGTGTCAGACTTAGAGCTGTAAGGATATTGTTTGATTGTGACATTTTAATACATGCGTGGACTTCGATGGCCCTCCATTCTCATTTCCATCCTCTACCTTGATCGTGTAGACTCCTTCCAGTAATATGACTTGTTATTTTTGTTTGTTTTTGTTTGGAGATGGGGTCTTATGTAACCCTGGCTAACTTGGGACTCATCCACCTGCCTCTGCTTCCTCAGGTACTGGGATTAAACACGTGGACCTTCACACTTGGCCTGATATGGCCATTTTAACAATATTCTTCTGATAGTGTCTTGTGTTGTGTATTGCATGGTTATGTTATAGAATCTTCCTCCTTGGTTAGGTTTGTTGCTAGTTTTTTCTTTTTTAGATTTGTGAATGAGATTTAATAGGTTATTACTATATAAAAATACTGGTTTTATTTATTTATTTATTTATTTATTATACAATGTTCTGTCTGTGTGTATGCCTGCTGGCCAGAAGAGAGCACCAGACCTCATTACAGATGGTTGTGAGCCACCATGTGGTTGCCGGGAATTGAACTCAGGACCTTTGGAAGAGCAGGCACTGCTCTTAACCTCTGAGCCAGCTCTCCAGCCCCTGGTTTTTTTTAATAAAAAGATTTTATCACTAACATGTAAGATATATTTTTGAGTATGGGCATGCCATAGTGTGCATGTGTTGGTCAGAGGACTAATTAAGTCAGTTCGTGTGATCTGGGGTGGACCTCAGGCTTACCTGTCTTGCTGGTCCCACGCTACTGGTTTTTAGATGTTAGTTTTGTAATCCTGCTACTTGACTGAATTTATTAGGTCTAAAAGTTCCTAGAGACTTCAGGGTCTTTTTAAATATAGGACCATATGCTCTATAAATAGGAAAAAATACATATGCATATATATTTAAATGGTCTCACTGTCCAATCCTGCTGACCTGCCTAACTTGGAATTTGCTGTGAAAATGAGGCTGTCTCTGCCTGCCTAGTGCTGGGATGATATAAGGTGTACTTTCCCATGCTGGGGTCTAATTGCAGATGACCTTGAACCTGCCCTGACCTTCTTGTCTTGGGCTCCCAGGTGCTAGAATTACAGGTCTTTGGTTTCTGTATTACTTTTACTGATTTAAAACAAATCATAATGAGCCCTCTTTGCATTCCTGGGATTAAACCATCTTGATGGTTAATTACCTTTTTAATATTGTTAAATTGAGTCTGCAAGTATTTTGAGAATTTTTATGTTGAAGATATTGGTCTATAGTTTTTTTGTTTTGTTTTTTTGTTTTGTTTTTTTTTTTTTGGTCATGTCCTTTGAGTTTAGAACCAACCAGCATGATCCTCATGGAATAATGTTGCAGACAAGTCTCAGTATATTGTGGGATAGTTTGAAGAAGTTACCCTCCAGTATCTGTTACTTCATGCTCAGCACTTCTATGCATGATCTGCCATTGTGTGTGCAAATGCACCACATGCATGCCTGGTGCCCACAGAGGCTAGAAAGAAACATGGGGTCTTCTGAAAACTGAACTTACTGTGAGTGGCCATTTGGGTGGTGTGAATTCACTCAGTAGACTAGACTGGCCTTGAACTCAGACACCAGCCTGTCTACACCACCACTGCCTGGGATTTGTTCTTTGTTTTATGTGTCTGAGATCTAGCATGTTCTCTTTGTCGTCCTCTCTTTTCTTACTGTCTGTAAGCTTTCTCACCAACCTTACCTTCAAACCTCAAAGTCTGACTACCTGATCTAGTCTAGTCAGCTTCCTCTCTGTTTAATTCTGCTTTATTTTTGAGATATGTCTCAGTGTAGCCCAGGTTGGCCCCTGTATTCAATCTAACACTGCCTCTCAAGTGCCTCAATGGTTTTTGATACACCTCTCCAGGATTCCTTATCCTGAATTTCATCTAATGTTATTCTTTTGGTCCCTGCCCTAGCCAGTGGTGCTTCTCTGTAGAGACCCCAGGTTGATACTTGGTACAACAGGCAGATAGGTTTAGACAGTGATGTCTGTGGGCTTGCTCCTGAGATTCCCTCTGATCTTTTAAGAACATTCGGTGTGAGGGGATATGGAGGCAGCTTGCCCTCCGAGTCTACACAGATAGGTGGTGTCTAGTCTTAATGTTCCTCCCTGCTGTTGCTGTAGGATCTTGAGCCCCACCCTTTCCCACTTCCTAGATATTCTCAGTTGTTGGTTTGGGGTTTTATGTCCCTTGGTCTTTAAAATAAAATACTTGGCGTCAAGAGTGGAGAAGTGCTTTTGTTTTATGTAATCGTGAATAAATAAATACCCAAGGAGAGAGTTATTCTGACCCAGTCTCAGGGATACAGTCTGCCATGGTGGGAAAGGAACAGTGGTTAGGGCTACCTTATTGGTGGCAGCAGGAGTAAGAGATGTCATACGGCAACAGACAGGAAGCAGAGATGCCTCAGAGGCCTGCCCCTGTGACTTAGTCTGCCTGGCAGGTCTCACAACCTCCCACGACACCACCAGTTGGGACCAGCTATTGAGACGAGGGCTAGCGTGGAACAGAGATCTGTCCCTCTTGGGTGAATAGTGTGTAAAGAAGGTGAGTGGCGGAGCTGCTACCTAGCCTACCAAAAGTGCATGGACACAGATGATGACCAAAGCGAGCAGAGTGGAAAACGCCCACCATGATAATCACCGACCACACAGAAATGAGCCGAAATAGGTTGTTGGCCAAAGAGCTGCAAATGAAGGTAGGAAATGCAAAGCAAAAAACACAATATTGAGTGGAGGGGAAACTAAGTTCAAACAGCCAGGCAGGAAAGGGGGTGTGCCCACAATGGATTATGGAAGTAATTCTCAGAAGAACAAAAAACGCTGTCTAGGCTCTGTGTTCAGGTGGCACTCTATGGTGCCTGGCCAGATACCCTTCTGTGCTGTACTCAAACTTATAAACATACATACACCACCTCCTGATACTCTGTGTATGTCATTGCCCCTACTGTGGTGGGCAAACAAAGATGACCGCTCCTGCCAATCTTCTCTTGACAATCCTTGTCTTCTGGCCGCTGGGAGAATTCTACCCCATTATTGTCATTATTTGATCAGTGTGAGTGGTGGGACCAGGGCTGGCTGGAATACTTTATGGTATCCCTTTATGAAGTTCCCTCAGTTGGAATCCAATGACCCTCGGTTGCCCTCAAACGCCTGGAAGAGGGGGATAAAGGACCTAGGGTGCCAGGTAGGGCCTTGTGCTTTCCACCACCCACCACTGTAGGTGGGTTTTAAATTGCCTGTTTGGATGGATAGGTTTGTGCACAGGAGTGCAGTGACCACAGAGGCCAGAAATGGGTGTTGTATCTGCTGCAGCTGGAATTAAAGTGGATCGTGAGCAACTATGTGAGTGGTCCTCTGCAAGAGCAGCAAGCGCTCTTAACCACCAAGCCACTTCTCCAGCCTCACCTCTAGTTTTCTGTGCCTGAATGGACTGCAGGGTGGCTCCTCTGCCCTTTTGCAGCAAGCTTGAATGAACCTCACAATCCTCAGCACACCGCGCTTCAGCACCAAGGAACAACCATCTCCGCGACACAGCTCCACCTTAGCCGCAGACTGCTGATGCTGGCCGCATCTGTGCGCCTTTCCCCCACTCTCCCTCTCCCTGGCTCGGGGGCTCTGTGGGCTCTGCACTGGTGCTTTTCTTGCCCTTCCTGAAGACAGCCAGAGTCTCTGGGAGTCTTCTCCAGCACAGTCGTGAATGCGTGTTTCTCCGTCACCAACCTCAGTAAGTAGCTGTTTTCAGTCTCCACTCTGAGCTGCCAGAAGCTGGGAGGTGACCGGGAAGCCTCATCTGTATTCTCCCCAGCTGTCTTCAGACTCACTGTGGGCCGGAGGGAGGCTCTGAACTCCCAATCCTTCCTCCGTCTCCAACAAATGGGGATTATGGCGCACACCACTAAAACTGGCCTCTCTTACATGTGTATAGATAATGTTTGTAGTGTGTGTGTTAGCAGTTTCACTATGTAGCCCTGGCTGGCCTGGAGACTGGTATGTAGTACGAGCTTGCCTTCAACTTAGAGATCTGCTCCTACCTCCCACTCCCAGTTGCTGGAATTAAAGGCATGCACCATCACAACAGGCCTTTTTCTTCTCTCTCTTTCTCTTTCTTTTTTCTTTTTGGCAGGGACTGATGTGTTCCTGAATGCTAGAAGACGGCGTTGGGTCCCCTTGGAGCTGAAGGTGCAGGTTGTGAGCCTCCAGGTACTGGTTCTGAGAAATGAACTCCAGAGGGACTAAGCAAGAGCAGTCATCACTCTTAACCACTGAGCTAGCTCCAGCCCCTCTTCATAAGTTTCCCTAAAATAGAATCTTAAGGATTGTCTCGTAGATCTCTTGAGTTTCCAAGTTCATCTGGGATCATAGGGGCAGGAGGTTCGCAGAGCACTAGGCTAGAAATCAGAAGCCAGCCCTTAAAAGACAGGGCTGGGGGCGTGTGAATTTTCCAAAATGAGGTTATTTGCTTAAGCCACCTGGGAACACTGGGGCATTTCTGTCTTCAGCCCGAGCGCCAGATGGCCCTGCACCATTTGCTGCTTCAGAAGCACAGCCTAAGTGACTTGCAGCTTCTGCCAATGCGTCAGTTTGACGCTGCGGTCCTAAAGGCGCAGCAGGTACAGCTCACGTCAGGACTCCCTGCCGGAGGAGGAAGAGTCCTCGAAGCGGGCTGAGTAGGAAGAGTGGTGCCGCGTGTTTAGTCCGGAAATGGCAGCTAAGAGTGAATACTGCACAACAGCTCTGAGCTTCCCGTGTGCCAGACATTTTGTGCGGCATGCTTCAGTTGAGGCGTCTCCGCTCAGTTGAGAACAGTGAGGGGCCTGCTGCTAGGGAAGCCTGGATTCTCTGGAGACACCTGCTAAGGGTTCTGGAAACTGATCTTAGGTCCTCTACAAGAGCAGCAAGTGCTCATAGCCGCTGAGCCATCTCTCCAGCCCCTATCTTAGTTTTAATTTGTATTTTGCGTGCATACACATAATGCTTGTGTGGGTGCAGGTGCCTGAGGAATCCAGAAAAGGGCGTCAGATTCCCTGTTACTGGAGTTGCTGACATTTGTGAGTTACCATGTGGGCGCAGGGAATCGAATCTGCGTCCTCTGGAATAACAGCCAGGACTTTTAACCACTGAGCCATCACTGCTGTTACCCAAGGCTGCTCTATTCCCCTCTGCGATCCTGTCTGAAGAGAAGACTGAAGCATCCCAGGTTGTAGCCTCAGGCGAGCTTCTCTCTGAGCTCTGGAGCTAGAGACCAAACCGTCCACTCGATGTGCCTCATCTGGCTAGCATCTCAAAATGAGTTTCTGGGGCTGGTGCGCTGGTTCACTGGATAAAGGTGCTTGCTGCCATGCCTGATAACTTGAGTTCGATCCCCCAAATCTATGGCGTAGAAAGCAAGAACTGATCTCCACCAGTCTGACCTTCGCCCCTCCTCAAATAAGTAAATAAACAAATAAATTACCTCCTACCCAAACCTTTGGTATTTCCTTTTCCTTTACACGGCTTCCCTTGACATTGTCTTACTCCACCACAGCAGTCCAGTGGCAGGACTTTTTTGTTTGTTTTGTTTTTCGAGACAAGGTTTCTCTGTAGCTTTGGAGCCTGCCTTCAAACTCACGCTGTAGACCAGACTGGCCTCGAACTCAAAGAGATCCACCTGCCTCTGCCTTGTAGTGCTGGGATTAAAGGTGTGCACCATCACCACCCCCCAGCATCAGCAGGACTTCTAAAGCCATTTTCTCCTCCTCATCCACCTGCCCTAGCTCAAGCCTCCTAAAAAAGCCCCCCTGCTCCTGCTGCTCCGTCTATTGAGAACTTGTTTGGGGACACTGGCCCCTGTACTGGAGGACAGAACCACGCTGGTTATTTGGCCCCTGCCGGTCAGACAGGGCTCTTCTGGGTTCTAGATAGGGGGTGAAGGGGGCTCTTCTGGGACAGCCAAGTGGCCCTCTGACACCACCTGCTGGGCAGACCAGTGAGTGCTGGTGGTTCTGGGGCATTGGCTAGGATAAGGTTCAGCCTTCTGTGAGCACTTGGAGGCACCCATCGGTACCAGAAAATTCTTTGCTCTGGGGCAGGGTGGAGCAGGCTAAAGGCCATTCTCTTCTGAGAAGCTCTGGGCTGCCTGTGGTGAGACAGGCACACCCAGGTTCACTTTCTCTTCACTTTACTGATTCTTTATTGATTTCTTTATTGATGGGTTTCACATCATGCATCCAGACCATATCTCATCTCCCCGTTCGTTCCTGTCTGCCCTCTGCCATTGCAACCTTCCCCACAAAACAAAACAAAATTCAAAAGACAAATAAAACAACCAAACTAACACACACACACACACACGTCTTGGTGTGAAAGCTGGAGTGGGACAGTCACACAGTGTCACCTTTAGTCCAGACATCTTGTTTGTGTTCATTGAAATGAGTTTTCTGGTTTGCGATCTCTGCCTTCTGCTACACCCTCGATCCTGGGACTCCTCTTGGCTAGCCTGTTGTTGTCCTGTGTCATGGAGGTTTGGTTCTATAGGTCCAGGCCCTTCACGTGCTCCTGCAGTTCATAGATGACGTCGATATTGGGGTGGGCCAACTCATAGCCCTGGTTCTGGGGCTGGGTGGTAGATGGGTTGGTCAGCCTGCCAGCTTTCCCTCAACACCAACAGGGCAAGCTCTCCAGCATTGCCCTGGCTAGCTCACCCACTGCAGCAGACCGTAAGGAGCAGGTCAGTTCTGTTCTCACACCCTTGGGAGTGGCTCGCCAGCACCCACACCGCCAGGACCAGCTCTACTCTTTTGCTCGGGCGAGGCATGGGCCAGCTCTCCCGCCACCACATGGCAGATGACGAGAACAGGGTCAGCTCTCTTGCTCTCATACCCTTGGGGTCGCCCACCTGCACCCCCACAAACAGGGTCAGCTCTACTGTATTGTCTGGGCAAGACGCGGGGCCTATTCTCCCGCGTGCTGCAGCTGGTGGGGGGAGGACCAGCTTTCCCACTTGCGATCTCAGGTCATCTTGCCCTCTTGCTGCTAGTGGCAAGTCAGGGGATGAGGCAGGGCTCTCTCCTTTACCCACGCCACCATATGACAGATAAGACATGGGGCCAGATCTCTCATGTGCCTGCGCCCCCATCAACAGGGTCAGCTTTATTGTGTTGCCCAGGTAAGGTGCAGGGTCACTCTCCTGAGTGCTACAACTCAAGAGGGCTCTCCTACTCTTGTGACCATGGGACCAGTTTTCCCGCCCACAACCTGGTCTACAAGAGCTAGTTTGCTAGTTCTAGGACAGG
>NC_022014.1:46632554-46634992 GCF_000317375.1 Microtus ochrogaster | reverse complement strand
AAGAAGAAGAGAAGAAGAAGAAGAAGAAGAAGAAGAAGAAGAAGAAGAAGAAGAAGAAGAAGAAGAAGAAGAAGAAGAAGAAGAAGAAGAAAACAACAACGTGGGTCATCAGCAGCGTCCCTCCAAGAAGGAATGTTTTGTCTTTGAGAAAATTGGTGCACAACAACTGGTTAGATTAGGTGCTGTCCTAGAACACACCGAGCCTCTACGTACAGTCTGCCTTATGAGTAGATGCCTAAGAAAGGGAACATGACCTGAGTTATAAGCTGTATCATTTGGTTGATTTATTGGTTGGTTGACTGATCTGAGACAGAGTCTCAATGCATCTCAGGGTGGCCTCCAACTTGCTGAGAGTGGCCTTGAACTTCTGGTCCTTCTGCCTTTCCCTCGCAAGTGCTGGGAAGGATATGCACCACCATTTCTAGCTTGTATAGTGTGAGAGACTGAGCTCCAGGGCTCGGTGTCTGTGGACAAGCCCTCTACCAGCTGAGCTGCATCCCTAACCCCAAAGTCCCAGTGTGGCTTTTGTTGTAGTGCTTGTTGTTCTAAGTATTTGTGTGGGTGCGTGTGTGTGTCTTAGTTAGGATTACTATTGCTGTGATGAAACACCATGACCAAAAGCAACTTGGGAAGGAAAGGGTTTATTTTGCTTACAATTTCAAATAGCACTTCATTATTAAAAGCAGTGAGGGCAGGAACCGGAGGCAGGAGCACGCAGAGGCCATGGAGGAGTGCTGTTTATGGGTTTGCTCATAGACACCGACCTCTACACACACCAGCAGGTTCAGTGCTGAGTTTTCCCCTTCCAGCCTCCAACCACAGCCTTCCCGGTTACAGCTGAGCCCTTTGCTGACATTCATCTCTGGTTGCTTCCCATAGCTAAAAATGTGACCGGACAACCCAGGATTGGTCCTCCTATGCTAGCACTGCACACGCTGAGTGATGCATTCGATTTGGGGGCTCTGGGTCCCCCGGATTTTCCTTTCTTTTCTTCTTTTCAACCCCTCGTAAGTGGTCCCCACTGTAAGAGATCAGAGTGGCTCCTAGCCTCTCTGGCGAGAGTCACCTGGACTGGAGCCAGTCAGGTTTTAACACCCCGCATGTAGAGAGAGGACACTCTTCTATAGGCCCTGTGGTGTTTTTTGTGGGTTTTCACGTTTTCAGCTATGGTATTAACCCTCAAACTATGCTCTACTGGTGTCCCACTGGCTCCGCTTTTCCTCAAACTGTTTTCATGACACTGCTGCCAACAAGATTGGTTGGATCCATGAGGCAGCTGTTTTCAATTCCAGCCTTTGTCCCTGCCATAGCTTATGGCGAGGTGGCTCCGCAAGAGTGGATCATCATTCTGTTTAAAACCCCTGCAGTTAAAAAATTATGGCTTTACCATACAACATGTGACCACTGCCATTTTAACGGAGGTCAGGTGACTTCACTGCCATCTTAACTGAGAACCAGATCAGGTGACCAAGTTCCACCATCTTTACTGAGGTATTTCCTGCCTGTTCCCCAGTGCTGACTCTGTTACATGTGTGTTTTGTGCAGTGGCTTGCCTTTTTTTAAAAACTTACCTTTGTCCTCTGTTTTGCCAATACCTAAAGCAGGTGTAAGAGACACCAGACTGGACTGGAGAGATGTGTCAGAGGTTAAGAGCACTGACTGCTCTTCCAGCGGTCCTGAGTTCAATTCCCAGCAACCACATGGTGGCTCACAACCATGCAATGAGATCTGGTGCCCTCTTCTGGCCTGCAGCATACATGCAGGTAAAACACTGTATAAATAAAATAATAAATAAATCTTTAAAAAAAGAGAGAGATATCAGACATTTCCATACAACAAACATCAGACAAAACAAAGAGACCAGCTATGCCAGGATGTGACCAACACCTAGCTTCTTCAGATTCCTCCCCCAAGACGATACCCACAAATAAACAGGAAGCAATCTTGAGAATTGCCATTCCAATTCCTTTAACCTGTTGTGCCTAACCTCCCACCTTTTTATTATAAAAAAGAGATGGGAATGTAATCTGTCCTATCCCTTTAAGAGACAAGCCGTGCCCACTCCCTCCCTGCCCCATCCATTGCAGAGGCAGGCAGATCTTCCTTCTGCTTCCAGTCTGAGCTCTGTCATTTCTGTCTCTCTCCCAAAGAGGTAGCTCCTGCCGTGGCTCCTCTCTTCCCCGCCCCCTCTCTGGTTCTCCTTCTCTCTCTCTCTGCCTCTGCTTTTCTACCTTCTTCCCTTTTCCCCTTTTCTTTCCATAACCCACTAAATAAATATCCAACCTCACTCTGCATGGCATGTCTATCTTTCTTGGTCTCTCACCAGCAACACAGTCGGGACCTGTAGCATTTTACTTTTATCATTATGACTGCTGCAAAAGCAGCAAGCTCTCTCTCTCTCTCTCTCTCTCTCTCTCTCTCTCTCTCTCTCTCTCTCT
>NC_022014.1:46618844-46632454 GCF_000317375.1 Microtus ochrogaster | reverse complement strand
CTCTCTGTGTGTGTGTGTGTGTGTGTGTGTGTGTGTGTGTGTGTGTGTGTGTTTGGTTTTTTCGAGACAGGCTTTCTCTATGTAACAGTTCTGTCCTGGTATATGCTTTGTAGACCAGGCTGGCCTTGAACTCACATAGATCTGTCTGCCTCAGCCTCCCGAGTGCTGGGATTGCAGGTGTGTGCCACCACCACCCAGCACAGCAATGGTGCTTTTAAGTGCTGGCGTCTCTCCAGCTCCCAAATCCCTTTTTAACCCCACTGAGAAGGCTGGTCCTCGCAGGAATCTTTCTGTGGACACTTGACAGCAGTGGGGACTCACTAAAGCAGATCCTCTCCAGAAAAAAATGTACCCAAAACAACTGCATTTTCCCACGTGCCCTACCTGACTCCCAGGTTCTTATTTTGCCTAGAGGCTGCATCTGGGTATGTCAGGAATCATCTGTAGCCCTGGAGGGGTGGGGCTGAGTTCTGTGCTGCACATTGGAGCCACAGCTCTGCTTTTCAGTTTGCTACGGAGAAAGTACCTCCTCTTTGGTTTGGTTTCCTTCCTCTCTAACGAAAGGTTTCTTGTTATTTTCAAGGCAGAGTCTTTGTTGTTCTAAAACGCATTATGTAATCCAGACTTGGCCCCAAACTCTCGCTTCTCCTCCTGAGTGCTAGGGTCCATGTGTGCATCATCAGGCCTGGCCAACAAGGGGTTTTGGTTACATGTGTACAGAGAGGATGAAGGATGACACTGCAACCTCCTCAAGGCCAGCTTTGGAATACACACGTGTGTGCCTGCGGGGACGCACACATACACACGCAGGGACTCTGTGGAGCCAGTCCTTTCTGATTTAAACTGACAATTATTAATAAATTGGGTAAAGATGCATCCTTTGAGCCTATACCCTGCAACCCTGCAGCCGTCTGGCTCGAGTGGAGGTTTCCAGGGAAGGTAGGGTTGATTCAAAAAGTGTGGCACTGATTCAATCTTTTCTAATAAATACTTCTGGCTCCTTCCTGGCAATGTCTTATCACTGAGGCCCTACCACAGAAGTTTATCCACTTACCCTCAGCTTCTGAAGCACCTTGGATAAGTTTAAAAGGCAGATAAACCTGCTCCCAGGTTAGATTACTTACATTGAAAACAGACCCGGCTGCCTCTCCTTACACTGGGCCAATTAATTATTTTCTTATTCACTTAAAAAAACATTTTTCCTATTCAGGTTCTTGTTATGTGGCCCTGGCTGTCCTAAAATTATTTAGACTCTCACTAAGTGTAGGGGACAACCTTGAACTTTTGATCCTCCTGCCTCCAGTCCTGAGTGCTGCGATTACAGGAATGTGCCATCATGCCCAGTTTATGGGAGTGTGGGGAATGAAACCCAGGGCTTTGTGCATTCCGGGCAAGCACATCATCCACTGAGCTACGTCCCTGGACCCAGAAGACAGATTTTCAGTAGACTGTAGTGGGAAAGCTGAAGAGCTGTGTCTAATTCATGGAAGAGGAAAATTAATATGTGATACATTCCTGTGAATCCATAGCCAAATAGTAGAAAAATATAAAAATCACCCAACTTTTGCCCTAGCTGTTTAGTTCCATTTATTTCAGGTAAACTATTTCTTGTGTGTATTTTGTGAATTAATTTGCATCTTTAATAGTCTAGGTATGGCAAGGATTGAACCCAATGCCTGGGCATGGTAAGCTTCAGCACCAAAATCTCCATTTTCTTCTCTAAGCATTTCTTGGTAATTCTAATATCAGAGGCTCTCATCCACCCAGAAAAACAAATACCTATTTGGTGCCAAGCCCTGTACTGGGTTCTTAGGCTAACTTTATGACCTGGCAATGCCTAGTACTGCTGAAGATGCCCACTGTATGGAGGAAAAGCTCTCCAGTAGGCCTTGCCCCGGAGGCCCAAAGCTAGGAGCTGTGAAGGGCAGGCAGTTGTGCAGAGGAAAAGCCTGAGAACTGTGGCCGTCATCTTCTGTCATCAGCTGTGGCACCTGGCAGACACTGGATACCATAGCCCGCAGACAAAGACCTGGTAATTCAAGCCATTGCTTGGCCTCTCTGCCGAGTCTTGTTCTAGAGAAAACTGTAGTCTCTGGTTTCTTTAGAAGGCCCTGTGTGGAAGCGTCTTTTGTCTTTGTGGTGTCTGGAATACCATCACGTGCTCGCTGGCTAGGTGAGCCAGGCGCCTTGGTGGGGACAGCGAGGCTCCCTAGACACAGCAGGGCAGGGCAGGGCAGAGCAGGCAATTGCACAGTTCCTGACTGGGGTGAGGCCAGATGGGTGCTTTCAGGCCTCTGCCTTTACTTCAAAGCTGTTTCATCCTAGCGACCTTATCACAGCCATCTCTGAGCATCCTGTACAGCACAGTCCGTTCAAGCTGGGCTTGGCTGTCCTGGTTCTCCGCTGGATCCCCAGCGCTGGCCTCCTCCCAGCCCCCGCCATCGCAGGGCCGAGTGTTTGGTTACCCAAAGGATGTGCCCTCACTGCTATGTCGATGTTTTCTTGGAGCTTCACTGTAACAATGGCTATTTGGGGTCCGGAAGCCTCTTCAGAGGTCGAGGGTAGGAAATAAAGGTTAAAAATACCCAACAAGGTCACTCAGGAGGCTGGCAGATTTCTTTGTGTTCAAATCCAGCCTGGTCTACATAGTGAGACCGATTTCAAAACAAAACAGAATGAATTATCAGTTCTGTGATCCCAGAGCAGGAGGTGGAGAGAGCTGAGTTTTAGACCAATCTGGTCTACATAGACAACTTGTGGCAACTCTGTGCTACAAGGGACCCTGTCTCAAAGGATAAAAAAACAAAAAAAACCAAAGAAAATAAAACCTTTAAAGTCAAACAAACAGGGTGTACTAAGTCAGGAGGATCCCAAGATCTTAGGCCTGAAGTGACACCTTGTCTCAACACGCCATAAGATTTCTTTTAAAATTCAACATCAGTGGAGTAAGGTTCAAGTCCCGAATCCCCTGGGCAAACACAAGCTCGTTTCTTTGGGTTATTAGGAGGGAATCGACGGTCAGGCTCAGGTGAACCCTCTAAGTGGAACACACACCACCACCCCCACAACCGGTTTAGCGGTTTGTTGTTTCCAGGCTTTTCAGGACTGGGGTCTTTCACGCAGTTTAAGACAGCCCCTGCCTGAAAGACCCTTCGGGTCGCGTTGGTTCCCCAGCCGGTGCCAGCGTCCGCAGTGAAGGAGAGCAGGGCGCTCTTGAGGGCAGAGGAGTAAGGTGAAAGCGCTCTCCCGCCTAGCCGCCCCTCCGTCCGGTGCCCCTCAGCATCCCTTCCGTAGACCTCGTCGGCGCTCAGGGTCTGCCGCGCCGCCCACCGCCTGCCGCCAGGCGATCTCCACGGCCAGCCCGGCCGGCTGTGTGACGTCACGAGCCCGGGGTCCTCGGCGCCCGCTTCCCGCTCCTATAAAGGCTGACGCCGCGCGGCGTTGCTGGAGTGGCCTTGTCCTCCTCGTACCTCCTCTGTGGTCGGCGACCGGCAGCCTCGGGCCCGCGGTCTTGAGACCGAGCACCGTGAGTAGCCGCCCGCGAGCCGGACCGGGACGTGGTCCCTGAAGGGCGGGCGTGGTTGGAGCCCCGAGGTGGCTGTGGCCTGCACGAGGCGGCGGCGGCGCCTCGGCCTGGCGTAGCCTGAGGCGCCGTGGGGCCCGTTGCCGACCCCGGACCGCCGAGAGCGCGAGTCGACCGGGGCAGGGCCGCGCGGCCTCTCGGCGCTCGCCCGAGGAGTCGTAGCAGAGCCCTGTGACGAGCCTGCTCCTCTGAGGGCGGCGCCGGTTGGACCCGAACGTGGCTGCAAGGCCCAGGCTTCGGCCCGGGCCTGCCTCAGCGACAGGCTTGCTGCCCCGCGCTCCAGGGCGGGTGGCGGCGGGGCTGGGGGGGGGGTCCCTGGCCGCCCCAGGTGGTGGGGGTCGTTGCTAGTCGGCTCGATTTGGGGCTCCCTCTCTTCCTTCCGTATCTGGCGCTCCTAGCTCCCTATGGGTCTTGCCTGTTGTACCGCCGAAGCTGCAGGTCCAGACGGGTTAGTTCTTTGCCTTGCTTTGTCGCGTCCTGCTGTCTCTGAACTCACTACTGTCCTAGCCGACCCCGTCGTCTGAGGTGTGTGACTTTTTAGGAGCCCGTGACCCTAAACGGGAGGCGCCTGGGTTTTTTAAGGGCTAGCCTGACACCTGCCCCTTGGTTCACTTTTAATGGAGTCCGCTGGTTCGGGTTGGGGACTGGTCGTTTTTCTTCAAAATGTCACAGTAGAATGTGCCTGTGCCATAGAACAGTGCAGTCCCTTCCTCCTGCAGACTAGTAAGGTGTCAGAATTTCGAGTCACTTAAAACAGGTTTGTTTTTGTTTAAAGTTTAGGTTTAGTAGAATTTTCTAGGTGGTTTAATTTCCAAGTCCAGGAGCTCAAAGTACTGAAGGGTGTTTTTGTTTTTTTTTTTTTTTTGAAAGCATGTCAAATCGAAATCTCATACATTATTACTTAAAAATTTTGCACTTAATTCCAACACAGCACCGAAAGTTAAGTCTAGGATTACAGAGTGCATTGAATTACAGATTAACCGATTGCTTCCCTGTCATTTAATAAGATCCTGGCTCCCGTACAAGCAACCTAATACCTGAATTCGACTATGACTAAGCACATCTTTATTTATTGTGGATTATTTCAAGGAAATATGGAATGATGTTACTTTTAAAGTAATTCTGTCAACTACGTAGACTTGTTCTGGAGTGTGCATTCCAGTGCTGGGTACTAGGAAAGAACATGTTTTGCTATTAAAAACTAGCCTCCCTTTATTGTTAACTTTACTGTTGCCTTATCATAGGGGAGGTGTGCTGCTCTGGGCTTCTCTGTTCTGCATTATTGGCAAGCACTAAATACCATGGAGAAGCAGACATGTTCCTGAGTTGAAAAGTGAAATCTGAGTCTCTCCAACCAGGGATGAGTGAGAGCTGGGTATTTCAGTGAATGATTGGAGAACGGGATTTAGCGCCCCCAGCCCATCCCCAGCTTGTTTGCTTGAGGGATGGTGGGGACAAATGTTGTGAAAGCTGAATGAATATTTTAAGGGATTAGAGTCTTAAGTGTTTGACTCTAAAAGGGGTGCAATAATTACTTTATATGCCAAACCCTATATTTTGTGAAAATTCACATTGTTTCTTAATACAGCCCAGATCAGAAAGCTTCAGCGGTACCTTGAGTTAATAGATAGTAATAACACTGAAGAATCGTGTTTACTTCACAATCACAGACCTTAAAGAGTTGCCTGTGAGTTAGGTGTGGTGCATACCTTTAGTCTCTGTAGTGGAGGCAGAAACAGGTGGGAGTTTAGGACAGAAGAACCCTGTCTCAAAAAACAACCAAAAAAAAAAAAAAGCTGCCTGTGAGTTTAAAGAGGTCTTTAATTAATCCTCCTCTTTTGGAAGAATGAGGGAAGAGATCTGAAGATAAGAAATTACAATTACAGGCTTAGAGCTTTTAGTTTTAGTTTTGTTTGCTTTTGACTTTCCCTCAAATTCAAGTCATGTTAGTTTTATGTTAGTTTTAGTTTGCTTAATTTTTTTATATATGAAGTTATATTTTTCCTAATGGCTCATATTTTATCTGAATTGAGTTTATGGCTGTTGAGTTCAGTTTTTGAGACAGGGTCTCATGAAACCCACACCAGCCTCATACTTCTTTCTATTTGTCAAGAAGATGGCCTAGAACTCCTGATCCTCCTCCTTGCCTAAAGGCTGGGATTATGATATGTGCTTATATGCACTGGCTCATCTTTTGGCCAGGTGGAGAGGACAGTGTTAGGTGGTGGTTACACTACTGAGCTGTAACCCCCGCCTCTTTGCTATTTTATTTTGAGTTCCCACAGGCTGGCTTGAACTTTGTATGTAATCCCAGCAGCCCTTGAATTTATGATCCCCCTGGCCTCAGCCTTCCAAAACTTGGGTATTATGGGACTGATTTCTCTAATCCTGGCTGTTGTGGAACTCACTCTTATAGATCAGGCTGGCCTTGAACTCAGAGACCCTCCTGTCTCTTCCTCCCTAGTGCTGAGATTAAAGACAAACACTTTTAATTTTTTGAGACAGGTTCTCATCTAGCCCAGACTGGACTTGAACTTGACTCTGTACCTTGCTTCTCAAGTACTGAGTTTATAGGCATATGCTCCCATGACTTAAATGCATTTTCTTGTTTTTGCTTTGTTTTTTGAGACAAAGTCTTTCTGTGTAGCCCTGGCTACATTTAGACCTGACTGGCTTTGTACTCACAGAAATCTGCCTGTCCGCCTCTCCCTCTTGACTTAGAAAGGCATGTGCCACCACACTTGACTTAAAATACATTTTTGAAACAGATTTTTTTATTGTAGGGATTTAGTCAGAGTATCTCAAACTTGGACACCTGAACAGTAAGTAGGTAATGAAAAATTAAAAAGGACTCTTCTAAATTTAAGCTCTTTGTGGGCTTTAGGGATCGTATTGACATCTGCTTATATGTCTTTTATTTTCTTGTGTGTACTCTTGTGTTTGTTTATCTAAGTGTGCATACTCTATTCTACTCTTTGGAGTAGTTGTTTTTCACTGGTAGGGTTTCACTGTAAGAAATTTACTTTTATTTGATAGCTTTGTTTACTTTGGACTGACGTCACTCAATCCAAAGGTGGTTGCTGTGGCAGTTAATTTTTCATATTGAATGATTACTCAGTGGGGAGCATACATGAGGAACATGGAAAGCATATATCTTAATTGTGAGGGGTTAGCAAATGGCTCAGCTGCCAAGCATGATGACCTCAGCTTGATCCCTGGAATCCACATAGGGGAAAGAGCGAACTACCTCCTGCAAGTTCTGACCTCCACATGTGTGCTGAGATTTATGCACACCCACACATATTCTAAAGTAAATGGCAAATAGAGATAGCTCTTAATACCAGTTGTAAATTCAGAACTACCTTTAAGTGGACCTGTAAGGCTGTTTAAAAGAGCTGTACTTGGGAGTTTTTTGTTTTGTTTGTGAAGAACTTAGAACTGTACAATAGCTCTTTAAGTTACTGCTTCCTGACAGACTAGTTGATGAAACATCTTATAGAATTAATAATTATTCAATGTACTTTCTTTAGATGCCTTCGATAAAGTTGCAGAGTTCTGATGGAGAGATATTTGAAGTTGATGTAGAAATTGCCAAACAATCTGTGACTATCAAGACCATGCTGGAAGGTAACTTTATGAAATCTTGGAGGCGGGGGTGGGGGGGTGGGGGGTTGTAACCTCCAAGTATTAGGTTTACTTGAGCTAGTCTGTTACAAGCTTGAGAGTGAGAAGGGTGGTTTCCTTTCTGCATTGTATGAATAATGAAACCATAAACTATTAAAGTGGGTTTTTTTGTTTGTTTTTTTTTTGTTTTTCCCCTTTTTTAAGATTGCTAGGCATGGTGGCTCACACCTTTAATTCCAGCACTTAGCAGAGGCAGGGGGATATATGAGTTTCAGGCCAGCTAAGACTATATAGTGTGACCCATAAACACACACAAAAAAATTATTGTGTGTGTAGGCATGCCATGTTATGCCAGATAATGTATTTCAGGAGTCAGTTTCCTTTTGCTCCGCTACTCCACCTTGTTGGGGTTTGTTGTTGTGTTTTTGCTTTTTGTCTTAAGAGAGGGTCTGTATAACCCTGGCTGTCCTAGAACTCCCTGTAGACCAGGTTGGCCTTGAATTCAGGGATATCTACCTGTCTTTGCTTCCCATTGTGCTGAAATTAAAGGTGTACACTATTCTACCTGGCTATATTGCTTTTTAAGGTTTTATTGTGAATTATGTGTGTGTTTAGATATATGCACGTGCTTGCAAGTGCCAGAGGCATTGGATTTGTCTGGAGCTGGAGTATATGGGTGCTTGTGAGCTGCCCAATATGGTGCCAGGAACTGAAGTGGGTCTGCTGCAGTACATACTCTTGACCACTAAGCCATCTTTCCAGTCCCACTCTCTTGAGGCTGGGTCTCTCATTTCTGCCTCTGCAGTACACAGATTACATATACAAACAAGCCTTTACATCCAGTGGTCGTCCGTTTGTCCATGTCCTTTTCTTCCTTCCCCCCAAAGACAGGGCTTCTCTGTGTAACAGTTCTGGCTGTCCTGGAACTACTTTGTAGACCAGGCTGGCCTCGAACTACCTGTAACTGCTATCCCAGACCATTTAGCACCCTCTCTGACCGCTAGACACCAGATATGCAAGTGGTGCACAAACATATGCAGACAAACTCCCATCCACATAAAACAACAACAAAAATCCAGTTTTTTGTTTGTTTCTGTTTTTTGAGACAGGGTTTTTCTATGTAATATCTCTGGCTATCCTGGAACTTGCTTTGTAGACTAGACTGGCCTCGAACTCACAGATCTGCCTGACTCAGTTTCCCAAGTGCTGAGATTAAAGGTGTGAGCTACCACTACCCAGCCAAATTACAGTTTTTAGTAGCTGTTTGTCTAGGTGGGATAGGATTGTAATACCATAACTGGTGAAGATGTAAATGAATTTGAGAGGATTAGAGATAAAAATGACTTTGAACTAGAATTGTGTTGGGAGATTCTTTCAAGGGAAGAGGGAACATTTCTAGGTGACTGGAATGCTTGCTGGGTTGTATAACTAATAGAGGTAGGGGTTTTTCTTTTCCTTACAGTATAGGGACCTGAACCCAAGGCTTTGTGCACAATTAGACAAGTTCACCTGAGGTAGAGAACTCGTAATACTGATTGCACGGGGAATGTCTTCTTTGTGAGTGACTTTTTAAAACTGTGAACATATTCTCTTTGGTAATTGGTACATGTCATGTGGCACCTGAAGTCCAATATTCTGGTAACAAACATTGTAGGTCCTTTCTTTTTTGTTTTTTCAAAACAGGGTTTCTCTGTTTAAAAGTCCTAGCTGTCCTGGAACTTGCTCTGTAGACCATGCTGGCCTCGAACTCACTGAGATCCACCTGCTTCTGCCTCCTGAGTACTGGGATTAAAGGCGTGTACTGCCACCACCACCGGGCATGATCCTTCCTATTAAGTGAGTAAACCCCTTGATATGTCCTGTAGTCATGGTTTATCAAGTTACCTGCTGATTGAGGGAGTATGGAATGGTCCCAATACAGAGAAAGTGATTCAGGTGTCTTATAAAGGTAGGTGAATAACCGACAGCAAACTTGCTTCCTGAATACTTGTTTTGGCAATGGAAGTATTCACTTCATCTTAGCGGTTGTTTGATGTGCTCATCTGTCCTATCCTGCTTCAGAGAAGCATTTGCCAATTTTAAGAGCTTTAGTTGTCTAAGCTTTGCTCTCAGAAGTAAGTAGACTGATAGATAGCAGTAGTTAAAGGAGTCTTTTCCTCTGTATTTGTGGGCTCAAAGCAGCATGGTTTCATAGGAAGTACCTGCAGCTTATAGGATTCTAGCCTCCTGAGGTCTGGAGTTCTTTGGATTTGGCTTCTTACTGATTTTGTTTTGTATATACAGTGTTTCTGGTTGGTTCCATGTGACTTAAGAACAAAATGAAACTCTTAAACTCAGGGTAATTAGAAGTGAAAATCTTGGTATGTTTACGTTTGGATTGACTTATTTGTCTAAGATAATGGTATCACATACTATTATCTGACAGGTACCGGCCAGAAGTCCCTGAAACTAAATAGCTTAAAGGAATGTATTTTGCTACTTTCATATAAAGTCTTAAAAACACTGCTAAATACTAGAGAAGCATTATTAGTACTTAAGCCTTCTTCTAAATAGCTTTGTATTTAAATAAAGGTAATATTTTATGTTGTCTGCATTATCAGTATATGTTACATAAAGAAAGATTTTACCCTGTAGATTCTCTTAACAGTGTTGGGGGGGTTATATATGAACTTGAAGCTTTTTGTTTTGTTTATGTCTTTGTTTTCTCTAAGGCGGGAAGGGGTGAAAGACAAGTATTGGAGTTACTGGGAGAGAGATGACCTGCTCTTTACCACTCCATTGAAACTTGTTATAAAGGACCTTAGTGAGTGCCTTGTGCTCAAGTGCAGTGTCTGTTTTGGTTTTCATCTAGATTTGCAGTACCTACGGGTTGACCTAAGTTTTTTGCCTGCATGTATTTATATACACCCTGTGCATGCAGTCCCTCCAGAGGCCAGGCGAAAACATCAGATTCTTCTTGGAGTTACAGATTGTTGTGTAAATTGATGGAGAGGGGAAACCCTGTAACGTTTATTGCAGTTGTGTAGTAGCTGAGGACTATGGCAAAGACTCTTAGGCCAAGGATATCCCCCCAAAAGTACTCCAAATATAAGAAACAAGCAAATAAAAAAATTGAGTCATATTTAAAAAAAGAGAATGGGATTCAGCTTTTCTAGATGTTCCTTAGTTATTCATACTTCATTAAATCACTGACAGGTGTGTGCCCCATGCCCATCCATACTAGAGTTTTAGGTCTACTTGGCACAAGCTGCAGTAAAATTGAGGAAATGCTTCCACCAGATTGACCTGTGAGTGTGTGTATGGGGGTGTGGGGAGTGTTCCTGATTAATGATTGTTGTGGATTTGTCTCACCCCTAGGTGGTGGTCCTGAGTTGTAAAAAAAAGCTGGCTGAACCAGCACTTGGGAGGCAGAGGCAGGTGAATTTCTGTTGAGTTCGAGCCAGCCTGGTCTATAGAACAAGTTCCAGGACACAAAGGGAAACTCCATCTTGAAAAAAAAATAAAAAAAGAAAGAAAAAAAGCAAAACAAAACAAAAGCTGGGGCTGGGGAGATGGCTCAGCGGTTAAGAGCACTGGTTGCTCTTCCAGAGGACCCAGGTTCAATTCCCAGTACCCACATGGCAGCTCACAACTGTCTCTAACTCCAAGATCTGACACCCTCACACAGACATAAATGTAGGCAAAACACCAATGTACATGAGAATAAATAAATTATTTTAAAAAAAAGATTAAAAAAAAAAAACAAAAGCTGGCTGAGCAAGGCAGAGGAGCAAGCCAGTGGCTTCTGCTTCAGTTCCTGCCTCCAGGTTCCTGCCTACTTTTTGACGGGCTGTTACCTAGAAGTATAAGATGCAATAAATTCTCTCCAACTTGCTTTTGGTGTTTTATCACACTAGAAGTCCTGACTAAGTATGTTGTTAAGGAGTTGGGAAATAATGGCTTCTCTCTTGCTGGTTTTCTTAGATTTGGGAATGGATGATGAGGGAGATGATGATCCTGTTCCTTTACCAAATGTTAATGCAGCAATTCTAAAAAAGGTAAGTGGTTATTTTGTTTTTGTTTTTCTTGTTTTGTTGTTGGGTATTGAATTTAGGGTCTCAAACGTGTTCTGATACTGAGCTACACACCCAGCGCAGGTAAGTTTTGTTTTGCTTTGTTTTTCAAAACAGGGTTTCTCAGTAGCTATGAAGCCAGTCCTGGAACTAGCTCTGTAGACAAGACTGGCCTTGAACTCACAGAAATCTGCTTGCTGTTGTCTCTCTAGTGCTTGTTTTATTTCTTTGGTTTGTGTTTGTTTTGTTGTTGGTTTTTGAGACAGGGTTTCTCTGTGTAGCCCTGTGTGTCCTGGAACTCACTTTGTAGACCAGATTGGCCTAGAACTCAGATAGCTCTGCTTGCCTCTGTCTCTTGAATGTTGGGATTAAAGGCTTATGCCACCACTGCCAAACTTGGTTTGGCTTTTCTTTTTGTTGTTGTTGGTTGTTTTTTTGTTGGTTTTCTTTTGTTTTGTTTTTTTGAAACAGGGTTTCTCAGTAGCTATGGAGCCAGTCCTGGAACTAGCTCTGTAGACCAGGCTGGCTTCGAACTCACAGAGATCTGTCTGCCTCTGCCTCCCAAGTGCTGGAATTAAAGGCGTGCGCCACCACCGCCTGGCTTGGTTTGATTTTTTAAGATGGGGTCTTGGTTGATAGCTCAGACTGGCCTTCAACTTGGAAGTAATCCTGCTGCCTTGTGGGTGCTAGAATTGCAGGCATGTGCCACCATACCTTTAATGAACTTAACTTTTAGTCTTTCCGTTGTTTCTTTGTGTAAATGAATAAATTTGTTTTTGTTTGTGTATGGTATGTGTACACATGTGTTTTGAATATCTACCTGAAGCCAGAGGAGCACATCAGATTTCCTGATATATGACTCTTATCTCCTGAATCTAGAGCTAGACTGGTAACAAACAAGCTTCCCTCCCCATCCCACATACCACAAGCTCTAGGGATTGCAAGTGCATGTTGTCTCAACTTTTTTATATAGATGCTAAGGATTCAAAATTGGGTCCTTAATGCTTGTTCAGCAAACACTCAAGACAGGGTTTCTCTGTAGCTTTGGAGCCTGTCCCCGAACTAGCTTTTATAGGTTGGCCTCAAACTCGCAGAGCTCCACTTGCCTCTGCCTCCCGAGTGCTGGGATTAAATGCGTGTGCTCAGCTTCAGCAAGCACTCTAGGGCTGAACTGTCTGCCCAGCCCTGCATTTTATTTTATATATGTATATGTATATAGGTGTCGTGCCTTCCTTTGTGTGCCTGGTGCCTGAGGAGGCCAGAAGAGGGCATCAAACCTCCTGGAACTAGAGTTACAGGTGGTTGTGGGTTATCATGTGAGTGCTGGGAATTGAGCCCATGTCCTGTGGAATAGCAGCAAGATGCTCTTAACTACTGAGTACTCTCTCCAGCCTCTCTGATTTTTATTTATATATGCGTACAAGTGTTTTGTTAAGTGTGCCGTCTGCATTCAGTTGTCTGCAGAGGCCAGAAGACAGAAAATACAGGCAGTTGTGAGCTTCCCATTGAGTGCTGGGTACTGAACTTAGGTCTTCTGTAAGAATAGCAAATGCTCTTAATCTCGGAGTCATCTCTCCAGCCTCTTGGTTTGTGGGGAGTTTATTGTTTTTATGTTTTTGAGACAAGCCTTGCTATCTCAGGCTGCCCTGGAACTCAGACTCCTGCTTTTTTTTTTCCAACTGTTTATTAAATTATAAGTATGCCTCAAAACACATGGCCCCTCTACCATTTTTTGTTTGTTTTTAACAGGATCAGGTGTAATGCTATGAATGATTTGGTTACATCTAATAAGATCTTTCATCCTTAAAAGTTAAAAAGATTATTTAAGCTTCATTTTTTTCTTTTGAGCTTGACTGTCAGAGGATGTGGGGTGGGTAGTGGGAGGATCAGGAGGACAAGGTAATTGGTGCAACTAACCAGTTTAGGGCCAGCAAGATAACTTAATGGGTAATGCCTCTTCCTGCCAAGCTTGATGGTCTGAGTTTGGTCTGTGAATCCACATGGTGGAAGTAAAGGCTCAGTTGTCCAACCTTCTGTGTGTGTGTTTGCAATAAGCAAACTTTGTTTTTAAAAGTTGACTCTAACTTTTTGTTAGATCACCCTTTAGTTAGTTCTTTACCCAGTGTAGGATTGATGTTCCCAGCATTAAACTGAAAGTCTTGTAACAGATTGTCAGAAGAATTTGTTGTTGTAGGTCATTCAGTGGTGCACCCATCACAAGGATGACCCTCCTCCTCCTGAGGATGATGAGAACAAAGAAAAGCGGACAGATGATATTCCTGTTTGGGACCAAGAATTCCTGAAAGTTGACCAAGGAACACTTTTCGAACTTATTCTGGCTGCAAACTACT
>NC_022014.1:46607685-46618744 GCF_000317375.1 Microtus ochrogaster | reverse complement strand
CCTGGCGTAGCCTGAGGCGCCGTGGGGCCCGTTGCCGACCCCGGACCGCCGAGAGCGCGAGTCGACCGGGGCAGGGCCGCGCGGCCTCTCGGCGCTCGCCCGAGGAGTCGTAGCAGAGCCCTGTGACGAGCCTGCTCCTCTGAGGGCGGCGCCGGTTGGACCCGAACGTGGCTGCAAGGCCCAGGCTTCGGCCCGGGCCTGCCTCAGCGACAGGCTTGCTGCCCCGCGCTCCAGGGCGGGTGGCGGCGGGGCTGGGGGGGGGGTCCCTGGCCGCCCCAGGTGGTGGGGGTCGTTGCTAGTCGGCTCGATTTGGGGCTCCCTCTCTTCCTTCCGTATCTGGCGCTCCTAGCTCCCTATGGGTCTTGCCTGTTGTACCGCCGAAGCTGCAGGTCCAGACGGGTTAGTTCTTTGCCTTGCTTTGTCGCGTCCTGCTGTCTCTGAACTCACTACTGTCCTAGCCGACCCCGTCGTCTGAGGTGTGTGACTTTTTAGGAGCCCGTGACCCTAAACGGGAGGCGCCTGGGTTTTTTAAGGGCTAGCCTGACACCTGCCCCTTGGTTCACTTTTAATGGAGTCCGCTGGTTCGGGTTGGGGACTGGTCGTTTTTCTTCAAAATGTCACAGTAGAATGTGCCTGTGCCATAGAACAGTGCAGTCCCTTCCTCCTGCAGACTAGTAAGGTGTCAGAATTTCGAGTCACTTAAAACAGGTTTGTTTTTGTTTAAAGTTTAGGTTTAGTAGAATTTTCTAGGTGGTTTAATTTCCAAGTCCAGGAGCTCAAAGTACTGAAGGGTGTTTTTGTTTTTTTTTTTTTTTTGAAAGCATGTCAAATCGAAATCTCATACATTATTACTTAAAAATTTTGCACTTAATTCCAACACAGCACCGAAAGTTAAGTCTAGGATTACAGAGTGCATTGAATTACAGATTAACCGATTGCTTCCCTGTCATTTAATAAGATCCTGGCTCCCGTACAAGCAACCTAATACCTGAATTCGACTATGACTAAGCACATCTTTATTTATTGTGGATTATTTCAAGGAAATATGGAATGATGTTACTTTTAAAGTAATTCTGTCAACTACGTAGACTTGTTCTGGAGTGTGCATTCCAGTGCTGGGTACTAGGAAAGAACATGTTTTGCTATTAAAAACTAGCCTCCCTTTATTGTTAACTTTACTGTTGCCTTATCATAGGGGAGGTGTGCTGCTCTGGGCTTCTCTGTTCTGCATTATTGGCAAGCACTAAATACCATGGAGAAGCAGACATGTTCCTGAGTTGAAAAGTGAAATCTGAGTCTCTCCAACCAGGGATGAGTGAGAGCTGGGTATTTCAGTGAATGATTGGAGAACGGGATTTAGCGCCCCCAGCCCATCCCCAGCTTGTTTGCTTGAGGGATGGTGGGGACAAATGTTGTGAAAGCTGAATGAATATTTTAAGGGATTAGAGTCTTAAGTGTTTGACTCTAAAAGGGGTGCAATAATTACTTTATATGCCAAACCCTATATTTTGTGAAAATTCACATTGTTTCTTAATACAGCCCAGATCAGAAAGCTTCAGCGGTACCTTGAGTTAATAGATAGTAATAACACTGAAGAATCGTGTTTACTTCACAATCACAGACCTTAAAGAGTTGCCTGTGAGTTAGGTGTGGTGCATACCTTTAGTCTCTGTAGTGGAGGCAGAAACAGGTGGGAGTTTAGGACAGAAGAACCCTGTCTCAAAAAACAACCAAAAAAAAAAAAAAGCTGCCTGTGAGTTTAAAGAGGTCTTTAATTAATCCTCCTCTTTTGGAAGAATGAGGGAAGAGATCTGAAGATAAGAAATTACAATTACAGGCTTAGAGCTTTTAGTTTTAGTTTTGTTTGCTTTTGACTTTCCCTCAAATTCAAGTCATGTTAGTTTTATGTTAGTTTTAGTTTGCTTAATTTTTTTATATATGAAGTTATATTTTTCCTAATGGCTCATATTTTATCTGAATTGAGTTTATGGCTGTTGAGTTCAGTTTTTGAGACAGGGTCTCATGAAACCCACACCAGCCTCATACTTCTTTCTATTTGTCAAGAAGATGGCCTAGAACTCCTGATCCTCCTCCTTGCCTAAAGGCTGGGATTATGATATGTGCTTATATGCACTGGCTCATCTTTTGGCCAGGTGGAGAGGACAGTGTTAGGTGGTGGTTACACTACTGAGCTGTAACCCCCGCCTCTTTGCTATTTTATTTTGAGTTCCCACAGGCTGGCTTGAACTTTGTATGTAATCCCAGCAGCCCTTGAATTTATGATCCCCCTGGCCTCAGCCTTCCAAAACTTGGGTATTATGGGACTGATTTCTCTAATCCTGGCTGTTGTGGAACTCACTCTTATAGATCAGGCTGGCCTTGAACTCAGAGACCCTCCTGTCTCTTCCTCCCTAGTGCTGAGATTAAAGACAAACACTTTTAATTTTTTGAGACAGGTTCTCATCTAGCCCAGACTGGACTTGAACTTGACTCTGTACCTTGCTTCTCAAGTACTGAGTTTATAGGCATATGCTCCCATGACTTAAATGCATTTTCTTGTTTTTGCTTTGTTTTTTGAGACAAAGTCTTTCTGTGTAGCCCTGGCTACATTTAGACCTGACTGGCTTTGTACTCACAGAAATCTGCCTGTCCGCCTCTCCCTCTTGACTTAGAAAGGCATGTGCCACCACACTTGACTTAAAATACATTTTTGAAACAGATTTTTTTATTGTAGGGATTTAGTCAGAGTATCTCAAACTTGGACACCTGAACAGTAAGTAGGTAATGAAAAATTAAAAAGGACTCTTCTAAATTTAAGCTCTTTGTGGGCTTTAGGGATCGTATTGACATCTGCTTATATGTCTTTTATTTTCTTGTGTGTACTCTTGTGTTTGTTTATCTAAGTGTGCATACTCTATTCTACTCTTTGGAGTAGTTGTTTTTCACTGGTAGGGTTTCACTGTAAGAAATTTACTTTTATTTGATAGCTTTGTTTACTTTGGACTGACGTCACTCAATCCAAAGGTGGTTGCTGTGGCAGTTAATTTTTCATATTGAATGATTACTCAGTGGGGAGCATACATGAGGAACATGGAAAGCATATATCTTAATTGTGAGGGGTTAGCAAATGGCTCAGCTGCCAAGCATGATGACCTCAGCTTGATCCCTGGAATCCACATAGGGGAAAGAGCGAACTACCTCCTGCAAGTTCTGACCTCCACATGTGTGCTGAGATTTATGCACACCCACACATATTCTAAAGTAAATGGCAAATAGAGATAGCTCTTAATACCAGTTGTAAATTCAGAACTACCTTTAAGTGGACCTGTAAGGCTGTTTAAAAGAGCTGTACTTGGGAGTTTTTTGTTTTGTTTGTGAAGAACTTAGAACTGTACAATAGCTCTTTAAGTTACTGCTTCCTGACAGACTAGTTGATGAAACATCTTATAGAATTAATAATTATTCAATGTACTTTCTTTAGATGCCTTCGATAAAGTTGCAGAGTTCTGATGGAGAGATATTTGAAGTTGATGTAGAAATTGCCAAACAATCTGTGACTATCAAGACCATGCTGGAAGGTAACTTTATGAAATCTTGGAGGCGGGGGTGGGGGGGTGGGGGGTTGTAACCTCCAAGTATTAGGTTTACTTGAGCTAGTCTGTTACAAGCTTGAGAGTGAGAAGGGTGGTTTCCTTTCTGCATTGTATGAATAATGAAACCATAAACTATTAAAGTGGGTTTTTTTGTTTGTTTTTTTTTTGTTTTTCCCCTTTTTTAAGATTGCTAGGCATGGTGGCTCACACCTTTAATTCCAGCACTTAGCAGAGGCAGGGGGATATATGAGTTTCAGGCCAGCTAAGACTATATAGTGTGACCCATAAACACACACAAAAAAATTATTGTGTGTGTAGGCATGCCATGTTATGCCAGATAATGTATTTCAGGAGTCAGTTTCCTTTTGCTCCGCTACTCCACCTTGTTGGGGTTTGTTGTTGTGTTTTTGCTTTTTGTCTTAAGAGAGGGTCTGTATAACCCTGGCTGTCCTAGAACTCCCTGTAGACCAGGTTGGCCTTGAATTCAGGGATATCTACCTGTCTTTGCTTCCCATTGTGCTGAAATTAAAGGTGTACACTATTCTACCTGGCTATATTGCTTTTTAAGGTTTTATTGTGAATTATGTGTGTGTTTAGATATATGCACGTGCTTGCAAGTGCCAGAGGCATTGGATTTGTCTGGAGCTGGAGTATATGGGTGCTTGTGAGCTGCCCAATATGGTGCCAGGAACTGAAGTGGGTCTGCTGCAGTACATACTCTTGACCACTAAGCCATCTTTCCAGTCCCACTCTCTTGAGGCTGGGTCTCTCATTTCTGCCTCTGCAGTACACAGATTACATATACAAACAAGCCTTTACATCCAGTGGTCGTCCGTTTGTCCATGTCCTTTTCTTCCTTCCCCCCAAAGACAGGGCTTCTCTGTGTAACAGTTCTGGCTGTCCTGGAACTACTTTGTAGACCAGGCTGGCCTCGAACTACCTGTAACTGCTATCCCAGACCATTTAGCACCCTCTCTGACCGCTAGACACCAGATATGCAAGTGGTGCACAAACATATGCAGACAAACTCCCATCCACATAAAACAACAACAAAAATCCAGTTTTTTGTTTGTTTCTGTTTTTTGAGACAGGGTTTTTCTATGTAATATCTCTGGCTATCCTGGAACTTGCTTTGTAGACTAGACTGGCCTCGAACTCACAGATCTGCCTGACTCAGTTTCCCAAGTGCTGAGATTAAAGGTGTGAGCTACCACTACCCAGCCAAATTACAGTTTTTAGTAGCTGTTTGTCTAGGTGGGATAGGATTGTAATACCATAACTGGTGAAGATGTAAATGAATTTGAGAGGATTAGAGATAAAAATGACTTTGAACTAGAATTGTGTTGGGAGATTCTTTCAAGGGAAGAGGGAACATTTCTAGGTGACTGGAATGCTTGCTGGGTTGTATAACTAATAGAGGTAGGGGTTTTTCTTTTCCTTACAGTATAGGGACCTGAACCCAAGGCTTTGTGCACAATTAGACAAGTTCACCTGAGGTAGAGAACTCGTAATACTGATTGCACGGGGAATGTCTTCTTTGTGAGTGACTTTTTAAAACTGTGAACATATTCTCTTTGGTAATTGGTACATGTCATGTGGCACCTGAAGTCCAATATTCTGGTAACAAACATTGTAGGTCCTTTCTTTTTTGTTTTTTCAAAACAGGGTTTCTCTGTTTAAAAGTCCTAGCTGTCCTGGAACTTGCTCTGTAGACCATGCTGGCCTCGAACTCACTGAGATCCACCTGCTTCTGCCTCCTGAGTACTGGGATTAAAGGCGTGTACTGCCACCACCACCGGGCATGATCCTTCCTATTAAGTGAGTAAACCCCTTGATATGTCCTGTAGTCATGGTTTATCAAGTTACCTGCTGATTGAGGGAGTATGGAATGGTCCCAATACAGAGAAAGTGATTCAGGTGTCTTATAAAGGTAGGTGAATAACCGACAGCAAACTTGCTTCCTGAATACTTGTTTTGGCAATGGAAGTATTCACTTCATCTTAGCGGTTGTTTGATGTGCTCATCTGTCCTATCCTGCTTCAGAGAAGCATTTGCCAATTTTAAGAGCTTTAGTTGTCTAAGCTTTGCTCTCAGAAGTAAGTAGACTGATAGATAGCAGTAGTTAAAGGAGTCTTTTCCTCTGTATTTGTGGGCTCAAAGCAGCATGGTTTCATAGGAAGTACCTGCAGCTTATAGGATTCTAGCCTCCTGAGGTCTGGAGTTCTTTGGATTTGGCTTCTTACTGATTTTGTTTTGTATATACAGTGTTTCTGGTTGGTTCCATGTGACTTAAGAACAAAATGAAACTCTTAAACTCAGGGTAATTAGAAGTGAAAATCTTGGTATGTTTACGTTTGGATTGACTTATTTGTCTAAGATAATGGTATCACATACTATTATCTGACAGGTACCGGCCAGAAGTCCCTGAAACTAAATAGCTTAAAGGAATGTATTTTGCTACTTTCATATAAAGTCTTAAAAACACTGCTAAATACTAGAGAAGCATTATTAGTACTTAAGCCTTCTTCTAAATAGCTTTGTATTTAAATAAAGGTAATATTTTATGTTGTCTGCATTATCAGTATATGTTACATAAAGAAAGATTTTACCCTGTAGATTCTCTTAACAGTGTTGGGGGGGTTATATATGAACTTGAAGCTTTTTGTTTTGTTTATGTCTTTGTTTTCTCTAAGGCGGGAAGGGGTGAAAGACAAGTATTGGAGTTACTGGGAGAGAGATGACCTGCTCTTTACCACTCCATTGAAACTTGTTATAAAGGACCTTAGTGAGTGCCTTGTGCTCAAGTGCAGTGTCTGTTTTGGTTTTCATCTAGATTTGCAGTACCTACGGGTTGACCTAAGTTTTTTGCCTGCATGTATTTATATACACCCTGTGCATGCAGTCCCTCCAGAGGCCAGGCGAAAACATCAGATTCTTCTTGGAGTTACAGATTGTTGTGTAAATTGATGGAGAGGGGAAACCCTGTAACGTTTATTGCAGTTGTGTAGTAGCTGAGGACTATGGCAAAGACTCTTAGGCCAAGGATATCCCCCCAAAAGTACTCCAAATATAAGAAACAAGCAAATAAAAAAATTGAGTCATATTTAAAAAAAGAGAATGGGATTCAGCTTTTCTAGATGTTCCTTAGTTATTCATACTTCATTAAATCACTGACAGGTGTGTGCCCCATGCCCATCCATACTAGAGTTTTAGGTCTACTTGGCACAAGCTGCAGTAAAATTGAGGAAATGCTTCCACCAGATTGACCTGTGAGTGTGTGTATGGGGGTGTGGGGAGTGTTCCTGATTAATGATTGTTGTGGATTTGTCTCACCCCTAGGTGGTGGTCCTGAGTTGTAAAAAAAAGCTGGCTGAACCAGCACTTGGGAGGCAGAGGCAGGTGAATTTCTGTTGAGTTCGAGCCAGCCTGGTCTATAGAACAAGTTCCAGGACACAAAGGGAAACTCCATCTTGAAAAAAAAATAAAAAAAGAAAGAAAAAAAGCAAAACAAAACAAAAGCTGGGGCTGGGGAGATGGCTCAGCGGTTAAGAGCACTGGTTGCTCTTCCAGAGGACCCAGGTTCAATTCCCAGTACCCACATGGCAGCTCACAACTGTCTCTAACTCCAAGATCTGACACCCTCACACAGACATAAATGTAGGCAAAACACCAATGTACATGAGAATAAATAAATTATTTTAAAAAAAAGATTAAAAAAAAAAAACAAAAGCTGGCTGAGCAAGGCAGAGGAGCAAGCCAGTGGCTTCTGCTTCAGTTCCTGCCTCCAGGTTCCTGCCTACTTTTTGACGGGCTGTTACCTAGAAGTATAAGATGCAATAAATTCTCTCCAACTTGCTTTTGGTGTTTTATCACACTAGAAGTCCTGACTAAGTATGTTGTTAAGGAGTTGGGAAATAATGGCTTCTCTCTTGCTGGTTTTCTTAGATTTGGGAATGGATGATGAGGGAGATGATGATCCTGTTCCTTTACCAAATGTTAATGCAGCAATTCTAAAAAAGGTAAGTGGTTATTTTGTTTTTGTTTTTCTTGTTTTGTTGTTGGGTATTGAATTTAGGGTCTCAAACGTGTTCTGATACTGAGCTACACACCCAGCGCAGGTAAGTTTTGTTTTGCTTTGTTTTTCAAAACAGGGTTTCTCAGTAGCTATGAAGCCAGTCCTGGAACTAGCTCTGTAGACAAGACTGGCCTTGAACTCACAGAAATCTGCTTGCTGTTGTCTCTCTAGTGCTTGTTTTATTTCTTTGGTTTGTGTTTGTTTTGTTGTTGGTTTTTGAGACAGGGTTTCTCTGTGTAGCCCTGTGTGTCCTGGAACTCACTTTGTAGACCAGATTGGCCTAGAACTCAGATAGCTCTGCTTGCCTCTGTCTCTTGAATGTTGGGATTAAAGGCTTATGCCACCACTGCCAAACTTGGTTTGGCTTTTCTTTTTGTTGTTGTTGGTTGTTTTTTTGTTGGTTTTCTTTTGTTTTGTTTTTTTGAAACAGGGTTTCTCAGTAGCTATGGAGCCAGTCCTGGAACTAGCTCTGTAGACCAGGCTGGCTTCGAACTCACAGAGATCTGTCTGCCTCTGCCTCCCAAGTGCTGGAATTAAAGGCGTGCGCCACCACCGCCTGGCTTGGTTTGATTTTTTAAGATGGGGTCTTGGTTGATAGCTCAGACTGGCCTTCAACTTGGAAGTAATCCTGCTGCCTTGTGGGTGCTAGAATTGCAGGCATGTGCCACCATACCTTTAATGAACTTAACTTTTAGTCTTTCCGTTGTTTCTTTGTGTAAATGAATAAATTTGTTTTTGTTTGTGTATGGTATGTGTACACATGTGTTTTGAATATCTACCTGAAGCCAGAGGAGCACATCAGATTTCCTGATATATGACTCTTATCTCCTGAATCTAGAGCTAGACTGGTAACAAACAAGCTTCCCTCCCCATCCCACATACCACAAGCTCTAGGGATTGCAAGTGCATGTTGTCTCAACTTTTTTATATAGATGCTAAGGATTCAAAATTGGGTCCTTAATGCTTGTTCAGCAAACACTCAAGACAGGGTTTCTCTGTAGCTTTGGAGCCTGTCCCCGAACTAGCTTTTATAGGTTGGCCTCAAACTCGCAGAGCTCCACTTGCCTCTGCCTCCCGAGTGCTGGGATTAAATGCGTGTGCTCAGCTTCAGCAAGCACTCTAGGGCTGAACTGTCTGCCCAGCCCTGCATTTTATTTTATATATGTATATGTATATAGGTGTCGTGCCTTCCTTTGTGTGCCTGGTGCCTGAGGAGGCCAGAAGAGGGCATCAAACCTCCTGGAACTAGAGTTACAGGTGGTTGTGGGTTATCATGTGAGTGCTGGGAATTGAGCCCATGTCCTGTGGAATAGCAGCAAGATGCTCTTAACTACTGAGTACTCTCTCCAGCCTCTCTGATTTTTATTTATATATGCGTACAAGTGTTTTGTTAAGTGTGCCGTCTGCATTCAGTTGTCTGCAGAGGCCAGAAGACAGAAAATACAGGCAGTTGTGAGCTTCCCATTGAGTGCTGGGTACTGAACTTAGGTCTTCTGTAAGAATAGCAAATGCTCTTAATCTCGGAGTCATCTCTCCAGCCTCTTGGTTTGTGGGGAGTTTATTGTTTTTATGTTTTTGAGACAAGCCTTGCTATCTCAGGCTGCCCTGGAACTCAGACTCCTGCTTTTTTTTTTCCAACTGTTTATTAAATTATAAGTATGCCTCAAAACACATGGCCCCTCTACCATTTTTTGTTTGTTTTTAACAGGATCAGGTGTAATGCTATGAATGATTTGGTTACATCTAATAAGATCTTTCATCCTTAAAAGTTAAAAAGATTATTTAAGCTTCATTTTTTTCTTTTGAGCTTGACTGTCAGAGGATGTGGGGTGGGTAGTGGGAGGATCAGGAGGACAAGGTAATTGGTGCAACTAACCAGTTTAGGGCCAGCAAGATAACTTAATGGGTAATGCCTCTTCCTGCCAAGCTTGATGGTCTGAGTTTGGTCTGTGAATCCACATGGTGGAAGTAAAGGCTCAGTTGTCCAACCTTCTGTGTGTGTGTTTGCAATAAGCAAACTTTGTTTTTAAAAGTTGACTCTAACTTTTTGTTAGATCACCCTTTAGTTAGTTCTTTACCCAGTGTAGGATTGATGTTCCCAGCATTAAACTGAAAGTCTTGTAACAGATTGTCAGAAGAATTTGTTGTTGTAGGTCATTCAGTGGTGCACCCATCACAAGGATGACCCTCCTCCTCCTGAGGATGATGAGAACAAAGAAAAGCGGACAGATGATATTCCTGTTTGGGACCAAGAATTCCTGAAAGTTGACCAAGGAACACTTTTCGAACTTATTCTGGTATGTTACTGGTATATAATAAGGTAGTTCTGTTGCAGAGCCTTTACCCCTTAAGGGTTAAATTTGCTAGGTGCATTGATCCTCAACTGTGGATAGTCTCTGGACTCATGCAATGTTACATATTAGTAGTTACATTAAATTTAAACGGTCCAAGCACTTTTGAGAGGTAGAAATGTCAGGTCAGATAAGTAAAACTTTTGCTGTGTCAAACTCACTTTAAGTAAACAGGCACAATTAGAATTAAAGATGAAAAAGAGTATGCTAATACAATTCAAAAGAAAGCTAGAATGGTTATATTTTGGAGCTAAAGAGGGCTGTTTCATAATGATAAAGGGATTGATTCGTTAAGAGTATATAGTTATAAACACCTACCTGGAAGCAGATCTTCAAAAAGTGGAAAAAGTAAAACACAAAGGTCAAAACACAGTTGTTCAGTCATAGAAATTTCGTTACTATTTCTCAGTAATTATGATAAGTGGACAGAAAACCAGTTCAGAAACACTGTTGAACAACTTGTCTTAATTGGCATGTAGGCTCTTATATTTAATAACAGCCATATAAATTCTGGTCAAGATAGACCAAGTTGTGGGCCATAAAAGGCTCAGATTTAAAAGTATTCAAGTAATACAAAGTATCTTATCTGACCTCAGTGATAGAAACATAAAAAATGTCTAAAGCTGGGTATGGTGGTGCATACCTTTAATCCCAGACAAAATACAGAAGGTAGAGGCAGATTGAGCTCTGAGTTTGAGGTCAGCCTGGTCTACATAGCAAGTTTTAGGACATTTAGGGATATATAGTGAGACTTTGTCTCCAAATAAAATCTGGAAAAAAATTACAAATATTTGAAAATGCAGTAATTTCCTAGTTATTTATAAGCTAAAGAATAATTTTTTTTAAAGATTTATTTATTTATTAAGCACACAATGCTGGCAAGGAAGGCACCAGGTCTCATTACAGATGGTTGTGAGCCATCATGTGGTCGCTGGGAATTGAACTCGGGACCTCCAGAAGAACAGCCAGTGCTCTTACCCTCTGAGCCATCTCTCCAGCCCCTAAAGAATAATTTTTTAATTAGTATTCTTTTTTTTTTT
>NC_022014.1:46601412-46606865 GCF_000317375.1 Microtus ochrogaster | reverse complement strand
CTCTGTAGACCAGGCTGGTCTCGAACTCACAGAGATCCGCCTGCCTCTGCCTCTCGAGTGCTGGGATTAAAGGCGTGCGCCACCATCGCCCGGCAAGTAACAAAGTCTTGATACAGAGGGATAATGTATACCTCTTCTTATTACTTCTGGTCTGTCTCTGAATCTGAATACTTAGAGGATACTGTTCTTTTGAAGACTTTTTTTTATTCATGTGTGTGAGCGTGGTGGCTGGAAGAGGGCATTGAATCCCCCGGAGTTAGAGTTACAGGTGGTTGTGGGGCAAGAACTAAATGAAACAGCATTCTTAACCTCTGAGTCATGTCCAGCCTCTTGAACCATTTATTTTTTGTGTGTATTTTATGTATATGAATGCTCTGTCTTCATACAGACCAGAAGAAGGAATCTAATCCCATTACAGATGGTTGTGAGCCACCATGTGGGTATTGAAGATTAAAGTTAGGATCTCTGGAAAAGCAGTCAAGTGCTCTTAACTGCTGAGCCATCTCAAGAAAAATGTATTTGGGGTTCTTCATTACCAGATTATAGATTTTTTTTTTTTTTACCTAGGCCGTTTGTACAGGCTATAAATGTTGGCTTTAGAAAGTGGAGCCTGTTAATATAGGAGTGGATGAGTTTAGTGTGCTTGCCAGTTTAGAGAGTGGGACTACAGCTCCTATTTGTGTTTGCTGTTTGACAGTGGGAATCATCAAGTCTACTCTTAATTAGCCTGGTATTTTCCCAGCTTTCCACCTGCCCTTCTCACATCACAGAGACTACTGATGGTACAGTATAGGCAGTGCTTAGCCATCTCAGAAAACAACTCAAGGTGCTTCCTTGTCTGTCTCTTCTAGGTACGCAAAGAGAACCAGTGGTGTGAAGAGAAGTGAAGTGCTGTGCCTGACACTGTAACACTAGAAGGGTTGTTCCAAATGCTAGTTGCACTGCTCTGTTTATAATTGTTAATATTAGAACAGTAGACAAACGCAGTCTCGTCCTCACTGCATGTGTAGTTCCGGTACAGATCTGACCTGTGGCTGAGTTTCTTCTATGAGCAAAAGTTCTTTGGTTTTTGTTTTTTTCAGTATTCTGAATAAAACTGAACTTTTGGGTTCTCTGTGGAAAGTGGCATTTTGGGCTTTCCCTCTTTCTGTAAAGTGATTTCTGCCTAGTTCATTGTCCAGTTAACTTCAGCGAGCCTTTGAAAGTTGGCATTGTAAATAAAACAACTTATGAGAAGTATTCTGAAATAGAATTAATAAAACATGATCTTTGTTCATGAGTTGGGAACTGGAACAAGGGAACTTGAAGTCAATGTTACAGGTGGGGTTGTTAAGATGTGTTCCAGCCTCTTTGCTGCTGGTAAGCTTATATACAGCTGGGCTCTCTTAATTGGATCTGAGGACTTGTTTTGTCTTATCCGCCTCCCCTTTAATTTTTAATCTCGGCTTTGAATATGTTGCCTAGAGATTTAGTTTACTACCCATTTTGGTTTGGGAGGAGGGCTGTACCTCGACATTTCTTAGCTTTTCAAGGGGCTGTAACTAGACATTTGTTAGCTTTTCAATTAAAAATGACACTTACTTCGTGTGGTATGTCATCTTTTTATCATCATTGTTCCTACATGCGGAAAGACACTACTTGCATGTAAAAAGTAATTTAATCTTTAGCATTAAAGTGTATGGCAAAACTCAGAAAACAGACATCCTGAAGTGCAAGATGCTTTTTAATAAAAAGTAATGCAATAGGTAGTAAACAGTTGCTTTTGTGAATGTAAATGTGTCTTCACTTAAATGAACTAAGTTTAGTCATTTTTAGTTGACGAGAATCTTAGGTGGTTTGTCTTTCACTGGAGGCTGTTAACATTTATGCGATTACTTGAAACCAATGCTTAGTCCTTTTTTCTTTTTACATTAAAATATTTTAATGACATTTTAATTTTATGTGTGTACATACATGCTTGGTGTATGCACCGTGGCACACTTGTGTTGGTCAGAGAATGACTTTGAGAGTCTCTCCTGCCACCTGTGTGGCTCAAGTTGTCACACTAGGTAGGAGGCACCTTTATTTACTGAGCCGTCTTGTTGGCTTGTGCCTCCCCCCTTTTATGCATTGCTTAGTTCCTAAGACATAACTGTTCAACCATTATTTCTAGCTTCCCTTTTATGGTACTTTGTTGTACGACCTTTTTTGAACCTAGGGCCTTGTACATGCATGCTAAGTGCTCTGCATCTGAGCTATCTTCTCATTTTTTTTAAAAAAAGATTTATTATGTATACAACATTCCTTTCATGTATGCTTGTATGCCAGAAGAGGGCACCAGAGCTCATTATAGATGGCTGTGAGCCACCATGTGCTTACTGGGAATTGAAGTCAGGACCCCTGGAAGAGCAGCCAGTGCTCTTAACCTCTGAGCCATTTCTCCAGCCCCTTCTACACAGAGAAAGCTGTACAAATGTTATAATCCTGTTTCAGACTGGTTCTGTCTTTAGTGTAAGATACTCTTTGATTTGAATTTGAAACCTTTGTTAAAATATAAAAATATAGCTGGGCAGTAGTGATAAAAGGCAGAGGTGGATCACTGAGTTCGAGACCATCCTGGTCTACATAGTGAGTTCCAGGATAGCAAAGACTACACGCAGAAACCCTGCCTTGAAAAAATAAAAATATATTGTCTGAGTAGATGAAAGCAGTTGCTGCCAAGCTGGTTGACCTGAGTTTGATCCCCAAGAAGTCAAAAGATGGAGAAAACCAATTCCTGCACTGCCACTTGCATACATGGCATGCGCGCGTGCACACACACACACTCTCTTAAAACTGTGAAAATAAGCCGGGCGGTGGTGGCGCAGGCCTTTAATCCCAGCACTTGGGAGGCAGAGGCAGGTGGATCTCTGTGAGCTCGAGACCAGCCTGGTCTACAGAGCGAGTTCCAGGACAGGCTCAAAAGCCACAGAGAAACCCTGTCTTGAAAAACCAAAAAACAAAAACAAAACAAAAAAAAAAAAAAACTGAAAATAAAGCAGCCCAAAAAGTTTAAGGTTATTTATTATCTGGAATTCTTTTAGAAACAGCATTGTTCTCTGTGATTAATCTTAAGAAATATGCCTCACCTATGTGTTGGTTCAGTAAGGAAGGTAACATTCAGTGTTGCCAGAAGTGTCTCACTTGCCAGTTATTACTATAGTAAGCACATTTACCCAGCAGTACTGCTTGTGCCAGGAAAAGCCCAAGTCTTCACTAAAGCTCTAGGATTGCTGATATATACCATGTTTATAAAGCAGGTGTCAGCTACTAGGAAAAAGAGCTTGTCTATGAGCCTTTTTTGAGGCAAGAGGGACAAATGCCAGGTCTTGATGTGTGGCTCAAGCTGATCTCTCAATTCATGGACATAGTAGTCTTACCCTAGCATCTCCAGTGACATCATCTGACTTCATTCTTTGTTGCTTTGTGAATTAGTAAACCCAGGAATTGTGAGGGCAGGAGTAAGGGACATTATCTGTATTCCAAAGATGGAGCGGGCAGAGAAAATGAGTTTGTGTTCTCTCCTTGACTTTTTGAAAACTATAACCTAAAAAGTCTTTCTTGCTTGCTCTCTGTCTTAGATATGAGTCTCATTATATAATATATTGGCTTGTATTAGAATTCCCATCTACCAAAGAGCTGAGCTCTTAACTGCCCCAAAGTCTCAGTATGATTTCTACTGTTTTTGTTTTGTTCCTGTGTAGCCCTGACTGTCCTGGAACTTGCTCAGTAGACTCTGCTGAACTCAGATCCCGCCTGCCTTTACCTTCTGAGTGCTAGGATTAAAGGTGTGCACCACCACTGCCTGGCTTTTCCTCCCTTTTTCTAACACTGGCCTGAAGTGGCACTTGACACTGGAGTCTTGCCTCCACTGCTTTGAGCCTGCATGGCCCTGAACAAGTTAAAAAGGTCATCTGTGATTTTGGCCTTTCCCTCTTTTTTTTTTATTGATAGTTTTTTTAATATTTATGTATTATGCACACAATATTCTCTCTGTGTGCATGTCTGCAGGCCAGAAGAGTGCACCAGACCTCTTTACAGATGGTTGTGAGCCACCATGTGGTTGCTGGGAATTGAACTCAGGACCTTTGGAAGAACAGGCAATGCTCTTAACCTCTGAGCCATCTCTCCAACCCCCTTTTAATGATAGTTGATCCAGAATTTGGAGCAGTACTGTTCCATGCATTCCTGTATAAGGATCAGAAGTGAAAAAAATCCCACAAAGTACATGAGTTAGGCACAGAATGATAACAAAGGGAAGCTCGTGGCTTTGGTATTTGAACCTAGGGGTTTTGTGTATGTCAGGTGAGTCCTCTACCTAATGGAGCTACATACAGCCCCAAACCAGGAACCAAGAACATCTGCCTCCCAAGTGCTGGGATTAAAGATAAATGCTTGTTATTTTAATAGCAAAGAGGAAGGTGTTGGCAGATTGGTTACTGCCAGGTAGAACTCAGGTAGATGCCAGATGTTATCCTATCTGCCTCTCCCTCATGTATCCAAGGTAGACTCCAACTCAGTGTGCATCACTGTTTTCTCCTGTGTTCACCACCCAAGTACTGGATTACAGTACTGGAACCCCTGGGGAACATCAGGAAAGCTCTGAAGAGACTCAAGAAAAGTAAGATAGCCTTTCTAACTACAGGGAAAAGCCAGCTCAGCTTTATGTAATTAATTTGACATCTTAGTTGAATTCTTTGACACATTGGCTTGACAAGTAGGATTTGATACGGCCTCTCAGTTCTTGTCCCTTCTGTTTTCCTTGGAACAGATGCAGGAGAACAGAACGTAAAGTGCCGTCCCGTTCTCTTTATTTAGGCTAGGCCTTCCTATCACTCTTCACTGTTCCCTGGACAGATAAAGGCAGTATTTCAGAGCCTACTTTCACAGCCAAAAGGAAGTTTAGATACAGGTGTGGCTCAGAGAATTGTCACTGAGCTTGGAAAAGAGGAAAACTTGTGCCTTCAGACTGGCAGGTACAGGAAGGCCCTGATAGCATGCTGGGCTCAACTCTCAATGTGTCCACTCAACAAAGGATAGGAAACAGTTGCAGCAGAGGGAGCAGTTAAGAATGGATTGCAGGGCGGTCTCGGTGGTGGTGGTGCATGCCTTTAATCCCAGCACTCAGGAGGCAGTCGCAGACGGATCTCTGAGTTCGAGGCCAGCCTGGTCTACAAGAGCTAGTTCCAGAATATCCAGGACTGTTCCACGGAGAAACCCTGTCTACGGGGAAGTCTTAAGTATGCCAGTTGTCATGGAATGGTCAGAAAGACTAGGGGGATGTCCTGTTCTCTATTGTCTCTGAAAATTGGGTTGGTTCTTGGCTGGCCATGTGAAGTTGAATTAGGTTTGCATTCTCAAGTCCTTAAGACCTTGCCGGGCGGTGGTGGCGCACGCCTTTAATCCCCGAACTCGGGAGGCAGAGGCAGGCGGAT
>NC_022014.1:46589948-46601312 GCF_000317375.1 Microtus ochrogaster | reverse complement strand
CTGGTCTACAAGAGCTAGTTCCAGGACAGGCTCCAAAGCCACAGAGAAACCCCGTCTCCAAAAAACAAAAAAAAAAAAACAAAAAAAAAAAACACACACACACACACAAAAGACCTCCTCAGGTCTCAGGAATGTAGTGTTGTGATTTGGGAGGATTCAGATTTTGTTTGGAGTCTGTTTTCCTAAATAGTTGTTCTGATCCTAACAAAGTTGCCAATGTGTCCTGCTGCCACACATACCAGCCCTGCACCCTACAAAGAGTGTATTGTTTGTGTATCCAGTGTACTCTAAAGGACACACCAGATCAAATACAAAAAAAAAAAATCCTAACTTGTATCTGGTGAGGATGTAGTTTGTCGACCCACCCCCACCCCGCACCCAGGTGAGGGGGGGGGATGACTGGGCCCACAGCCAGAGCAGAATTCTTTAAAGTGGGACAGGTGTCTAAAGATTGTCTGGTCATTTTTAGTATCCTCCCCAAAAAAGGTAAAAGTCCAGGACTGCAGTTTCTAGTGGTCTACATACTTTGGGATGTAAATCCAAATGACGTTCGTGAACTGAAAGCTGCAATTCAGGATAATGGTCTGGTGGCTGTCCTTGAAAACTTTTTATCTAATGGCTGACCTGAGGTGGTGTTGATACCACTTACATTCATGAAGAGCTCTAGAAGTTAGCAGCACAGTATAACATGGTAGGACTTGGATGTTTATTCAGACTTTGGAGGTTTCTATAAAACTGGGAGAAAATGCTTAAAAGTGCCTTAACAGGCAGTCCTTGTAAATAGTCTGTGTATAGGGAGCTGGAGAGATAGCTCTGTGGTTAAGAACATATTGGCTGCTCTTGCAGATGTCCTGAATTCAATTCCCAGCAACCACATGGTGCACTATAACTATTTATAGTGAGATCTGATGCCCTCTTCTGGCATTAAGGCATACATGCAGATAAAACATTCATACGTAAAAATAAGTATTTTTAAAAAGTCAGTGGATTGCTTATTTCCCTTGAAATCAGAATGGGGTATCATTTCTCTCTGTCCTTAGAGGAAAACAGATTCAGAATACATTTCAGGTTGGACTTTCCAGTGTCTGGATGGCAACTCATTGGATGCAGAGGTACTGGGGAATAGGCTGGCCTGCCTTGATTGTAATGTCAAAGGATTAAGAGTAGAGCTTGGAAAGTGAGATTAGCTGTGGTGATCAGGACCAAGCCCCTGTAGGAAATGCTGAGAGTGATTTTTGGTTTTTGCAGCTTGGCAGTCTTGGGATCTTTGTACACACAGGGAATACACTCCATGTTTGGTGACAGCTAAGAAGAAAAGGAGCATTAGGAAGGCACTGTTAATTGAATCAGCTTATTACTCAGTCAGGCTTTGAAAAACAAACCCAGTAAAAAGTATCTTTATTCTCTTGCTTAAAAAAGTTTTTCTATGATAATGCGTTAATACAAAAATATTTTGGACACTACATCAGGTTTTTTTCTCCTTTTTGAGACAAGGTCTCTCTATACAACCCTGGCTGTCCTGGAACTCAGAGAGATCCACCTGCCTTTACCTCCCAAGTATTGGGATTAGAGGTGTGACCCACCACATTCCAGCAATCTTTTCAACACTTGTAACACTACACTAGAAACATGATCTTTGGATTGAGAAACCAGTGGTTAAAGTAGGAACTAAGGCGCTTTTTTTTTAAGGTTTGTAGAATATATTGGTAGCCCCTTTTCTTTGGATTCAGGCTATATACAGTGAAAAGAATTTTAAAAAAGGTTAAACAAAAAAACTTGTTTTTCAAGGCTCAGGGTTAAGTTTGGCTCAAAAAGGGTTTCTAGAATGTGGCAAAGAACCATGCCCATCACAAGAGGTTTTATGGACTCCTTGCTTTAGTTGTAACATCTCTTCCTTCCTGCCGCCCCACAGAGAAACTGAAGCTGGCCAGTTCTAAATGCTGAAAGATGGGCTCTGGTGGTTGGGGGATTTGGGATTTGCTCTCCCACAGCTTCCTAGGAGCTGTGACTCAGCTGACATAGATGAGCCTGGAAATGGCACTGGGGAGGGTGCGCACTGGAGTTAAGCCAACTTCAATTTATTGACTATAGTTTCTAAGGCTGGTGAGTTTCTCAGGAAAGATTTCCAAGTCGTTCTAATTAAAGCTGAGTACTGTACTGTCCACCAGTAGGCAGGGTTGGTATTTTGTTGCCTAGGCTGAAAGACCTTAAACCTAACCTATCCCATTTCCTCCTCTTGCAAGCTCCTGGGAAGACAGTAAGAAGCTTCCTCTGACCCAGCTTATGAACAGCAGCTGTTCTTTGTAAACAGAGCTTCTCTGCTCCTTAAGAGAGAAGCATTATTTAGACTTTTGTGGCTGGTGACCAACCACAAAATCATCTTGTGTGATAAAGCAGGTATTCTTGGTCCAAGAAGTATTGGCATGGAGAAGGTGTGGTAGAGGACAGGCATTTGTAGAGAAGGCAGCTGAACTCCGCCAGTCCAACTCATCTGACCTGCAGCAAAAAAAAAAAAAAACCCAAACCAAACCAAACCAAAAAACTGTAGGGGCATCCAGCTAGCAAGGCATGACAAAAAGAAAAGGTATGGCTACCATTGGTACCAGGATGCCCTTCGGGAGACGATACAGCTGCACAGATGTGATCCCTACCACGTGACTTGATGGCCTCCAGTTCTGGGAGTAGTTTAAGCAGCCTTTGAAATCTTCAGCACCTGGAGAGAACCCCTAACCAGTTCCGTGATCTGGTCTTGCTGTTGCCTCCTCTTGAGTTAGGGGTGGGCCCCTGAAGCAAGCCAGGTGTCCTGTGTGTGCTAGGCTGCCTGCCTCTGAGGTTCCTGTTGCTGTACTTGTGTATTCTGGAGGGTGCTGTGGAGGGTCTTTGGGGACTCAGGAGCTGGAAGAGTGACAGCTGCAGAGTGACCTGAGAATGTTGGTGCTGGCTCCACTGGGCTAGCAAGCAGTTCTGTGGGGAAGTGGGGCAGCAGAAGATAAGAGGGTGAGTCCTGGGGAGCTGGGGACCTGGGACAGCCTAGAGCACTGTCATCGGAAGGAACGGGGCTGGGGCAGCGGCCTTCTCCGGGTAAGTACCGAATGCATTTCTTTTTCCTCCTAGGAATAGTGAAGAGAGTTATCTGTAAACAGAGGGTGAATCCATAGTCACACACCACAACTAGAAAATGGCTGTCCTTGAACTGGCCTGGCTAACCACTTTGTCCTTTCTCTCCGAGGCCCAGAAACTATGTCCATTCCTTCAGCCCCACCTGGCCCAGACCGAGGAGGAGTGCAATTATGTAGAACAGCCACAAGGTGGCAAGTGGAACCTTTTGTGGGTAGGCCTCCTATTTTCCAGAACTATCTTCGTTTGGGTCCTTGAGCTTCTGTTCCATATATACTTGCAGGGATTAGGAGTCAAGGGACTGTGATGCTTGTGACAATCTTGGTTCTCACAGCCAGGCTAGTGGAAGAAGTGCATGGTGACTGTTGCCTATTTACAACTGTAGCTCTCTGGGCAGTTTGCAGTTTGCTCTGGCTTGCCTCTACCTTCTGAGTGCTAGGGTTACAGGTGTATACCAATCCCTAGCCATAGTTTGTCTTAACAGCCCAAATGGATGGTATAGGACCTCTTCTAAGGATGGAGTCTCCATTGTGAGCATGTACACACATACAGACACACACATGCCACATTTCTTTTCTCTTTGCCCTATGATATCTCTCTTCCACTAGCCTCTGTAACCTTTTTAGTGTTAACAGGTACAAGATGGCAAGTTGCACACAGCTTCCTGGTGATCAGACTATTTCCAGAAGTCTCTGATACCATCACCTTGCTTTTCTTAGACAGGGATTTCATTTTAAGGAAATGAGGGAGTCTGTGGACTTTAATCACTCTAAGGCTAAGAGTAGAGGCTCAGGCCACCTAAGTGTGACAGATTTGTTTTCTGAGGACCTGGTAAACCTGGCTAGTACCCAAGCCACCCACTTGCATATGCCTTTCTTTCCTTAGAATGCTGTCTTTCCCTCTCTGCTTGTTCCACCTTGACTAGTTATCTCCACTGTCTGTGTTCAGTGGTCAGACATATTCTTAGGAGGCGGTTTCCTTCTCTACAGGGCTTGCTAGGGGACTGAGGGACCAAAGGAGGGGCTGCAGACCCGGCAGAACATGTGCATTAAGGGAAGCAGCTTGAAGCAAAGGGAGAATGATGGTGGGGACAAACCCACCTGCACGGACCACACCAATCCGTCTGCTGGTTGAGGCCAAAGCGAGCACGACATTTCTTAGGCGAGCCAGGGTCTGCTCACAGCCATGCCAGAGGGGCAGAACAGGGCAGAGGGCGAGCAGGCAGGCAGCAGGGCAGAACAGGGCCCAGAAAGAAGAGGTAACATCAGTGTTAGCCAGTCACAGACACCCCATAGCCCCCACAGGCAGAATGGACCTCTCCATGGCACAGCTGGCCCCAGGGGAAGCCTTAGGACCCAGAGCAAAGTATGAGAAAAGGCAGTCACCCAGTTGGGCAAGAGTCAGTGGGAAGAATGGAGTGTGGAGGAAGTCCTCATGCTACCTTCCCTTGACTGATCCTTCTACCATGGCTCTGCATTTCCTATCCTGGGGTTGTCTGTTCCTTTCCCCTAACTACCTGCATGTTTTAACAGAGGTTTTCCTCACTGTCGACAATACCTCATCTCCCTCTGGTCCATATTCCTAATAAGACTAAAGGTACAGCATATTTATACCTAATATTCCACATTTACAGATGGAAAGAAGGACCTGTTCCTATCCTGAGACACAGGACGAGAGGACTTTTTCCTGTCCTATCCCAGTCCTAGGCTCCAGCTTTCCTGTCTGGGGCAACACAGCTGAGAATGTCATAGACTGTCATCTAAATCAGAGTTGGGGATAAGAATGAGGCATGCAGCAGGATGGCTTATCTGGGCTCTCTGCGGCACTTTCCACTGCCAGGAGAAATGGGAACTAGTGATGGAGAAATCACCAGGTACCTGTCAGCAGGCTCTGTGACTAATATTGGGTCCTGGCTGACATTTTTGCTATAGACATGGAACCATATAATCAGTTCATTAGCTTCTCTGGTGAAACCTAGCTGTGAGCAGGGCTGGCAAAGGTGGCATAGGGATGTATCACTATGGAGTTGGCTTCTGCTGGTCTGTTCCTAGGATACAGTTAAAACTGTTACTTGCATGGAATTAGACTTCAGAGATGCAGATTTATTTGCAGAGAGCTCAGGCCCTGAAGGTTCCTTGCTGAGTGTTCCACCCCACCCTCTGGGCCAGAGGAGGCTGCTCTTACAATAGGAACGTGGAGAGAGGCACCTCTATCACTACTGAAGCAAGCAAGGCCTCACCTGTGGTGGATTCTTGATGCTTTTCCCTTGACCGCCTCTTCTTCTTTCCCTGTAGGAACAAGAGAGATGGTTGGTTCTAGGAGGTGGACATTGGGATATCTGCAGCCTATTGCCTTTGAGATTCCAGGTCAATAGGTCTCTCCTATATTGGGGCTCCTCTTCCTTAGCTGTAGTTCTTGCAAGGCTACTGTAGATAGGGTACATTTAGGAGTCTTTCCCTCTCTCAAACTGATCTCCCCTATGAGTACAGGAGGGATTTCTAGGCCCCTTCTTTCCCCTTCTCACATGGCCAAACCAGATACTAGGCAGCAGTCATAAATGGATGTATTCTGGAGTGGAGAACTGCCTTTAGAGGAGTCGCTTCAGCCTTCTCTCCTCTTCTGAATAGCCAAGGGAGGTCTTGGGCTCTCTCTCTCTCTCTGTTACTTTGCCTGTACCATCAAGACAAAAAAAAAAAAATTCCCCTTCCCACGTTGAGGTTGTTGCCTTGGGTTTGGTATCTTAAAGGTGTCCCCCGCTCCCTGTGGTGTAGTGCTGGCCACTCACGTAGTTATCCCGCGCTGACCAGCCTGGATATAGCTGCATGTGCAGCTGCCTTTCCTTGCGAGCCAGTTCATAGTACTTGGCCTGCTCTTCTCGAGATAGTGCATGCCACTGCAACAAGGAAGCGGGGTGGACGGGATGCACCAGAGAGTTAGGAAGCTGTACCAGGGTGAAAGGGACTGGGGGCAATCCCTGCCAGCCCACTTGCCCATGGCCTCACCCTGCGACCCAGGATCTGGTTGATGGCAGCGCTTTCCTTGAGTGTACACTCTGCAATGACCTTGGCTCTCATCTCCTTCATGTAAAGCATGAAAGCATTGAGGGGTTTTTTGATGGTTGGCTTCTTAGCCTCCTTCTCTGCCTTGGGGTCTGCTTGTGTTTTCCTGGGGTGCACAATCAAATTACATGACTTGGAAAGAAAGTAACCCCACCCCCACCCCTGCCCTGGCAGTGACCATTACCTAATGTCACCAATTTCCCCTCTGCTTCTTTTGTTTTTTTTGAGACAAGGTTTCTCTGTGTAGCCCTGACCATCCTGGAACTCACTATGTAGACCAAGCTGGCATTGAACCCAGAGATCTGCCTCCCAAATGCTGGCATTAAAGGTGTGTGCCACCACTACCTAGCTCCACCACTCTTTATGTAGCGGTTTCTAAGTAGAATCTTCTAACTGCCCCACATTAGTGAGCAGAGAATGTAACTGTTCCTTTCAAGAATACCACAGCCAAGTGGGGAAAACACAGAGACTCATCCCTCCCTTCTTGGCTCAAATAGAAGTTTTGTTCCTTATCCCTTCCCCACCTACTCTTGCTTTTGAAGATTACGAAGCACAGCGATGGTCAGTGCCAGAGCCATAGGACAGCTTGGCAGGGCCCTACAGGCAGTCCTTTAAGATGCCAGGAAGAAGACCTTGAACCTGGTAGGAGGCTTGTACATCCTGGCTGACCAAACCACTCTGCTCACCTGCCCGGCTCACACCTTGTCCCCTCCTCCCAGCTTGTGTTTTATTTTTATTTTTTTATTTTATTTTATTTTATTTTTTGGTTTTTCCAGACAGGGTTTCTCTGTGGTTTTGGAGCCTCCCGAGTGCTGGGATTAAAGGCGTGCGCCACCATCGCCCGGCCCAGCTTGTGTTTTAACTCACAGGCTTCGGTCATATGGCTGCAGCTCCTGCTTCCCTGAGGAGGGTACAATGGCCGGATGAGGGATGGCTGCTGGGTGTCCAGGTACACCAGATCCCAGCATCAAGGACGGGTGGGTGAACCTGGAGGTAGGAGGAAAGGCAACACTAAACCAGAAATTTGGGCTAGACTTTGAACACGTATGGAGGTCCCTACACAGAGGACACAATTGACAGATACCTTATACTCACTGGCCTGGACACAGGGTACACAGATATGTATGCGCGGACACTGCAGAAGACCCACATATGTACTATTCAGGTGGTTATCAATCCTGTCCCTGTCCACACGCTCAGGAGCCTGTGGGCCTTTCTGCTGTCCCACTGTGCTCCTCCAGGCTCCTCTCCACACAATAGACTGACTTTTTAAAGGACTGCTGCTAGCCCACTCCAGCTCAAGTCTCCCTGACACCAAAATAAACCTCAAGCTGCTGCTTGGGGCTTTTAAAACCCTACCTAAGCACCCCTAACTGCATCTCTCATTCCATCTTCCTGATCTCCATTTCCCAGCCAGCTCCAGCCTCCCTGTCCACCTTTCTTAGGAATTGCCTTCCCATAAGCCTCTCTGACCCATCATGCTTGGTTGGGGTCTTCTTGGGGCTTGTCTTCAGTTCAGCTGGCCCGTTCAGCTTTTGGTGCTGAATCTTTACATCTTACCGTGGGCTGCTGAATGCCTTGCCATAGCATGCCTAACAGTGGGTCTGTCACTAGAGAATGAGCTAAATGAAGGGGCATATGTACACCCACCTCCCCCCACCAACACACACACCTCTTTCCTCTTGTGTGGAGACTATTCTGCCCTTTGCTGCTTACCAGATGTAAGAACCCTGAGCAGGCAGGCTCTGAAGGACAGAAGCTAGGGACACAACCTCCAGGGTACTGCCTTGGCTTGGGCAGAACTCACAGGCTACCCCAGCAGGCTGAGCAATAGAGCTGAGTTAACCACATATGCACTGCTGTCCTGGCTGCTCTGGGATGCTCTGTTCAGTGTGGCTTGAACTAAGACTTCTAGTTGTATCTTCAGGTACAGAGCAGCATGGGACTCCAAGGTTACAGACAGACAGATGGACAAACAACTAACACAGGGTAAGCACTGGCCTGAACATAGCCCTGTGTGGGCACTGAAGCCTGGGCAACAGGAAGCAGGAGCCTGGCTGCAGGGATAGGGGACTCACCTGGGATAGGGGGCGCCAGGGGCTGCAGTGGGGGCAGGGAAGTGCTGTCTATATCCGCAGGAAGGGGACAAGGGGTAGAGAGGAGGGCTGGGCCTGTGGTTGGGAGAGACAGCTGTTAGCCGTCTGACTGCTAGCCAGACATGGGGAAGGACTTCTGTACCTTGTGTGGTGGGGCTCATACAGTGCTGCATGCATCCGCCAGCCTTCCAGAAGCTGGTATCTGCCCTCTCTACAGACACTGTCTGAATTGCTCTTCTGTCCCAATCTGCCCACTTCAACTCGTTATGTTTATTTTTTTAACATGTATGATTGTTTTGCCTACATGTATGTCTGTGTACCACATGTATGCCTGGTGCTCTAGGAAGTCTGAAGATGAGACTGGGTCCCCTGGATCCACCATGTAGGTGCTAGAACCCAAACCTTGGTCCTCTGGAAGAGTAGCCAGTGCTCTTAACTGCTTAGCCATCTCTTCAGCCGCTTCAACTCAAAAGCCTAGGAGTCCCAAGGTGAGTGAAGTGCCTCTTTGGGCTCCTTTAGTCCCAAGTCAAGACAGTGTTAAGAGTGCCCCATAACTGTTGGCTTCTTGCCTGGTGTCCACTAAACAGACTTTGTTCTGAAAGGCAGGGATCTAAGGTCACAGTCAGCTTCAGCAGTGTTTCTCTGGCACTCAGATTCCTTCCCAGCACACACAGGACCCAGTGCAGAGGGTGAAACTGTCCCAAGTCTCACCTGGCAGCAGCTAAGATCATAGAGCTTTCTTTCCCTGGGCCTATACCCTTCTCCAGAGGCTCAGCTGCTGAATATCCTCTGAAGGCTCAGACTTCCTGGTCTTTGGAGCTTCAGGCCTAGGGGACTTAGGAGCTGTCCAGGGAGTTGCCTGTTCAGAGCACTGACCTGGCACCATCAGGCTGAGCACTGAGCCCCATCTTGGTCCTGGGGGTAATCATGGGGTAGAATGGAACTTTGTGCAAACAATCTGGAAATATTTGGAGTGCTGATCACGTATAATGGGCAAGCACAACAGGGCCAGTAGGCCCAGGCTGAAGGTCTGGCCTTTCCTGCTACTGATTAGAGACCTGTTCATGTCACACTGCTAATGAGTAAAAGGCAGGCCAAGGGGCCCGTTGAGACCCAATTCTAGCTGAGAACAGACTGGTCCACAGTCGGGCCTGGTCTAGCCTTAGCAGACCTTCCCAGTAGGCTGGTCAGGAGTGTGGCTCAAGCAAACACCAGAGACCAGAAGGACCCTGTTCCTCATATTGCCCTTTCTGCCTGGTGTCTACAGCAGTAGCACTGAGGCCACCAGGAAGCTACCTGTCTGCTCACCACGCTGCTGAGAGGCAGTAGCCTCTCCTGGTGGGGCTTTATACATTCCTTGTACATGTCCAACTTTTCTGTCTCACCTTCTGAAGAACTTAGTTGGAGGGTTGAGACCAGCAGCAGCTTTCCTAGCTCCCTAGAGGAAGTATGTCAAGCTACCTGTGGGGGATGCTCACAGTCATAAGAATTGCTAGCTTAGAGCCAGATTAGGCTAAAACTGCTGGCTACAGAGCTGGCAGCTCAGGTCTCGATAAGATGGGTAAAGGAGGAGCATGGGGAGGGCAGACACAGTGCCCCCTTTTCTCTGGGCCACACTTACCAGCTCACAGTGTGGGGGAGCTGTCCCATGCTGCCTGAGGTCAGAGAGTAAAATCCAGAGAGATCAGGGGTTTGCAGCGGCCTGTGAACTCCTGTAGGGGAAAAGGGCTCAGTAAGCAGTCCACCCTCATGTGGGAAGTTAGGACATTCAGCAGTTACTGTACCTTGGAACTTCTACAGGGGCTTCTAAGATCCCACTTCCTTTTGCCAGAGGCCCAGATATCAGCTGGTTTGTTTAAAACTGTCTTGGGGTAATAACAAGGACTTTCTGACAAAGCAAAAGGGACCAAGGACAGAGGTGCTTAGTGACTTGCCTTAGGACACTGGCTGGACAGAGGCGGAGCTTGGAGTCACTCAGGAATGAGGTCTGACCTCACCAATTCCTGAGGTACTGTCTTTGGAGCCTTTGCTTAGGACTATGGCCTGGCTCTTTGGGTAGAAAGCAGCCCCTTAGCCTAGAGGAACCTGGCCTGAAGAGCCAGGGCTCCACCCAGCCCCAGGTTGAATCAGCAGGTTTCCCACAGCTGACAATGGTGGATTTCAGAATGACTTTGGCTGAGGCTGAGGTGAATCAGCCATCACAACCACCACTTTCTATTTTCTCACTGGGGGAGAAAGGGCTTGAGCTTTACAGCTGCAGCAATGCACTCCGTCCGTTTCTAACTTTTTTAAAATTCCCTTCTAAGGCAGAATCTTGTTTTTGTAGCCCAGGCTTGTCAGGAATTCATTGTGTAGCCCAGGCTGACCTCAAACTTTCAATCCCTTGCCTCTGCTTTCCAAACTACTTGTATTATAGGTGTGGTGTGTACCACTACACCTGGTTCCTTTCTGTCATTTTCTTTGGGCCCTGGGTTTGCAAAGCCCCAGCATCTACTATTATAAAATGTGGGCCAGCCTATGGGACCTCAGAAGCCAGGTGGGCTACAAGTTCCCACCTCAATAGACTTCTCCCACCCCATCCCATACCTTGCTTCTGGTTGATGTCCGTAGGTGCAGGGTTGGGGTGTGGACTGCTGAAATGTTCGTAGAGTGGAGAAAGTTGGGGGACGCCATGTGGGGGCTGGCCAGCCTTGTTATGCTGAAAAATGACCAGGAGTCTGATAAACATGGAGTGTTCTGGGACGGGGGACACAGAGTGTGGGGGCATGCGAAACTTCAGTGAGCTCCGTGGTCAGCCTGGGAGTCAACATCACAAGCTTATGGGAGGACGGTAGTCTACACACCTGTGTCCTGTGGCCCAGTCCTGGAGACTGTCTGTGCAGCCCCACCTCCTAGTGAACCTCTTCTGGGACTTCTAGGACACTCTGTTTCTTCTCTCAAGAAGTCCTTCCTGGCCTCCCGGTCCTAGAAATCCCCTCAGCCCAGATTCTATGAAGCCCATGGCTGTCTTCCGGCCTTTTCCTCCGACAGCCCCCATACTATCTACCTTACTTCTTTTTTTTTTTTTTTTTTTTTTGAGAGGGTTTCTCTGT
>NC_022014.1:46582827-46589848 GCF_000317375.1 Microtus ochrogaster | reverse complement strand
TCTTGTAGACCAGGCTGGCCTCGAACTCACAGAGATCCGCCTGCCTCTGCCTCCCGAGTGCTGGGATTAAAGGTGTGTGCCACCACCGCCCAGCCCACCTCACTTCTAACTGCATGTGTTGGCACAGGGTAGGGACCTTCTTTAGCCCCTAACTTGGGTGAGGTCAGGTGGTACCTGGCTCCCCCCAGGGACGGCCTGTGCGCGCGCACACGCGCGCGCACACACACACACACACCACAGTTTCCTTAGCTGCAGGACTTTTCAGTCAAATGGTTCTGCCAAGAGAAGACTCAGCAGACTGAAGGAGTGCACTCTGCCCAGCCACAGGGAGTTGCTACCAGGCCTAGTGTCTTCAGTGTATGCCCTTCAGACTGTGCACTGGGACACCTACAACCGAGGCTCTGCTTCCACCCAGATAATTGGTCTGTGGGAGTGCTGCTGGCTGACAGCACGCAGAAACGACTGCTCACCATGGCACAAAATGAAGAACCAAGACATGGGGAGAGCAGGTAAAGCCCGCTGTGAGCACTTCATTTCAGAACAACCCTTAGATCTTGTGTGTCCCTCCTGCAAGTGAATGAAGCCTAGCACAGGTCCCTTGCTTATTACTTAGCTACTGCAGCCCTAGGGAAAAGCCAGAGGGAAGGCTGGGTATGAGCCCCATGTAGCCGGGGCATGAGGTATCTAACTGGACACAGCTCCAGTACATCTCTACACAAGTCCTGGTCTGCCATCTTTCCCTGCATTCCTGCTATACCTTCCCTCAAGTCTTGGACTCCCTAGGCTTCCCTCTGTCTTAGCCAGACAAGAGCTGATGGTGGAAGCTAAGTATATTGGAGCTCCCCTTTAATCCCAGAACTCTAGAGGCCAAGGCAAGTGGATGAGTTCAAGGCCAGCCATAGCCAGAGCTATACAGTGTGTCCATTAAGGGAGGAGAGGGGTGATCTGGGGTGGCTGTTAAATGTGAGGACATGTTAGGCACGGTGTGTCACATGCGGGGCACTGTGTATAAGTTTGTAAGTGCCTTAACTCTAGGCCTAAAGTGTCCCCAACTCCATACTCATGCAAGTGCTCTCTACTGAGCTACACCCTCAACCCTCGAATCAGAACCCGACTCTGCCTGCATGCTGTGGACGTCCTCGGTTACTAGAAGCCTCCATTAACTGATGACTCAGAACAGACAACCTTGTAGTCGTTCTTGACACGGACCCTATGGCCAATCTCAGGTTCTAATGTTCAACCTTCAAAATCTAGACCCGAACCACTTCCTGCCTCCTTCCCAACAGTCTAAGCCATTGCTTCTCACCTGGACCACTATCCTCTCTGCCCCTTAGCCAGGCTCCAGCTGACGCAGATCACGTCAATCTTCCCTGGTGATAGCTGTGTGAGAACAGCACTGCCTTCCACTGTGTCTGCGTGCAGTGCCAGGAGTCCTCCAGCACCCTTACCCAGGGTTAAGGTCTGAGGATACCATGGTGTGGAGGAAGTTTGGAAGCTCTAGGCTTGCTGACCATTTCCTGATCCTGTCACTCCAGGATCCTGACCTGGGCTTATCCCCTCCTAAACAGGAATGATAATTAGTCCTGCCCACCTCATTAAAAAAAAAAAATCTTGCTGAGTGCTGAGGCCCTTTACGATAGGAAGCTTCCTGACAATCTTTGAAGCATTTTTTATCCTCATGGATTGCAAGACAGGGCCAGCCAGCCAGCAGCCTCGTGGCCACCCTACTCCTTTGGGAGTATTAAACCCTGGCTTAAGGCTCTGCACCATTCACTGCCTAAGGCCCAGCCGTGCTTCCTCAACCCAGGTTGCAGTACAGCTTGGGCTGGGCCTAAGAAACCCCAGAGATCCAGCTCATCACCCTACAATGCCTGCTTGCGTGCGTGCGTGTGTGTGTGTGTGTGTGTGTGTGTGTGTGTGTGTGTACAAGGCAGTGAGGCTAGGGTTGTGGGTCCTGGGAGTGGTGGGCCTGTCCTGTCTACTAGTGTTTCCTGGTATTTGGGGTAAACCTTCATTAATTAGAAGCCTGCAGCCAAACCATAGAAGCACTGGGTGGCAGAGTAGGGGCAAAGAAGCCACCAGCATCTAGAGGCACCGAAGGCCAGGGCTCTAGGAAAGGTACCACGGGCCTGGCCATTCCTTCTCAAGTTCATGCAGTCTGCCTCTTCACCCAACTCCTCAGACCCTTCCATGCCTGATGCTGCTAGCCAGGAGAACTGTCTGGTACAAGGCTCCCTGCCCCCTTCAGCTAGGAGAACGTCCCGCTCCAGGGCTTCAGCACAAGGCTTTCTCAGCGCCAGACTTCCCAGACGACAGGGTGGGGTCGCCCAGGGTTTGGCATGTGCATGGGAAGTTCAGGGACTCGAGCTCCACCTCCTTCTTCTGCTTGAGGGTGACTATCCCTAGCCTCCTAGGGAAGGAGGCAGGTTGGGCTGACTGTCCCCACCAGGCACTGAGTACCTCAACAGCACAATCCCCTTATTTCCTTAGGGAAAGAACACAGCAAGTGTCAGAGCACAGTGGGACATACACATAGGGACTCAACTGCACTCAGGTATCCCCCACATCAGGCACCCACCTCCCTACTCCTTGCCTTTGCCGAGTGCTGGCACTGTTCCCACCAGCCTGGTCTAGGACTCGGGCCCCAGGGGTGCCTCAGCTATTCCTGCCAGGAGTTATCTAGCCTGTAGCCTACCTGGTGACTAGCTCCCTCCCAACAGAGGTGGTCCTTCCTGCTGCTGGAATGTTCTTGGTGTTCAAAGACTCCCCACACTCACCCTCAGCAGTCCCAAAGACATCTTCTGGGAAGTCCCCAACTCTAGTGCCCTAGCCTGGATACCTCTTTAGGGCAACACAGCACAAGGCAGAAATGGGGGACCCCTGAGCTCTCTGCTCAAGAGTTGAGCTTGGGCCTAGCTAGGCTGCCTCTGGCCCCCCACTTCCTGCAGGTTCAGGTAAAAAATAAACACAGTCGGCATTTTCCCTGCAGACCGCAGCGGTCTGTTCACAAGGCTGTGAGCTCGCTGAGAGCCCCTGTCACCGCCAGCAGAGAAACTCCCTCGCCTCTGACGGTTGACTCTAAAAACCCCCAAGTGATTAAGCACCACAACACTTTCCCAGCGAAGAAAGTTGCCGTTTCCTCTGGCCCCAAGCTCGATGGGGGTGGAAGAACAGGTCCTCTCCAGAAAGCCCTGTGGCAGAGTCTGAGCCAAAAGAAGCGTCCCTGAACATCCAGGACCCATGAGCTTGAACAAATATCAGGATGTGTCCCCGAGCTCCTAGCATGTGCCAGGTCAAAGAATGTCTGAGGCTGGGAAGAGCACCGGCTACTGATCCAGTGCAGGCCACGGAGCAGGCACAGCTCCGAGGAGCGGGCACAGCTCCGAGCACCAGACACCTCCTTGAACAGACCTACCATTTGCAGGCACGGTGACTATCACCATTGGCAGGTAAGGAAAGCAGAGCACAAGGTCACACCTAGACTCAGCTGTCAGCTGCTGCAGCGCAAAGACCTGTGATTAGTATGGCTAGAACAGGAGGCTGGAGTGCAAAGGAGCTTATATCACTCTTTTCCTTCGGCTGGACTAGCTTACACTTTGCTGAGTCCAGACTCCCCTGACTCTAAAAATAATTGTCGAAAACATATCTGACGGAGAAAGCCGGCACATGCCCCTGAGGCCCTAGCCATATCTCCCTGTCCTACCTAGACGCCCAGCTCTGTCTCAATGACTGTTCCCGCTCTCATGAGACTCCATACTTCCTCTGCTCTTTGCCATGCTGGCTCCTCCACAGACCGAGGTCACCTCTAACCTAGCTCTGCCAGCTTGGCAAGCAACTGCCTGGGCATCCTAGAGAGCTCGTCTCTGTAAGCTTTGCACTCAGGCTATTCCCTGAGGACCTGCCTGGAACAAAGACCTGGTGAGTTCTTGGTGCCCCAAATTTCTGCACATCCCACCCACACTTGTCAGTGTAGCTAGGACTCCAAGTCCCTCAGGGCAAGACGCTGCCTCCAGCTCATCCTGCAGAGCTGGAAAGTGGCCCTCAGGTACCAGCTGTGGAAGGGGAGGCAGACTCACTGCCTTAGGCGCTGTGCTTCAGGGCAGACACTAGCACAAAGGTGGGCTACTGCCACGGCGCTCGCTGTGTTTGCCAGCAGCACAGCAGCGGAGCTGAGGAGTGTAAGCAGAGGAGGCACCCATCTCAGGCAGGCAGTGGGGCTCTATGAGGAGAGGATCTCATGCACAGCACACAGCCTGCTGGGCCCCTTCAAGGATTCGAAGAGTCACCAAGGATGCCAGATAGTCACACCCCTCTGAACTTTCCTTTCCCCACTCTGCACCAGCCACACAAGACTGGAGTGCTCTTGCCGCTACCTCCTATAAGAGAGGCTGCCTCTGGGAGGCCTTTCCCACCCTCCTTATGTGGGTGCTTCCCTGCCGTGTCCTCACCTGCCTTCTCTCCTCCCTGTGTTCTGGGATTATGCCTTTAGTTTTTGGCATTGGGCTGAAGCTGGTATCCAGGCTGGTTCTCTAGAAGCGGTACAGCTAGGCCCGCATTCAAAGAGGAGACCTGCAGCACTGGGGAAGCCTGGGGCTGGATGTAGGATTACAGCAGTGCACAGGAACTGGGCCACTTGAGGGTCAGGGTATAGTCTATCTGGCATCTGAGCCCCCTTGCTTTCATCCTATCTCTGCACGCCTCTGTCCATCTGAAGAACTCTGGGAATGAGAATGACCAGAAAGTCAAAATTAGACCTGCCACTGGCTCATAGGTGTCTTTGCTCTAATTAGAAAAAGTACAGCCAGGGCTGGAGGGGTGGTTCAATGGTTAAGAGCACTGGCTTCTCTTCCAGAGGTCCCAGGTTCAATTCCCAGCGCCCACATGATAGCTCACAACTATCTGCAACTCCAGTTTTCTAGGGAATCTAACACCCCTCACACAGACAATGCACCTAAAGTACAAATAAATTATAAAAAGAAAGAAAGAAAAAAAGAAAGAAAGAAAGAAAGAAAGAAAGAAAGAAAGAAAGAAAGAAAGAAAAGGGGTACACCTGAGCCTCTGTCTTGGGGAACACTGTGCAGGCTGGCTTCCCTAAACAATCCAGTGGTGGCCACTGAAAAAGTCCCCTCCAATTCTCACTTCTTGTCTTCACATTGTCAGACACAGGTGACCAGTTCCTCATGTGGAGCACAACAGGATACCATCCAGCCCCAAGGGCATGCATGTGTGCTTGGCAGTCTGATTGGGGTGCTCCCTAGTGCCAGAGCCCATGAGGATGAACTTCCCAGGATGAAGGTTCCACAGACACACTACAGACTGGCTTCTGGGAGGAACCGATTAGGAGAGTCCTTGCTCCTTCAGCCCCAACTTCCCAGGACAAAATGCTCTCCAGGGAACAACCACCTATAAGCTCTCAGAAATGCCCTATGCCAGATGCCTACCACGGAACCAGGGCCATGGCCTTAGGGCCAGCAGAGCTGCAAGGGCCTGGGGATGGCTGGGCCACACCCTAGACCAGGAAGGGTTTTAGATCCACCTACCAGCAACAAGGCTGTTACCATGGTCGCAGAGTCATGCCAAGCGCATGTGGCTAGTCCACTAGCCTCCCGGCCCTGACATCAGATAACAGGACTCGCCTCACAGGAGGTGAGGACCAGAGTCCCTGCACGCAGCCTTGGCAAACCACAGTTTTCTCCACCCAGCCCAGCCCAGAGGCACCACCAGAGTGAGCTGAACCCCACAAGCTGAGTGGCCTTGCCCACGGCCTCTCTCGTGGTTTCTATTCATTCGTCTGCTTGTGTTTTCCTTCCTCCTCTTTGAGGTAAACGCCCCTCAGGACAGGATGTTTTTAGGGGAAAATAGAAGCTTCCGGGAGCTGCTGCAGCTGAGCTGCTAGCTAACACTACGAACACCCTGTCTGTGGATTCTGCAAGCAGCCTAGGGCTGGGCATGCTCCAAGTGCAGGCAGTCACCCTGCTCCTCCTAAGTGTCCAACGTCAAGCCTACTGTGGATGTGGCCTCAACCCTGGCTGGGCTTAGCAAAAGGGAGAGGGAGGCACTGAAGCATTTTAGAAGCTTTGTGCTTCTAAAATGTAGAGATGGGAGGCCAAGAACAGCAAAGCAAGGGCAGACTTAGAGCTGGTGGTCCCTGCCAGTCCAGTAATGGCCTCCTCAGCGCCCAGCAGGCTACCGAGTTCCATCTTATGCCAGACTCCTACCAGTTTTCCAGGCACTATGCTGTGCACGAAGACGCCTACAGATGAGGACAGTGCAGCACAGCACAGGCCAGGGAGCCACTCAAGTGTCATAGCAAGCAGTGACCAGTCTTCTACCACCCGGCCAGACCTCGTGGGCAGCACTTACGTTGGCAGTTCCCTGCCAGGGAAATCTGGGTGGGCTGGTTGGTTGAGAAGAGGTCTCAACTCTAGCTCAGGCTGGCCTGGGAGATCCCAGAGAAGCTCTAAAAGGTGACGCTGAGGAAGAGAAGAAACTTAGAGACCTCATCCTCAGGCAGCCTGCGCTTTTGCCCTGATTCGATCCATGAAGGGCAGCACAGGGCTCTCCAAGACACCCAGACTGCCTCAAGAAGACAGTTCTGCTTGGAGGCCATATCAGGATGTTCATTCGGGTCTGACCCTCCAAGCTACTTTGGGTTAAGGCCCAGGAACTCGATATAGACTCAGTCCAGCCATTCATCCACAAGGACACAGACAAGGCACAGAAAGAAGATGCTACAGTCTCCCTGCTTTAAAGTGCTCCCTATAACCTCTACAGCCAGTGTAAACCCTGAGAAGAAGCCCCTGAGGAGGCCGAGTTAGGGAGCTCATATAAAATCACAGTGTTCCTGCACAGGGCACAGAACACCAAACTCCCATGGGTGAAGTAAAAGCACCCAGTCGCCTGTACCATGCATGCTGCCAACAGAGCAACAAGGCATTGTGAAGGAGCAGGGTTCAAATCCTTCCTCCAACAAGGCATTGTGAAGGAGCAGGGTTCAAATCCTTCCTCCAACAAGGCATTG
>NC_022014.1:46575936-46582727 GCF_000317375.1 Microtus ochrogaster | reverse complement strand
CCTTCCTCCAACAAGGCATTGTGAAGGAGCAGGGTTCAAATCCTTCCTCCAACAAGGCATTGTGAAGGAGCAGGGTTCAAATCCTTCCTCCAACACCTGCACTCTTGGGGTCCACATTTCCCAGTCTATAAAATGCCCATGAGAGAGTGGAATGTGCTGAGGCCTAGTGTGTTCTTATTTGTGTTTGCTAATATTCTTTTTGTATTAAGATCAAAAGGAAGAAAAAAAGACAAAAGCAAGTCCTGTCCCTAGACAAAGGCTTTTCAGGAAAGCCAGCTTCATGCCAAGTTGGGACTGCAGGCCCTCCATGTCCTTTGGACCACTGCCTGGTCACCAGCAGACCAGGCTTCTGAGCTCCTCTCTGGCCTGCAGTGACCACAAGGGACAGTCCAAAAATGCTGTCTTCAGAATGCCCCCATAAGGCTGGCAGGAGGCTCTGGCTCCCAAGAAGCTTGTCCCTAGGTGTCATACCTAGGCCTTGGGGTGCTGTCAACTGCACAGCCCAGCTATTCCTAGACATCCCTGAAAGGGTTACCTTGGCCTGGGAAGCCTAGCAGCAGGCTTTGAGCTAAGTGAGGACCAAGCTGGCAAGGAAAACTCCACAGTGGACCATTTCTAACTATCTTCTGCCATACACCAAACCTGGCTCAACTTTATGGATCATTTACAGACTGTTCTCGTGGGACAGTTTCTTTGAAGAGGAAAAGTCCTGGAATCTTGTCTCCCAACCAAGAAATGCAGCCCTCTTCACCCTGTGAGGACTGACCTTGCCAGGTGTCCAAGGGGAGGGCCAGCCCGACCCAGGCCCAGAGCTAGGAGGGGCAGGGAGAGCCCAAGTCTCTTCTTGGGGCCAGAGGAAAGCCACACAGCTCCATGGCCTGTACCCTTCCCGTCTCTCATATTCTAGAAGAAATGAAGACAAGCAGCAAAGAGCACGTACAGCAGGGTAAGACCACATCCAAATCTGACCAAGTCTTTTATGAGCCCCAGCTCCCCCGAGGAACTGTGTATGTCTGTTCATGTATATGTGCACGTGTATATGGCAGTCAGAGGCCAAAGATTTCCTCGTTTTCTATTTTCTGAGACAGGCCCGAGCTCACCAGCTAGGCTGGCTGGCTAGAAAGCTCCAGGGTCAGCGTCGGCCTGTACCCCGGCACTGGGGTCGCAAATGTACACTACCGCCAGCTTTTCATGGGTGCCGGGAGCTGAAACTAGGGTCTTTCTGCTTATATAACAGCCGCGCTACCAAAAGAGCCTCCCTCCTCGCCCCCCCCACTCCCAACCCCGAAGGTCTGTCTGCTCGTAGGATTATAGGCGTCTACCACTACACCCAGTTTATTCGGTGCTGGGAACTGAACCTAGGGAGGGCTTCCCGTGGGCCAGGCAAGTACTTGGCACTACACTGTTTCAGTTCTAGCACAAAAGAAGCTATCCTGCCATACATGAGATGTTTAACTGTTCTTTGTGCCCCTAGTGAGTGCCAACCCGAGAGGAACGCTGAGAATCTAGGAGTGAAAGGGGCAGATGCAGCCTGGACCCTCTAACCTTTCCAGCTGCTCCTGATCGAAGCTGCCATCCCTGCAGGTCTCACTTCACAGAGCAACCAACCTCTTGCCTTGGATCTCCCTTTATTTGTTCCCTATACCCCCAGCCCACAGGGCTGCCCACCACAGCAAGGCAGCTCCTGGGGCCGCACACTGCTTCAAAGCCCACCATCACGCTCTGGGGTGGCTGCCACAACCGGCACACCCCAAGTGTCCAGCCATGCCTGGCAAAGACCTCACTGCTCCCCACAGGCTGCCTCTAAGCATTAGGCCCACCCACCCTCTGCCTGCCTGGCCACCAGGCGGCCACAGAGCCATCTGATCTGAGTGAAACTTCAAACTTAATGACTTTCATGCTGGTTATTTAAAACGCAATGTAATTTTCTTAAACACCCTATTATTTCCTTTGATAGCTACAAAGCTCCCCCAATCCCATAAGCATGTTTATTTTTGGAGAAAAGAGTGGTTTGCAGTTGGTCAGAGACCATAGGGAGAGGAACCCACAGAAAGCAGGGCAAGGAGTCAGTGCTAGCAGCTGGGAGGCCCTCCTGCTGCTGGCTTTCCACGCCACCCACCATCAGACAGGCCCACCCTTCCCCCCTTCCCAGCACCTCAGCCAGTGACCCTTCTAGCCCACACTTGACGGTGGCCAGGTCAATGTTAGGCTGGCCTTGGTGCCCTTGATGGTTCCACTTGCTGCTCACGAGCCTCCCACAGGATTCCAGGCAAGGACAGGCCTAGGGAAGGGTCCGCAACACACCCTCCGGCAGCTTTTCTCCTGTTCCAGACAGTCTGCCCCTGGTAAGGCCTCGGGCCTGAAGCCTTGGCCAGCAGAGTAAGAGACACGTCTAGATACAGCAGCCTCAGGCACTGGCTGCCCACATTGGGTGGGTGGGTGGGTGGGTTATGTGCAGCCCTGCCATTCGGGGCTCCTGGGTAAGGGAGGTGGCATGGAGGAGGGTTTGTGTGCAGAGGTCAGCTGAGCCCCACCAGTGCGGGGCGTCCTCAGGGAGCAGCTATTTTTAGGTCTGAAGCTTTCATGTGGCTGAATGATGGGAGTTTACAAAGCATCAGTAATGCGTTTCAGATGGCGGCCCAGCAGGCCAGTAGGCCGGGCCCCTGACACCAGAGACAAGTCAGAGTTACTCAGCGGCTCCATCCTGGGTTCCCATCACCTGTCCTACCCAAGGCCCACCTCATCAGGCCTTTCTAGTTTCTCTCTTTGAACCTCAAGAATCCTGCTGGGGCCAGGATTCCCACCCATTGAGGACACTGAGACCCAGAGAAGCCAACAGGCCACCACCACCAACCCCCTGCCCCAAGGAAAACCAGCTTGAGGGAGTGCTCTCCCATCACTGACCCAGGCCTGCTCAGACTTAATGGGGCAGCACTGACCATGCACATCCTGAGCCCACACCCATTGTTCCCCTGGGGCCCAGACCTGCCCACCCAGGCCTGGAGTCTCTGCTATACACACGTCATCTGGAAGCAGACAGTGTGGGGCCCAGACAGCTCTCCTGGCCTTGAAGAGGGAGGTGGCTGTTTTAATGGGGGGTGAGGGGTTGTGGAGGAAGCGTATTTATTTGACAGCGTCTGCTTCCTCTGATCTCCAGGGAGTTCTGGATGTGGAGTCGGGGCCTCGAGGGAAGGCTGTGTCACCCGGTTGGCTCTGGCTCTAAGGCAGAATCTGGGTGCAGTCCAGGGAGGCAGTCTCCATGGGTGGGACAGGCCACAAGAGCAGCCTCCTGGCAGCTCAGACCCAAACTCACACCCTTCCCAACTCTGCTGAGGCAAAGGCCCTCAGCAAGTGAGAGGCATCCTCCATCCTGAGGGGCTGCTCCAGAAGCCCTGTGTACCAAGCGGACCTGCGGCAGTAGCTAGTTACAGAACCTCTGGCGAGAGCACACCCTACTGAGCGCGGGTGATACCAGCCTGTATTCTCAGTTACCCAGGGGGCTGAAACCAGAGGAGCTCAAGAGCTGCAAGTGTTCCGGAGTGGGTACAAGGCCAGCTTAGGAAGTGTAGTGAGACATTATCTCAAGAAGTACAAGTGGTGGGCTGGAGCGATGCCTCAGAGGTTAAGAGCATTGACTGCTCTTCCAGAGGTCTGGAGTTCAATTCCCAGCACACAGATGGTGGCTCACAACCATCTGTAATGAGATCTGGTACCCTCTTTTGGTGTACAGGCATACATGCAGGCAGAACACTGTATACATAATAAATAATAAACCTTAAAAGAAACAAATTTAAAAACAAAAAGTACAAGCGGTTATGGTAGCTCACAACTATTGACTCCAGGACTCGGGTGGCAGAGGGAGGAGGAACATTACAAATTCCATGCCAGCCTGGGCTACATAGCCAGTTCCAAGTTAACCAGGGGGACACCGAATGGGTGAGAGAGAAGAGGGGTCCTGGGGATATAGCTCAGTAGTAGAGGGGTTTTGTTGAAATCCTCAATACCACCAAAAACAAACAAGAGAACCCCAATAAAACAGGTGATGAGCCCACCAAGGCTAAGAAAACTTTCCAGTCTGAGGCCAACCACCCAAGCCATGCTTATCTGGTTTTTTGTTTTGTTTTTTTGAGACTGGGTCTACAGCCTAGGCTGGCCTTGAATTCAGGGATGAACCCCAGGGCTTTGTGGGTGATAGGTAGGCACTCTACTAACCAAGCTCCAGCCACATCTGTGTTTTTGTTTTTAGGTGGTTTGTTGTTGTGGGTTTTTGGTTGTTTTTTGAGACAGGGTCTTTCTATTTAGTCCCAGCTGCCCTGGAACTTGCTATGTAGACTAGGGTGGCCTCGAACTAACAGAGATCCACCTGCCTCTACTTCCCGAGTGCTGGGACTAAAGGTGGGCACCACTAGAGTCAGTGTGTGAGGGGAAGCTACAAACTGCCTCAAAGAGGCAGCAGAAAACGTTCTGATTCTAGGGACCTCCTTTTTTAAAAAATTTTAATTCATTTTATGTATCAACTATATTTCCCCCTCCCCTCCTCTCTCTTTCCCCCACCCTCACCCTACTCCCCATCCACTCCTCAGAAAGGATAAGGCCTCCCATGGGGAGTCAACAAAGCCTGGCACTTTTAGTTGAGGCAGGACCAAGACACTTCCCCTGCATCAAGGCTAAGCAAGGCATCCCACCATATGGAACAGGCTCCAAAAAGCCAGCTCACGCCCCAGGAAAAGATCCTGGTCCCACTGCCAGGGGTTCAGGGACCTCCTTAAATCCCTGGTGTCTTGCTAGATGAATCCTTGGTTAGAGGCTCTCCTCCACCTTGACTGGATTGCTAATGGGCTGCAGGACAGAGCGCCCACCTTGGAGGCTCTCTGGCCTTACACCAGCCAACACCCTTGGGTCTCCCTAGCCCAGAGCTCACCCCTCCCACGGTCTGCTCACATTCCTCCAATCACCCTGCCACTCCCAGTGTCCACCCTGCCCCAGCTGCCAGCTCTGCCTGCCACGGTCCTTCGCCTCCATATCCAACCCAAACCATCTGTGGTGGGTACCGCCCTGCCCTGCCAAAGCTGCCAGCCCACTGCATGTGCCCACTGGCCCTCCCTGGTCTGGAACCAGTGAGGCCTGGGTCCCAAGGTCACATGCAGGACCCTTACCGGCAGCCTTCCCCAGCCTGGCCTCACACTCCTCAAGGACCCTGGGATTGGGTCTGTCCAGGTGACAGGAAATGAACCCATCTAGGCCACTCTCTGCTCTGCTCCACCCAGCGTGCCCTCCCACTCTCTGCTGCAGAGGCTTCTCTCAGGAAGCCTCACCAGCTGCCCCCACAGTCTTTCACTCCTGTGCCTTCTATCCAGCAGAGCGGAACCTCAGCTGAGCTGGGACTCTCGGGCAGCAGCTCTTTGTCTCACCAAGGATTGAGCTCTGTGGGCAGTGGTAACCTCCCATCCATGTGGCTCAGAACTAGAGTGTGGACCCCAGTTCTAGCAGGGACTGCTATTAGGGGATGCTGGCTTCCTGGGGAACCCCAGCCCAGCCTGAGGTATAGGAGGCCACAGCTGCACGGCTCAGTCCCAGGCCTCCAGTGTAGCTCCCACTCAACTGTGGACTTCCCAGGCTGGGGAGCGGCATATCCACCGGGAAGAGAGGCTGCATGAGCGTGCTCCTGAGGACCTGAGCACAGTACAGCTGGGGGTGGTGATGCTCCTGCGACCCGACAGAACACCTGCTTCCTCTAACGGAGCTTTGTTTGTACACAGTGACAGGAAACACCAGTCACAAGGTGTGAGGGGGTGTGACTCCATGGCTCCGGGACCACAGCAGTCTGAGGAGGTTCAGAGGGACTGTGGCTTACCTGCCCCCGCTCTTGGCCCACCATGACCTGATCTAACCTCAGTTATAGGACTTCAAACTGGCACCCCTAGCACTCAACCTCGCTGCTTTCGGGGGCAGAGGAGGACTGTGGGTTCTATCGAGTGCACCCTCCACCCCACCCGCCTGTGACTGCACCCCAACCCACAACTCAGAGCAACCACAGAACCAGGCAGAGCTGGGGCAGAACACTGGATCCTACTGGTCCCAGCAACCACCCTATCAGGGCTTGGTGATGACCTCAGCCTGAGGATATAGTCCATCTGCCCTGGTGAGCCAGCTCACCCTACCCTCCCAGGAGACTCCAGAAGCAGCCCTGCAGCTGTAGCAGGGCAGGGATCTGTACGGCATGGCACGTTTCCTGACCCTGACAACAGCAACAAGGTGTGAGCCACCCTCAGAGATTCCCAGCTTGGGGACAGAGAGAGGCAGCAAACAGTCCAAACGCTACACCAATCCTTCACAGCCCCCCCAGGCTTCAAAGAAATGCAGTTCCTGGGAACTTCAAGTCCCACTGCCCACCCACTGAGTGCAAAGCAATGAAGACAAAATGTCACTTCAGTCAGGGGTGCTCAGGCTTTGTGCCAGCTGGGGAGCAGTCACAAACCTACAGAGAGTGACCTGGGCTCCACTACTTTCTGGTCCCAGAATTAGTCTGGACATTGTGCTTTAAGAACATCATCCAAACAGATGCTGAGGTAAAGAACTGGAAGCCATATGGGCACTGCCTGGGGCTACACTTCCACAGAGCCCTCCAAACCGGGAGCCTCGGTGTGCAGGGCCAGGAAAAGGCCTGCGAATGGCTCAGCAGCCAAAGATGGAAAATCTCTGCTCCCTTTTCCTTACAAACCTCATATTCTGACTGAGGGCTTTGCATGAACTAAACCTTTGTGGTGGTGGTGTACGGGGGGTGGGGGTGG
>NC_022014.1:46574926-46575836 GCF_000317375.1 Microtus ochrogaster | reverse complement strand
GAGGCTTTCAGGAATGGCGCATCCTATCCAATAACCCGTAAGGCTGGGCAGGTGCCACATAGGAGCCTGAGTCCTATACCTTCAGGGTTCAGACCTCTCTAGTCTGAAGAGGAAGCATGGTCCTTTAGATGGGAAGCTATGTGAAGGCCCGTGAACCACTCCTGGACCCAGGAGAGCCACTGTCAACCACAGTCAATGCCTGCCCCCAAATGCCCTGGCACCTGTCTGGCGAAGTTGTAAATCTTCGCTCTGCTTCTAGAAGGGTGCTTGCTAGTTCACTTTCAGATGGGAAAACAGGTGACATCAACAGACGGATACAGCAAGTGCCCTGGAAAGCAGTGCCCACTGCTTTGGTCTGAGGAGCTGCCAGGTAGCCAAGGCCCTGAGCCCGACTAGTCAGAGGCTCCTGGAGGAGACGGCTGAAGTAAGCCCTGAATGAGGCACGAGAAGGTGGTACCCGCGTGAAGAGCTAGAGAAGAGACAGGCGAGCTGGGGGCACAAGTGCGAAAGTTGGAGGTAAGGGGGGATCTCTAGGCATGGGCCCCAGAAGGACATGGAACTGGCTACTGTGTGTGTGGGGGGGGAGATGGGGAGCCTCGGCACAATTGCGAAAGTTGGAGGTAAGGGGGGTCTCTAGGCATGGGCCCCACAAGGACATGGGGCTGGCTATTGTGGGGGGGGGATGGGGTGATGGGGAGCCTCGGCACTCAGGCTGCAGTGGTGTAGACTTTCCTCCGCAAGCAGTGGAAGCCCTAGGAGGTTCAAGGAGACAAGAGATGGGAGATGACCCAGGTTTCTAAGGAACCCTTTCACTGCTATGTGGTTACTGGTTAAGATATGGGTCAGGGGCCGGGCGGTGGTGGCGCACGCCTTTAATCCAGCACTCGGGAGGCAGAGGCAGGCGGATCTC
>NC_022014.1:46544787-46574826 GCF_000317375.1 Microtus ochrogaster | reverse complement strand
AGGTGGTTCTAAGAGACAAGTTCATAGCACTGAGAAACCCTGTCTCGAAAAACCAAAAAAAAAAAAAAAAGATATGGGTCAGGGATGGATGGGGAGGCAAGGGGACCCTGGAGGAGGCATCTGCTGCCATTGGGAAGAAGTAACAGGGTGGATACTGGGTGGGTGGCCTGACAAAGTAAAGAATAGGGAGGTCTGAGACGTATCTGGAGACGCATCCCTGGGCCACACAGCTGTCTGGAGGGAGGCCCCAGTGCACGCTGGGCCCTTCCCTGTCGTCTTCTGTTGAATAAGCAGTGGCTTACAAGGCTGCTCACTGGAACCCTCACAGCCATAGCCGGGCCTTCTGAAATAGCTGGACATTCCCGGGGACAATCCTGTTTATGGTCATGTGGCATCCTGGCGCCACCGCCCACCTAACTCCCCCTAACAAGCTTCACTGTGACCTAGACTGGTACCCAGTCACCACTAAGGCTTGCAGCAAACCCCTCTGTGGAGAAGGCTGATGGCACTTCTCCTCACCCAGCTCTGACAGGGAGGACACAAGCTGGCAGTATCTCCTCCCTCCTTGGCTCCCAGGAGTCCTGCTTAACCTCTCACTCCTGCTCCGCCAAGGGTTCACCGTAGCCTGGACCTCAACCCGGGAACACAGCGGAGCCCAGGGACCCAAGGAGGAGTCCTGTGTCTCCCAAACAGGACCAGCGGTTAGGCTCTCCAGAGGAACACACACGTAAGTAACCAGAGAGCTGCAGGGAGACGAGGGACAGAGAACTGTGGCCTCTGCCATGGACAAAACCCTCAGCCTTAAAAAACAAGACGTAACTCACATACTGTAAAACTTACCACTTTAAAGCAACCAGTTCTGTGGCTTTAGTAGCTATGGAGGCCTGTGCAGCCGTCATCATGATCTCACTCTGTTGTCTTTATCTCCCCCAAAGAAACCCCACAGCCACTAGCAGTCACCCCCCATCCCATCCTCAACTGCCTGCAACCCCTGGCAACCACTAAGCTCTCCTGCCTAACTGTTCTGGATTTTGCCATTCCAGGTCATAGGCTCCAAAAAGAGCCCTTTGGAAAGGCCAAAGATTCACGTTGCCTCTACCCTGTTTGGGATGGCACCATCATACAAAGCCATTTGCCTGAGTTTCCCTAAGGCACGACACCTTACTCAGCCCGGCACCTACTCCCAGAGCCCAGTCTAGTGCATCGGCTTGCTCCCTGCTCTCCTTACCCCCCAACTCTGTTTTGAGTCTCAAATCAGAGGACACAAGATAAAAACCAAGCCAAAGCCTGTTGCCAAGCCCAACACAGCTTCGGTTTGATCCCTGGGACCCACATGGAAGGAGAAAACAACTCTCCCAAGTTCTCTGACTCCGACACACATGCACCAGCATGTGTGAGTACACACACACACATACATGCATGTAGAAACAGACAAAAACCCCATAATCCCCGGCTATTGGTCTAGACTGCTAACTGCCTGCAAGCCGACAGGAGATGCCCACCAGCACCGGTTGAGGAGTCAACCTAGAGAAGGTGTTAAAAGAAGCCAAAACACCAAAAAAGCTCTTTGGGCAGGGGGTGAGAGTCTGCGTTCCACAGCACCTGGCTCACTGCTCTGGGCCAGGCTCAAGCTGGCCTGTTTAGAAGCCTCCGATGTGGTAGCCATGTGGACAGAGAAGGTCCCTGGAGCAGGCTTTCCCTGATACCCAGGGAGGCCTACTCATTGGTCTTGGGCATCTCAATATAACCACTGATCTCTTGCATGCCCTCAGGAAAGGCTGGGCGGAGAGAGAGAAGGCCCTTGTGCAAGGCCAGTGGGCAGGCATGAGCAGCTTACCAGCTGTCTTCCTACAAAGGAGTGTGGGAAAAGATAAGCTTTAGCAAAAGACTCCCTGCCCCGGGGCCCCTGCAAGGCACTCCTTACCTGCTAAGAGAATGAGGGCGTCTTTCCCAGCACCATACAAGTGAGCCTTGAAGTCAGGTGACAAACGTGCTCCCAAACCATGGGATGACCAACTCTGCTTTGCAAAACCAAACTCTACTTGAAACACCCACACAGTTCTTCAAGGGTTGCAAGCTACTTTTACTTTTTCCTAAATTTTATTTGCTGTGTTCTATCGGGTTTGCTTTAGAGACTCTCGCGGGGCCAGGGAGACGGCTTAGCAGCTAAAAACACTTGTGTAGGCCTGATGATCTGAGTCCCGGCCTTAGAACCCATGTCAAAGTGTAGAGAACAGACTTCACGGAGTTAGCCTGAGAGTGCATGTCCTCGGATACATCACACACACACACACACACACACACACCAAAAGATAGTCTCTCTACACGCATGCACCTCTATCGCCCTAACCCTCCAACACAAGCCCCTGCTTCTGTCTTTCTAGTCCTGCTCAGCAGCTGATGCCATGGCCAAGAAAATCAGTACCAGAGCCTGTCCTCCCCTTCCCATGTTACCAGGAGGCAGTGGTGAAGACAGTGGCTGAGAAGGAAGGCAGGGGTGGGGGGCGGACGGACAGGGACACACAGCTGTCCATCTGCTGCAGCTTGAGAAGGACTCCAAAGCAAAATCCATACATCCCTAAATCAGGTAGTGCTACTGGTCCTGACAGTGGGAACCCACGGGTCTGCTCGTGGGCTTCTCTGCATCCACCCTCCACCCTTAGGCTGAACAGTCCCCTCCGCCTATTGCTGGCAGCTCGAGGCATCTCTTGTCTCTGGCTCAATCTATGAGTGAACCCCCAAATCACACTGCCCTCTCCCTGTGTTGCTGGGCAGTCCCGAACACCGACCCTGCCAGGCAAGTCCTGGGGGCGCTGCCTTTTGTCTAGTCATGGTTACCACAGTGAGCCTAGTCCCAGCCCAAATGCTTGCCAGTGATTTCAAACTGGTAGGTTATATCAACTGGCCCCCAGATCAATGGCTTTACACCCATTAGGGGATTTTACAAGGTTATTTTTGTTAAACATTGCTTGCACAAGGAACTAGTCACTAGAGCAAGTGGCAGAGTCGGTAGCCAGCCACCTCTTCACATACAAGAGAAGCACCTCATATACCCCAAGTCACCCCAGAGCAGAAAGGGAGGCCACACACCCGACCCGCACAGCTTACAGGTAAAGAATGGGAATCCATGTCTAGATTTCCCTCTAAGTGGCCCAGACTCCCCCACCCCACCCTCCTAGCAGGGAATCTTAGCCAAAGCTTGTTCCTGGAGAATAGCCTCCATCTATCTTCTCACTGCCCACTAGCTTCAGTAGGAAGCTGCTCTCAGAACCACCATTCTTAGTTTCCTGTCTTCTGCATGGATCCTGCCACTTGCCAGCAGAGCCTCTAGCCTAGGGCCCCAACCTGCACTGGGCTATGGCTACACCCAACAGACCTCCATGTTTCCCGTACCCCTAATCCCCAACTCAGGACAGTCTAGAATCCTACTAGGAACTTCTTCTCACAAGTGGTGTTTTGCTGCTACCCAGCTCAGAAGCAGCTCCTCACGCTCCTACCTGCAGCAAAGGGCCAGCGGTCTGGCTCATGATGAGCACAAACACATCACAAAGCCTGACATTAATGCATGCAGCTGACCCCCAACCAACACCCCTGATTTGTAGCACATCTATCAAACCCTTCCTGGTGTGTGTGAGGCCAGGCCAGCCTGCTCAAAACACATTCTGCGTGGCAAGGGTCCCCAGAAAGGGCTTTTATGTATTGCCAGTGAGGACACGGTGGAAAGCTGAAGGTAGCTCCTGAGGCACTAGTAGGAACCGGAAAAGATGAGGTCTTCTACCCATGCTTCTTACCAGAGCTCCCTTGCTTCTCTGGAGATAGCGAAACCGCAAAGCTCCTGTTCAGAGCATGCACATCACGCTAGGGAAGCAAACCGGCTCAGCTCAAAACAGTTTTCAGAAAGACCCCGACCCCCGGCCCCAGCAAGGTCCAAGAAAGGCACCTGCATGGGCAAGCTGGAAGGGCAAAAGCCAACAGTAGGTGAGAAGCGCGGAGCCCAGGCACTCCAGAATTCTCCTTTTGGGTCAGACTCCACGGAGTGTGAACTGGAAAAGGGCATCTAGGAACTCTCAGTCTGGGCAGAAATCCCTTTTTTTTATCCAAGCTTCATCTGCATAGGCAAGAAAGTAGCCAATCCATTACCGGGCCTGACTTCTGGGGTCACTTACCAGCGGGGGTTGAGACTGGGGGTGCTGCCCTGCTCCGGAGGCCGGTGGGTAGTGCATGAGCAGATTGAAGGCAGAGTAGACAGTCTCTTTGTACATGCCGCTGGCACACTCCGGGGCCTTCAGGCCTGGAAAAACCACAGCTGGGTCAGACACCAGCCCAGCCAGCTGCTCCTAAGGGCTGAAAGTTGTCTGATCAAGAGAAAAACAAAAAAACTGCCAAGGGGTCCCCTTCAAGTTCGTGACTTGATAGGGAACGGGGACCAACGAACGGGTAAGAATATCCACAATGCCAAGTTTGGGGGAAAGACCCAGAGTCCAGGCCTCCACTTAGAGGCCGGGACTTGACTCTTCACCCCACCCTCCCGTCTGGGAACCTTAGCCAAGGCTGGCTCCTCAAGGCGAAGGATTAGTCAGTCACCTGGGCTGGAGGGGAGGCGGGGATGGCGGGGGTCTGTTTACTCCTATAAAGGTCAGGGCACCGGAAGTGACTCTAGCTCAGCGGCGCCCGGGAAACCCGCCCCCCACTCCCCCACCCCGGGTTCTAGCGCCTTCCCGAGCCGCGCAGAGCTCACCGTCCTCTAGGGACTCTGCAAGTTTGTCCGGGAAAAGTCTCTGCGAAGTGTGCTCTCGTCCCAGGGCCTGCAGAGCGAAGCAGAGGGGTCGTGAGGGGCGGAGGAGACACGAGGGGGTCCGGGGATGGGACCCACGAGGGCCGCGGGCGCGGGGGGCGGGTCCGCTCGATTCCAACCCAGGACGAGGCCCTCCGGGGAGGAGCGGGCCGGACTCACCTCGGGGGCTCCCTCGGCCTCTCCGTGCACCCGGACGCCGGGACCCGGGACCCCGGCGCCTGCGGCCGCGCCCTCGGACTCATTCACCAGTGAGGACTTGAGCTCGGCCAGGTCCCGCTCGGGGCCCGCGGCGCTGTCGCGGCTCTTGTCGTCCTGTTCCTCGCCTTCGTCTTGGAAGGCCAACAGCTCGTCGGGCGCGCCGAGGTCGTCGCCAGCACCCGCACCGCCCCCGCCCGAGTCCAGCTGCGGCATCGTGCGTTGCGCCCGCTGGGGCGCCTGGTGCGGGGCGCGGGGCGCGGAGGCGGCGAGCCCAGGGTGCGGAGCTCCGAGCCCGGAGCGCGGCGGGCGGAGCGCGCGCTGACTCCGCCTGAGCGGCCAGTGGGCGCGGGGCACAGCGGCTTCGGGAGCTGGCGGGTCGGAACATCAAAGGCGCCGCGGGCAGAGAGCCGGGGGCGGGACGGGCGCCGGGGCGGGGCCGAGGTGGGAGGGGCTAACGCGCCAGGCCCCGCCTCTCCTCTCCCTGGAGAGACTGGGACAGGCCTACTGGGCATAGTCTTAAAGGGCTCGCTCTCCTCGAGCTATTCCCAACCTGAAGTCCGTCGCGAAACCGTAGGACTTCGCTTCCTTACCTACCAGACAGCCACAACTTGCGCCCAAGTTTCTCCTCCCGCTGCGAAGAATGCGGCTCCTTAGACCAGTGGGATGTGTAGGTGGCTTGGAACCATGGTGTGAACCGCATGCTGTGCCTGATCTGGAGGCTTCCTAGGTGTCCGGGCTGGTGCAGGATGGACCGAGACACACACACACACCCCTCTGCCCTAGGGCTTCTCCGGTCTGCTGAAAATGCGCGTGCGCGCACACACACACACACACACACACACACACACACACACCTGCCTCTTTCACCATCCCTGAGCCTACCGAGGATTTTATAACAGACCTTCCGCCAACATTGGCACAAGCATTCGCACCTCACGTTTATTGAACGCTGGTTACATGTGCAAGTCAAACACTGAAAATCTGTGACATGGTGGTTCCGAGACTCGGAGGACGAGGAAGGACCGTAGCCACTCACGCCGGCTCTCCAGCCACTCACCAACCCGCTAAGACTTTCCCAACTAAGTTTGACGCCTAGAACCTGCTGCCTAGGAACTGAGACTTCCGGTGGCCACGTGGGCCACGCGATTCTGTCATGGGCTCTTTGGGCAGCAGCTCAATCCGGGAAGTGGCATCCCAGAACCCATTGACCCTGAGGCTAATTAGGGCCGCGTCTTCAGAGGCATCTCCTTGGCACTCAGGGCCAAGTCCACGCGAACCTCCAGGACACGGGTGGCCTTGAGCGGCCACTGCTTCTGCAAGACACTAGGCCCTTTGGAAAGCGAAGCAGTAAACTGGAGGCGCACACACCTCCGCCCCAAGCACGTTTCGGTGTTGGAGTCAGTGTGGACCCTTCTACCTCTGGCGAGAGCAGTTGGAACAGAGGGCAATTTGTGGAGGAGGACACTAACCGCCTCTCCGGCTCCGGGCCCCACAGGACCCCTGGCAGCGGCGCAAAGGCGGCCGGAAGACAGCCGCACCGCCCCTCCCGGTCCAGGCCCAGCCTGCCTGGCCAAGGATCAAAGAGACAGAGCCTTGCTTCTCAGCGCTCAGATCCTATCAGCGCCCTGCCAGCGGGACTTCTGGGTCCTCCAGATCCCGGCCGGGATGCCCATTTTACCCCCTCCCCAGAGCTGGGGAGCTTGGCCATTAGTGCTCAGCTTGGCAATCGAGATGCGGTGCAGACCCCGCCCTTGGCGCCTCTCGAGTCTTCTTCCCGCAGGTGCCAGCTTGCTGCTTAGACCCCATCCTCTCTAGATTGGGGGCAGGGCAGGGGCTCCAACGGAAAGCTACAGGAGAGGAAAGGTCCCAGGGCGAGGCTTCTTCGACCTCAGCTCCGAGGGCTGGTTTTGGGGTGTGCACCTCTATAAGAAAGTTGCACAGAAATTGAGATCATCTTAAGCCATGACACTGTGGGTTCTCCTGTGTTTATGGGAGACTCCAGTTCTGGCCAAAGTTGCTTCCATGCTACTTGGCAGACCCTGACGTCCCAACTGACACAGGCCATTAAGGGTCGAATTTCTCTCTATCCACTAAGAAAAGTCAGGGAAGAGGAGGTGTGATTCCCACGCCCCTCTCAGAGTAATTTTTTTTCCAGTTTGGTGTTGCCCTTTTATCAAAGAGCAAGGCCGTTCTCTTTATTGGCTCAGGAGCCTATCCTCAGCCGGCAGTGAAAGGGAATTTTTTTATATACCCTTATTTGGCAAAAGAAAATATACTTTTCTTGATTTGTTCACTCTCTCACCCTCAAGTGTCTTTGGATGACTTTATGGAGCTGTGAAAGCCCCCAGGCCTGGGAACCATTGCCCTGGGGGATCCTGGCTCCCAGCCCCACCCCATCGGGGGATGAGCAGTGAGGGGGTGGCCGAGAAGGGAGACTAGGAGTGTGAGGAGGGGGAGGGCAGGGGCGGAAGGGTTGAGTCTCCGCCTCCACATCCACACTGAGCTCAGTCGAAAGGCTTGCTGAAGAGCCGCTGCTGTGCCCTCACACAAGATGGTGGACAGGGGTGCAGGCGCAGTGGGATCAAGAGACCTGGAGCAGTTAGCATGGCTTCGGGGTGGGTGAGGTGGGGGCGGTGAAATTCATCTGGGTGTGGAAAGCTAAATAAATAAATAAATAGGCAGGTATCTCCCAGCAGGAGCCCCTTGCCCAGACAGCACTGATTCCCTGATCATCACCTGACAGATGATTTCATATCCTAGGTGATTGCACCAGCATCCTCAGGAGCTTCACACAGATCACCTCATTTAATCATCACGGGACCCTGTGACACGGCGACAATTGTCCCCATTTTCCTAAGGAGGAAACTAAAGCTCAGAGAGGTGATGTGAGTCACCCAAGGTGTCACAGCTTCAAAACGAGGGGTGCCGAGCTGAGCTTCCAACTCCCAGCTGTCAGACCCCAGAACCCATGCCTAACTAACTGCCTACCACACTTAGATCCTGGTTGGATCTCAGAGGAACTTTCTTTTCCCCTCAAGACAGGGTTTCTCTGTATAGTCCTGGCTGTCCTGGAACATCTTTTGCAGACCAGGTTGGCCTCTAATGCACAGAAATCTGCCTGCCTCTGCCTCTGCCTCTGCCTCCCGAGTGCTGGGAAGGAACATCTGCTTTGTTGAGTGGCATTGGCAAACAAGATGCTGAGGAGCCTGCTATTGCTAATAGAAGGGCCTGATTTTGAGCGGATTCTTACTTCATGGAAGGGCTAGAGGGCTAGGGATGTGGCTCAGCTGGTAGGATGTTTCCCCAGCATGTGTGAAGCACTGGGCTTGATCTCACATAAACGGAAGGTGGTGGCTCATGTCTCTGGTTCTAAGACTCAGCAGGTATATGCAGAGGCCTCAGAAGCTCATGGCCATTCTGGACCCTATGTCAAAGAGATGAGAGGATCTCTCAGAATGATGCATCTCGGTGGCCGAGTCCTTTGGTGGAGACTCTCCTGGAAGTTCCCACAGGGTTGGAGGACCGGACTAACACTGGGAGAGATTCAAGCCGCCGGTGGTGACTGTAAAAGGGACTTCATCTTTATGCAAATGAACCAGGTGAGCTTGCTGGGCCTCAGAGGCTGGAGTCAAAGGACCCCTTCAGGCTTGGCAGCTGGAGAAACGAAGTTCCAGAGTTTGTGCCCCATGGGACCCATCATTGGCCTTCTCAGAGCCTCAGCACCCCCGTGGGTGGAATCGGTGTTGATCTGGGCCTGTCTCTCCCTCATGCTAGCATGCGGCTGGGTGAATCACTGTCTCCTAATAAAGAGCTCCGCACAAAGCCTGGCACATTCCAAGGCTCTAATAAATGGGTGTTCGTGAGCTCGATATTTTTCGGAAGTTGTTAGGCTAATTGGCTCTTCATGTAATGCCATGTAAATCATCTGACTGTTCTCATGGCCTGAGCCCACTTAATCATAGCTAAGGCTGAAAATACACATTTCCTCTCCTTTCCTTTCAAGTTCCTTTAACATGAAAGGCCCTCATGAACTCTCTGACCTTTTCTAACAGGGGGATCCTTGAAATGTGGCATTTCCAGAAAATAGCTCAAAGGAGCCCCAGATGGATTGAGTAAATTACAGCAGGGAGAGAGACTCAGGAGCAAGCAGAGAGCAGCCCTCTTCCTGCCTGCCAGCCCACTTGCCATCCTGTTGGGACTTGCCAGGAGCTGCCTGCAGGGTAGTTGCAGGCTCCTGGAAAGACCGTCCCCATGGGTGAACTTCTCTCTAGGCAGAGCTGAACATAGTTCCTGGGGCAGGCAGACTCAGGTCTGTTCCTAGAAACTCTCTGAAAGTTGCATGTCTGTGTGTCTGTGTAAGGGGGGATGTGATGTAAGGATATGTGTGTGTGTTTGTGTGTGTGTAAGGGGGATTTGTAGCACACACAACAGCTACACAACACAGTGGCATGATGTGGCTGCCTAGAAATGGAGCAAGAAGTGGTAGGGAGCCATTTTTTCTTTCATATAGAAGGATGAGGGCTGGGATGTAACTCGGTTGGTAAAGTGCTTGCCAATCAGGCCTCAAGCTCTGGGTTTAGTCTACAGCACCACATAAGCTGAGGATTCCTGGTCAGCCATTCTAGTTCAATTGGTGAGCTCCAGGCCAGTGAGATATCCTGTATTTAAGGAGGCTGATGGCTCCTGAGAATGACCTCTGAGGTTGTCCTCTGGTCTACACTCACACACACACGTGTGCATGGCACACACACGCGCACACACGTGTTTTTTAAAATATGAGTATGAGAGCTGGTTAAAAGCATTGGCTATGCTGGGCAGTGGTTGTGGTTGTGTATACCTTTAATCCTAGCACTTAAGAGGCAGAGGCAAACAGATTTCTGACTTCGAGGCCAGCCCACTCTACAGAGCGAGTTCCAGGAGAGCCAGGGCTACACAGAGAAACCCTGTCTCGAAAAACCAAACCAAACCAACAAACACAACAAAAAAGCACTGTCTGCTATTTTAGAGGATCCCAGTTTGGTTCTCAGTAGCTCACAACTATCTGTAACTCCGATTTCAGGATATCTGACACCCTCTCGTGGCCTCTGCAGGCACCAACATGAGCATGGTACAGACATACATGCAGGCAAAACACCCATACATATATAAGTGCTAAGTCGTATGTGGGTTTTTATGTTTAGGTCCTTTGAATCATCTCTGACTAAATAGCTAGTTGGAGATCAGCTAGGAATACATGAGATCTTGTCTCAAAATAAATAAATAAATAAAAAACAACAACAACAATAATAATAACAATACAGTTATAAGGAAAAAAGCTGGCTTGCTAGACCATGCTATAAGCCCTGCACTTGGGAGGTTGAGGCAGGAAGATGGCTAGTTCAGGACCAGGGTGAGCTACATAGTGAGTCTAAGTCCAGGGTAGGAAACCTAGCAAGACCTTCTCTTTAAAAATCTCAAAAACAGATGGGATGGTTGGAGGTACAGCTGAATGAGAGAGCGCTTGTCCAGCATGACTGTGGCAAGGCCTTGGGTCCTGCCCAATATAGAAGGGGAGGAGAGGAGATAGTGGTGGTTTTATGCAATATCAAGAACTATTATAAAAATATAAACTGCAACCAGGCAGTGGTGGTGCACGCCTTTAATCCCAGCACTCAGGAGGCAGAGGCAGGCGGATCTGTGTGAGTTTGAGACCAGCCTGGTCTATAAGAGCTAGTTCTAGGACAGGCCCCAAAGCTACAGAGAAACCCTGTCTTGAAAAACAAACAAACAAAAATAAAATCAAAACAAAGCAAAAACCAAACAAACAAAAAACTGCATAATGGCTGGGCATGATGGTACATGACTTTAATTCCAGCACTCAGGAGGTAGACAGGGTAGATCTCTGTGAGTTCAAGGCCAGTTTAGGCTTAGTCTACATAGCAAGTCCCTGGCCAGCCAGGGATACACAGTGAGACCCTGTTAAAAGACAAACAAACAAAAACCCTAAATAATAAAACTCTTTTAGCTATGTAATTTGTCCTGATGAAATCCAAAAGAACTGTGCCTAAAATGGGGGATTAAGAAATCTGTTCCACAGGTTCAGCAGGCCTGTAGCACTATTTCCCGCAGGCCAAATCCCATACTGGATTCCTAATAAATGGGCCTGAAATTTACTCGCCAGAAGGAATGGGCTGGGTCAGAGACAGCACGGTAAGCCTGGAGTATTTGCTGTGTGTCCTGGCCACCCAGGATCCCCAATCTACCAGGGACTTGTTGAGCAAATCCAAGTAATTCCTTTGTGTTCTCTGGGCCTAAAATTATCCAGAAACTGCAGGTACCCCTTCCATGGTTTCAGGGATCCAAATGAGGGGTTCACAGCTATGAACCCACAGCTGAAAGTCAAGGAGCATTATAAGGTGTGCCAAGCCCCTGCCTGGATGTGGGAGCTGCCTACAACTTCAAGAGAGATGTACTCATATTGACACTGGTTTGGGCTGCCCAGGCCTCCTGAAGTAGGCATGCCTCTCGAAGCAAGAGGGATCATTAGATATTTGTCAGTCTGTCTGTCTGTCTGGTATGGATGGTACTCTCCTATCTAACCCACACTGGGACGGTAGGCGTGAACTGCCATTCCGGCTTACGGTTTTTATTCTTTTTCTATCTTTTGTCTAGGTACCCAAGAATGGCCTTCGGCTCCCACTCTTTCTGAATACTGGGGTTACAGACCCAAACTCCCCCATTTATGTGGTCCTGGGGGTGAACCCGGGACTTCACGCTGGCTGGGCAAGCACTCTGTCAACGGTACTGGATTTCCACAGTCCCAGCTAGGGTTTCCGTTGCTGTGATGAAGCACCGTGACCGAAGCTAGTTGGGGAGGAAAGGGTTTTTTTCCATTGTTGTGGGAATTTGGGACAGAACTCAAGCAGGGCTCGATCCTAGAGACAGGAACTGAGGAAGGGGCTTGCTCATTATGGCTTGCTCAGCCTGATTTGTTAATAGAACTCAAAGATCGCCAGCCCAGGGATGGCTCCACCCACAATGGGCTGGATCGTTCTCCCATCAATCACTAATTACAGCCAGATCTTATGGAGGCATATTCTCAACAAAGGCTCCCTCCTTCAGAGAAATCTAGCTTGTGTCAAGTTGTTATAAAGCTAGCCAGCCCACCACCCTAGATCACTATTCTTACAGTATTTTTTTATCAGTAGGGGAGCCATGTCATGAGGCCATAGGACAATTTTTCCATCACTTGATTGTCTACTTCCACTTTGTTTTTGAGGTAGAATTTGTCATTTTCTGGTGTTGTACTGTATACCAGGATGGTTAGCCTTGGAGTTTGATTGGTTTGGGGGGAGGGGGAGGGCAGAGGGAGTTGGTTCAAAGCAGTGATTCTCTGTGCAACAGTCATGGCTGTCCTGGAACTCACTCTGTAGACCAGGCTGGCTTCAAACTCACAGAGATCTGCCTGTCTCTGCCTCCGGAGGGCTGGGATTAAAGGCAGACACCACCACTGCCTGGCTGTAGTTTTTGACTTGTTCTCCTGTCTCTGCCTCATCATAGGAGTGCTGGGATTAAAGATGTGTGCCAAACATTTGTCTTTTTCACATGTGTTCCAAGGATTTAAACTCAGGTCACCAAGCATGCAGGATAAGCACTTCTACCCACTGCGCCATCTCAATGGCTTCTGTGGTTAGTTAGTTAGTTTGCTTATTTTGCTTATTATTGTTTGTTTATTTGTTTTGTGTGAGCAGTGTGCTAGTATTCACATGTGGAGACCTGTGCACAGACTGCGTAAGTCAGTTCTTTCCTTCTACCATGTGGGGGTCTAGGAATTTAGCTCGTTATTATTGTTATTAGTAGTAGTAGTAGTGTATGGGTGTGTGTTTGTACTATGACACATAGAGGTCAGAGGACAACTCTGTGGAGCTGGTTCTCTTCCTTTACATGTTTGGGGTCTCTAGGGTTGAATCCCAATCATAGGCATAGGGAGTAAGCATCTTTACTGGCTGGGCCAGCTCACTGGCTCCAGTGGACCTTCCATCTGAGTCTTTTCTGAGTGTAAATAGACCCATAGATAACATTGTGACTAATAAACACTTTCCACCAGAGGATGCGACTGTTGTACAAAGGCCCAGCATGGTTTCCATGGGAACTGTGGTAGCATTTCAGTTTGTTAGTTGGTATCGCTATGGTGTCTGATGGTCTTCCCCTGTTCCACCTTTGCAGGTCTACAGGAGTCCGTTTTCCCTTCGGGGCTCCCATTGGCCTCCACGCTGCAGAAACTCAAGCCATCCCAGGCTCTTGCTTTGATCCCTGAGTCTTCTGTTCTCCGGTTGCTGTGACTTTGCCTCTTGGGGATCAAGAGCTGGATTCCGACCTGGCATATTGGGGCAGGTCTGTGAGTCCAGGTGCAGAAGAGTCTAAAGCCAGAAGGTCTTGAGTTTAAGGTCAACCTGGGTTATATGGGAAGTCCAGGACAGTCATAGACTACAGAGCAAGCCCCTGTCTCAAAAGAGAAAGGAAAACTAAAGGGTTTAAGATGTAGCTCGGTTGCTGGGGTGAGTTTTTTTGGATGTAGAAAGCCCTGGGTCTGGTCCCCAGCATTAAATAAACTGGGCACAGTGATGCATGTCTATGTCTGTCACATTATTATTTGGGAGGTGGAAACAGGAAGATCAGGCGTTCAAGGACATCCTTGACCACATAGTTTGAGGTCAGCCTGGAGTTATATGAAACCCTGTCCCAAAAAGAAAAAAAAAAGTTGGAGCGATGTCTCAGTAGTTAAGAGCACTTGCTACTCTTGCAGAGGTGCCCTGAGTTTTATTCCCAGCATCCAGATCAGTTAGATTACAACTGCCTGTAACTCCAGCTCATGGAGGTTCAGTGATCTCTTCTGGCCTCCCCAGGCACTCACATGTACACACACCATATATATTTATGGTGCTGCGTGCCTCTAATCCCAGCACTTGGGAGGCTGAGGTGATGTGAGAGGGTCTTCTGGTTTGTGTTGACTTCATTGATTAATAAAGAAACTACCTTGGCCATTTGATAGGCCAGCCCTTAGGTGGGTGGAGTAGACAGAACAGAATGCTGGGAGGAAGAGGGAAGTGAGGTAATAGCCATGCCTCTCCTCTCTGGATCAGATGCAATGGAGCCAGCCACCAGGTCAGACATGCTGAATCTCTCCCGGTAAGCCACCACCTTGTGGTGCTACACAGATTATTAGAAATGGGTTAAGCAAGATGTGATAATTAGCCAATAAGAGGCTGAAACTAAGCCGGGCGGTGATGGCGCATGCCTTTAATCCCAGCACTCGGGAGGCAGAGGCAGGCGGATCTTTGTGAGTTCGAGACCAACCTGGTCTACAGAGCTAGTTCCAGGACAGGCTCCAAAACCACAGAGAAACCCTGTCTCGAAAAACCAAAAAAAAAAAAAAAAAAAAAAAAAGAGGCTGAAACTAATGGGCCAGGCAGTGTTTAAATGAATACAATTTGTGTGTTGTTATTTCGGGGCATAAGCTAGCCAGGCGCCTGGGAGCCAGGCGGCAGGAACGCAGCCTGCTGTTCCTTCTACACTGAGGCAGGCAGATCTCTGTGAGTCTGAGGCCAGCCTGATCTATAGAGTGAGTTCCAGGACAGCCAGGAATGTTTCACAGAGAAACCCTGTCTCGAAAAAAAAAAAAACAAAAAACAAACAAAAACAAAAAACAAGCAAACCTCAAAACGAGCTGCTCAAAACTAGTTCCATCAGAACTCTGACTTGTATGCATTGTGGGCAAGGCCTTCTGGAACCTTCTTAAGTAAGGATAAGGAATGTCTGTTGGAGTTGAGAAATGGGGTGAGTTCATACTGGAGACATGTTCGGAGTACCTGGTTCAGGGCAAGTGCATCCATAAGCAGTGGTCATTAGCAGCTCCCAGCCAGCTGGGCTAAGCTGAGGTGAGCCCCTAGTGGCACTTACCAGGCACCAACTGGGCGAGTAGCTGCAGTGCCATGATCTGTGGGGTGGAGAGTGGGGACCAGGGTGAAACGGTAGGAAACCTGCTTTCTGCTGCCAGCAGAAGCATCCAGAACATTCTGCCTGCTGAAAGCCTCCTCCAGCTGAGAGTCCAGTCTCCTGATGTCTGCAGGCTGGAGGAGTGTTGGCCCTGAGGGTACAGACAGGCCTAATGGGAGGAAATTACTCGAGAGATTTCATCTGGGCCTGAGGAAGCATACCAACCAGTCAGAGCTGGTGGACCATGGCAGCCCGGCTTAGCTGAGTTCTCGGTTCACAGAGACATGGGAACAGAAGCAGGTCTTTACAGGCACACAAACTGCCAAGGTCTCTTGACACCACAAGTCCTCCCAAGGATGAGGGAAGTCCCCTCCATTTTCCAGGTAGCTCTGCTCTGCGTTGGTTCCATGAGCCTGGACAGGCATCTGACCAGATGTAGGGTAACTGGCTCCAAATGGGGACTGGGGCTGCTGGGGGGGGGGGCATCCTACAATAGATCCATCTCAATGATATTTAACCAACAATGGCATCTTTGGGAGAGAGACAGTTTGGTCCATTATGGAGCTGGAGTCTGGAAACTTGGTGCCCCAGTACCCTTCTACCCTACTAGAGTCAGGTAGAGGAAAGATTGTGGGGTAAAGTCTCTCTTGATTGACTTCGGTTTGTTCTAAAGCGAGGGTGGGAAGGAGATAGATGAGAAACAGAAGAAGAGAACCAGGGTCTCAACTTTGGCTTTGCCATTGACTTGGGAAAGGCACCCTGGGCTTGTGGATGTTGTGGTCACACTTCCTGTCTCTTACAAGGGTTCTTGTGGGATTAGAGGAGTTATCATAGCTGGTGAGATGGCTCCTGAGTAAGGTGCTTGCTATGCAAGCCTGTTGATCTGAGTTCGATTCCCAGAGCCCACAGAAAGGAAGGAGAAAAACAATGTTCTTGTGGCATGAGTGCTACCCCCCAAAACAACAACAGCAAGGACAGAGGAAAACAACAACAATAACAAAGAGCTAATGGGTTGGTTTAGCAGGTAGAGGTGCCTGCCATTAAGCTTAACAACCTGAATTTGATCCCCAGGACCCACATGGTTGATGAAGAGAAATGACCCTCCCATGTGGGTCTTTACATAGGCACTCTAAAAAAAAAAAAGTAATAAAAAAGTGAATAAGTAAATATTTTTTTTTGAATTTTTGTTTATTTTTTGTTCGCTTATTTTTTTTTTTCGGTTTCTCTGTGTAGACCTGGCCATCCTGGAACTCACTCTGTAGACCAGACTGTCCTCCAACTCAGAGATCCATTTGCCTCTGCCTCCTGAGTGCTGGGATTACAGGGTGCACTGCCACTGCCGGGCCTGCCAATAAAATTTTAAAAGAGTTATTGTTTTTAACATAGTCCCATATTAATTAAAGAGATAAAAAAAATAATTGGACAGCTCAGTTCCTACCCAGGCGTATACAAGGGGCCTTACACCAATTATCCTGTTCAGTCGTCACAGCAGCCCAAAGGTGGGAGGGCCATTAGAGAAATTGAATCCAGGAAGATCACAATCACGTGCCTTGCTCAAGGTCAGGCAGTGAGGGAAAGCACTGAGGCCTAAAACCCTAGTTGGCTCTGCTCTGAGGTTGGCAGCTTCTCAAAGGAGTGGCGGTGTCCCCAAAAATGGGTGACAATATACCAGCCAGCTCCTTGGGCTGGAGAGCTTGCTGATTGAAGACCGGATTATAAATTGTAGTTCTTCTGAACTACAATTCTCCCCGATGAGGGCCAGGAAGTAGGGAGTTTCTGGGCTGGTTTCTGGGTTGGTTGTATGTCCCTGGGAGGTAGGTGACCCTGCAGAGGGAACTGGGCCACTATAAACCATCTGGGGGGACAGGGCCCGAGAGCTGGAAACCCTGGTCCCCTACTTAGCACCAAGCTGGGACTGCTCCTATTGTTCTGAACGCCTTCACTGGCAGGGGATGGATGACACCAGACACATGCCCAGCCCTTCTCAGTTCACCAGTGCCTTCCTGGCTGTTATCTCCTGCTCACTGCAACCCCACGCGCTCTCAGTCCATTTCACAGGCGAGGAAACTGTTGCTCAGGAAAAGGAAGTGAGTCACCCAAGGTCACACAGCTCAACCCTGGTCTTCGGCCTCCAAGTTGATTCTAGCTCTGCAACCCAAAGCCGTCTAGCTCCCTTTTCTAATGTGGGAATGCTAGGAGGCAACAAGAACCCCCAAATCAAGGCTCCTGACTCTCCTTCAACACGCAGCTCTTTCTCCAGATGTTCTGAGGAAGGTCATAGACCAGTCCCCCGAGTGCCAGAGCCACAGCCCCTAGGTTTTCTAATGGGACAGCGTGTCTCGGGGGTCCCATGGCTACTTATTCACCAGACAAGCTTCTCCCAGACACAAGGACTGGACAGGTCCTTCCCAGTTCTCACAAGGGATGTAGGTTGGGCAGGTCCAAGCCATTGTCCCCAAAAGTGACCAACCAAGTGGAACAGGGTGGTGGCTGGGTCCTCAGAATGCCACCAGCTCTCACGGTGAAGTGCCTCCTTTACCTGGGGTCACTGGTGGCCTCTGCTGACACTGCGGTTTTCCTCAGCGTCACTGCGCTGAGCTTTAGTTCCCTGCTCTGTTATTAGCGACAGAGGGATTTCCCTCAGGGTCAAGCTTGTCTTTTTATGGCTTTGGAGTCTCTGTCCTCTCCCTGACTCTTCTTATTTGCTCTTATGAAGCAGAGGTAGTAGGACCTGGTTTAAAAGTAACCCCCATTTGTACCCCTGTCTTCCTATCCTTGATCCCAGCTGAGCTGAGGGAACCCCACAATATCCCCAGCTCTGAGGACAGCCTCTGGAGAAAATGCTTTTGTGAGCCAGGGGGTTACTGTTTTGAGCTAGGGTCTCATGTAGCCCAGGCTAGCTAGGAACTCACTTATTTAGCTGAGGGTGACCTTGAACTTCAGATCCTCCTGCTTCTGTTCCCCAAGCAATTATTATTCTGGGTGATATTATTCTGTGTGGCCCTGGAGAGCAAACCCAGGGTTCCGTGCAGCCCAGGCAAGTGCTCTACCAGCTGAGCCCCAGCCCGAGGACTCTTTCTTCCTACTCTAAGCTCTCCAGAGTGACCCGCTCACTCTCCTCGCTCCAAGTTTCTGCCCACCTCAGGCTGCTCCCACTACTCCGGAAGTGTCTCGGAAGTGTCTCCTACCGAAGTCTGTCGACTAAAGACAGGCCTTTGCTCTTTGGATGCATGGCAGAGAAGAAATGAGAGATGGGCCCCTCTGTAAACTCCTGATTCATTGTGGTACTGGTTCTGTGGCTGAAACCCCCCCTTCAGAACTCCACAGACCCTCAGGCTAGAGTTGGGTCTTGACTGTTAGTTTGGATTCAGAAAAGCCAGGGCCCAGGTTGCACGTGGGAAGCTCTCCGTCCTGACCTTGACAGTTAGACTTTGGGAAGGCAGAACCAGGAGTAAGGAACCCCTAGAGATTAGTCCCAACTCCTGCCTCTGTCTTGGAGTCAGAGAAATGCTGCCTGCTCTTTGCTGGGCCCTGTGCTGGAGCCCCCGAAGTGGAGTGTGTGTGTGTATGTGTGTGTATGTGTGTGCGTGTGTGTGCACGCGCCAGTTTCAAGGCATCTTTCCCAGTCTTGCCTTTACAAAGCAGTGTCTGGCATGTGTGTCAAATAACTCCTGCCTGGGTGAGAGGCTGCTCCCCTGTTGTTGGCTTTGCGGAAGAGATGCAGGCCTGCAGGGGAAAGCCCTCAGCCCCTTCAGTTGCTGAGAATCTTGCGTGAGACCGACCCACAGAGCCTCTGCGTTCCCCACAAGACCTTTCCTTTACACCCTCAGAAAGTCCCGAAGTTGCCCCAGGCCCAACTCAGGCTGGTTGAGAACTCAGTGGCAGGGTTAACAGGACCTGCTTGTCACTACGGCTGCTCAGATGCACAGGACAGGAAGCTAGAGGGTGGCACTGGATGCTAGAGGGTGGCATGAGAGATGCCAAGGAGATCTCACGGGGGGGGGCGGGGAGGAGGGGTTGCGAACATCCAGGACCAGTGTGATCAGGGAGAGTCTGGAGGGCAGGGCAGCATTGGAAATGAGGTGGGGCAGGGAGTGAGAGATGGTGTGGAATGGTGGCCAACCTCTGTCCCTGAACACTGAAGAAAGCCTGCGGAACTCAAGAGAGGCTTGGAAACGACAGCAGGTCCTGTGGACATGAAGGGAAACTGAGGCAGTCAGTGAGAGGTCTCCTGCCTCATCGCCCATGAGTGTAGGTACCATCGTAAGACAGGTTCTTGTTCTAGCCCCGACTGACCTGGAACTCACTGGGTCATCCAGGTTGACCTCAAACTTGTGACCATACTTCTGCCTCAGCTTCCCCGAAATGCCGGGATTGCAGATATGAGCTACTATGCCCTAGTTCTAAGAAAGTCTTGAATAGAAAACAAGCAAGCCCCAAGTATTGTTTCATGAAAAAGCATGATTGCTTTTGAAACAAAAACCTAAACTATTTAATGTCATTATTGTTTAAAAATGCATGAAACGGAGCGATGGTTCAGAGAGTAAAGGCAGGCACTTGCCACCAAGCCCGACAAACTGAGTTCTATTCTGAACTCAACATGGCAGAGGAAAGAACTGACTCTTGCTGGATGGTGGTGGCTCACGCCTTTAATCCCAGCACTCGGGAGGCAGAGGCAGGTGGATCTCTGTGAGTTCTAGACCAGCCTGGTCTATAAGAGATAGTACCAGGGCAGGCTCCAAAGCCACAGAGAAACCCTATCTCGAAAAACAAACAAACAAACAAACAAAACCCAAAAACAAAACAAAAAACCCTGACTCTTGCAACTTGTCCCCTGAACGCCAAGCATGATTTTAAAAATATTTATTAATTTATGTGTGCACGTGCTTACATGTGTATCTGTGTACCACACGCAAGCCAAAGCTGGTAGAGGCTAGGTCATTAGGTCCGCTGGAATTGGAAATACAGACACTTGTGAGCCACTCTGTGGTTGCTGGGAATCGAACCCCGGGCCCTCTGAAAGGGCAGCCAGGCTCTTTGCTGCTGAGCCATCTCTCCGGGTGACACAAATGCTTTTTTCTTAATGCACAGACTGGAAAGTTGATGCACACTTGTAATCCCGGCACTGATGGAGGAGGAGGATCAGAGCTTCAAAGTCATCCCTGCTACCTAGGGAGTCTGAGACCCATCCGGGATACAAGATACTCAAAAAAATCACGGGTGGGGCTGGAGAGAAGGCTCAGCAGTTAAGAACACCTCCTGTTCCTCAGAGATCGAGAGTCCACATTGCCAGAGAGGGTGGCTCACAACCGCCTGTAACTCCTGCTCCAGGGGACCCGATGTCCACTCCTGTCCTCCACAGGTGTCTGAACACTGGTGGCACACACATACATAAAAAAAAAATAAATGTCGGTGGAACTCAATCAAATCTTCAACTGTGGGTAGAGTGGGGCTGAGGCCCGTGAGTTACCAAGCAATCCACTCATTCACTGCCCTGGCCGAGCCTTACCAGGGGCCCATTCAACAGCCCCTTGTCTCTGCAAAGGGAGGCTGAGATTCAGTGGTCTGCTGAGAGCAGCGAGGCTGTGCGCAGGCGCCCCCTGGCGGTTGTCTCTGGAAGAGGCCTAACTCTGGCCTGGAGTAGTCAGGAGCAAATTCTGCTCTTTGTATGCTGTATCCCTCAAAAGAGAACCCATTCCCCTTCCCTTCCCAATAGTGGTTACCTCTGCACTCCGAGGAACTCTGCCTCACCCAGGCCATCAGGGGCTGTGGCAGTGTGTTCACAGGGTCCAACAGACGTGACAGGCTCTGTCAGGGCTCCGGCAGCTTCTCAACTGTCCCCAAGTTTCCTGCACTAACCTCATCTTCAGTGTTGATGACTGAGCTATGACACAAGCTGGCAAGGACCCCAGGGAAGGGTGGTACCAGGTGTCTCTGAGAGTAGCTTTGGCTCAGCTTCTCGGGATGGTAAGGTAATAATGCCACCCTTGGCAGTAACAGTTTACTCCAACTTATTGAACACCGACAACCTGTGACATCCAGGGAAATCTCTGTGCAGCTCTCAGGAAGGGACTCAGATTCTGGTGTTTAGAGATAGGGTCTCGCGTAGCCTAGGCTGGCCTCAAATTCACAGCATACCTAAGGATAGCCTTGACTTCCTGATCTTTCTGCCCACGCTAACCAAGTGCTGGGATTGCCAGGTGGGATTGCCAGGTGGGTGCCACTACCTCTGGCTAGATCATTTCACACTTAATCCATGAAATATAAATCCCTAAATATTTTATTTTGTTTTTACTTTTTTGAAACAGGGACTTGTCTAAACCATGCTGGCTTTGATCTGGCAGTGTAACTGAGAATGACCTTGAACTTCTGACTTTCCTACCTCCACCTCTTGAGTGCTGGTCTCACAGCCATGTTGCCCGGTTTAAGAATATTGATATTTTCTTGGGCCATCGAGATGGCCCAAATGATAAAGGTGCTTGGTGCCAAACTTGATGACTTGGCTTTGGTCCCTGGTGGAGGGAGAGAACCAACTTCTGTCAGTTGTCCTTTGATTCCACACACGTGTGCGTGTGCCACACACACACAAATAATGTCATAATTTTTGTTCTTGCATGATCATAGAACCATGACCACATTCTTCAAAATCAAGAATTTGCCGGGCGGTGGTGGCCTTTAATCCCAGCACTCGGGAGGCAGAGGCAGGCGGATCTCTGTGAGTTCGAGATCAGCCTGGTCTACAAGAGCTAGTTCCAGGACAGGCTCCAAAACCACAGAGAAACCCTGTCTCGAAAAACCAACAAAACAAAACAAACAAACAAACAAAAAGAATTTCCCATGCTTAAGGCAGGAGGTGCCAGTCACTTTCATGTCAGCAGACTTGAAGGACACAGATTATCACATTCATGATTACACAGCTTCTAAATTTTGGAGATGGGATTTGGAACCCAGGGAGTCTGGTTTGGGGGCCCATCCCTGGGCCTCAGTTTCCCACTCTGGAGGTGCTTCACTACCTCCCAGAGCAAAGGATGATGTACCACGTTACTCTTGCTTCCAGTAACACGGTAATAGCCACGAAACCCGGCAAACAGATGGCAGAGTTAGCAGAACATGTGCGTAACCGAAAAGAAACGCGGCAGCAAGGCAAACCAAGGTGTGCTGAGCCCGCCTCTGCGCGGTAGACTTCTTATCTCATTTATGCTTCACCTCAATCTTGGGTGCGTAATTAACAGGTGAGGGAGCTAAGGGGCTCAGAGGGAGGAAGTGCTCAGGGTTGCAGTGAGGACTGGGAAAAGTAGTCTTGGAAGCCAGACTGTTGCTGTTGGGGGTAGAGCTGAGGAGATGGCAGGAAACTCAAGGGTGTGCCAGGAGCTGACAACAGTCTTTGCCAGGGCTTTGGGTGCAGTCTGCCACCCTGGGGTGCATGCTTTCTTCAGGAATTATTGCTTGCAGGCTGGAGAAGCCAGCTCTGGTGGTCCTGGGCAAGCTGGGACTTCATTGGAAACATATGGCTCATGGGATGGATTGGGCGGGGGAAGCTAGGCTGAGAAAAACAGGAGTGTGGCACAGTCCCCGGGGCCTGAAGTCAGCAGTTTGTCCTCTCGGGCCCTGTCCTTGGCATGAAGCTCCTGGCTCTTTGCTTGGGTGCGCCTTCTGAGACTCAAAGGGAAAGGTCTGGGGTGGCAGGGCCACACAGTGCCTGCCCATCACAGAAGACAGGAGGTAGGTGCTGTCTTGGAAGGTTCTAGAGTGATGGGCCCTGGCCAGGGTGTTTTAGTGGAGTGAAGTAGCTTGAGTTGGAGGGGTTTCCCCCCACTTTCCTCCCCCCCCCCCGACTCAGCCAGCTCTGGTTTTCACACTGTAATTTTGCTCTGGTCCTCGGGTGTGAGTCACACGTGAAAGTATCTTGTTTTGCTCTGCCTCCGAGTCGACTGCTGTCACCCTCACCGCAGCCGCCACCTCCAGGCAGGAGGCTGGGTCCCAGGCTGCACAGAGCCTGGTTCTAGAGAAAGGGCAAGGCACCCTGTCTGCCACTGGGTGCTGTGCAAGCTCCAGGGGGGATTTTCCAGCTTTTGTGCCACAAGCAAATCAAATGCAAACGATGGGTGGAGAGAGGGTCCCTAAAGGACTTGGGAGAGCCAAGTGCAGCTCTGGCTGGGGTGGCCTTCTGTCCTCTCACAGTCCCAGAAGGTGCCCAACATAGCTCAGTCCCTAGGAGAGAGGGCACTGGCCGCTTCTTCCCTCTCCTGGAGACCTGCTCTGGCACTCCCGGCCTTGGCACCCTTAGTGTGCCCTGAGGGCCCCCGTGCAAAGACTAGGTGAACAAACAAAAGAAATGGGGAAAGGTGTATGATCAAAGTTCATTATGTGCATTTGTGAAATTGTCAAAAAATAATTAATAATTTAAAAAGCGTCTCAGCTGGCTTTGTTGTGGTGCGCAAACTCAAAAGACGAGGAAAATTATGAGATCATGGGAAAGAAAGGAGCTCTGTCCCTTGCTGTCTGGTTGAAGGACCCTGTTAGCTAAGAATCCCAGGAGAGGCAGGTAGATCACTCTGAGCTCCAGGCCACACAGTTTGACCTCGGTTCTTTAAAAAAAATGTTTTTGCCAGGTGGTGGTGGCAGCACACACCTTTAATTCCAGCACTTGACAGAGGCAGGCGGATCTCTGTGAGTTTGAGGCCAGCCTGGTCTACAGAGCAAGTTCCAGGACAGCCAGGGCTACCAAAAAACCCTGTCTCAAAAAATATTAATAATGATAATAATACTTTGCCCCAAGACAACAACATGGCTCAGGACCTTCTCTCTTCCCGGCTGTCAGACTGCATTCTCCAGGACTCTCTCCAGAAATACCCTTTACAGTAAGATGTGACAGAACCCCTTGTATGAAGCCCTAGCGGCTCCTGCTTTTATTTTATCAGATTTTTATCCCACCCAGGCATCTCCAGAGCCACCTGTACTCTCACTTATCAGAAACAGAGAGAACTGAGAGAAAAAAAAAGTTTCTTAGCAATTGTTCAAGATATAACATGAAAATCCACCCAAATGGCACAGGTGACTAATGCCAAGATACTTCACTGTGACTCCTCCAAGGGAAGTGCTCATGGCACTCGGGGTGTCTTCTCCCCCTCCCCAATCCCTCTTTATTTTATTTTATTTTTTTATTTATTATGTATACAATGTTCTGTCTGTGTGCAGGCCTGAAGAGGACAACAGACCTCATTACAGGTGGTTGTGAGCCACCATGTGGTTGCTGGGAACTGAACTCAAGACCTCTGGAAGAGCAGGCAATGTTCTTAACCGCTGAGCCATCTCTCCAGCTCCCTCCCTCTTTATTTTAATCAATTTCCATCCTCATTCTGGCTCTTTCTGAAATTCTTTTCTGTATTGAAGTCAACCATAGCTGGCTTTACCTGAGTCAGGTCTGTAGATGGTCAAGAGAAATCCCGGCTGACTGCTGCGGGTGATGGCATCGAGCCTTGCTGCCAGCCCTGCCAGCCCTGCTGCTGCTGCTGCTGATGGTAGTGTGTGCTTGTGGTCTTATGGCAGAGACCAGCTCTGAAGTCCTGGTGTGTGCGTGTGTGCATGTGCAAGCGTGTGTGCACGTGTAGTGCATGTGTGTGTGCCTACATGTGTATCTCTGCACCGCTTTCATGCAGTGCCCTTGAAGGCAAGAAGGTGTCAGAACCCCTGGACCTGGAGTTATAGGTGGTTGTGAGCTGCCTGATGTTGTAGGGTGCTGGGAATTGAACCCAGGGTCTCTACAAGGGCAGCCAATGCTCTTAACCCATGAGCTATCTCTCCAGCCCCTAAAAGATTTTCTTTATTCCATTCATTCATTCATTCATTCATTCATTCATTTAGTGGTGTGTGTGTGTGTGTGTGTGTGTGTGTGTGTGTGTGTGTGTGTGTGTGTGCACAACTTTTGGATGTCGATTCTCTCCTTCCACCATGCGGGATCTGGGGGTTGAACTCAGATCGTCAGGCTTGGTGGCAGGTGCTTTTGCCCACTGAGCAGTCTCACTGGCTGGAGAGGAGATATTCTGAAGAGAGACACTTGTGGCCGGGTGTGGGGCACACACCTGCAATCCTGGTATTTGGAAAGTCGAGGCAGGAGGGCTGAGAGTTCAAAATTACCTTTGGCTCTAACTGGGAGTTTAAGGTCAGCCTGGGCTCCAGGAAACCCTGCTGAGAGAGGAGGGGGAAGGAAAGGGAGAGGGGAAAGAGGAGATAGAGAGAGATGAGGAGAAAGAGGAAGAGAGAAATGTGTCACTTCCTCCCTCTGGCTGTCAGAATGTTGAAGCATTGGGCCCCAGAGAATTGAAATTTCTCCAGGAGTCCCAGTCTGGTGGAAGGGAAGGGAAAGGCCGGTGCCAGCTAGTGAAGGGCTTGCCTTGCAGGGCGGAATTTCACAGTTGGGTTACTGTCGGCTAGTTAGTTCCTGGCCTTTTTAAAAAAAATCTTTTCCGTAAAACTGTAACACTGCTCTAGGAAAGACAGAGAAAAACTGGAGGCTTTTTCTCCTCACCTGAGTCAAACTGCGACTCAATCCATTTTCCTTTACCAATTCCTAGTCATGTGACATTCTAGTGGGGGGGACAGGAGTACGGCCTTAAATGCCTGGGGATGGTCTCAGCTTTCAGGAAGTGGAGCCCAGGAGTGGGGACCAGTCCACAGGCAGTGATAGGATATCTCCATCCCCCCCTCATCAAAGGAAGCAGTCAGGCATGCTGGTTCATGCCTGTAATCTAAGCACTCAGGGGGGCTAAGGTAGGAGGATTGCCATGAATCCCAGGCCAGCATGGGCTACAGAGGGAGATGTCTCAATAAACAAAGTAGGGGGGGGCTGGAGAGATGGCTCAGTGGTTAAGAGCATTGTCTGTTCTTCCAAAGGTCCTGAGTTCAATTCCCGGCAACCACATGGTGGCTCACAACCATCTGTAATTGGGTCTGGTGCCCTCTTCTGGCCTGCAGACATACACACAGACAGAATATTGTATACATAATAAATAAATAAATAAATATTAAAAAAAATTATAAAAAAAAAAAAAGTAGGGGCTAGACAGCTGGCTCAGGGCACTTGCTGCTCTTGCAGAGGATCTGCAAGTGTGGTTCCCGGTACCCATATCTGTTGGCTCACAGCTGCCTGTAACTCCGGCCTCAGGAGGTCTAAAGTCCTCTTTCGGCTTCTATGCACCTGCATGCATGTACACATATCTTCACACAGATACACACGCATACACATAGTTAGGAATAAACCTTAAAAGGGCGGGCAATGAGCTGTCCCAGCAGGTAAAGACACTTGCCATCAAGCCCGAGGACCTAAGTTTGGTCTCTGGGTCCCACCCATGCGTGGAAAGACAGAGCCGAGGCTCTCAGGTTGTCTTCTGAACTCCACGTGAGCACTGTAGCACCGTAGTGAAAACATGTGTTCATGTAATAAATGAAAAGAAAGACAAAAGTGACCTTTGCAAATCCTGGCGCAGGGGAGAGGCAGGAGGATTGCTGTAAGTTTGAGGCTTACATGATCTACATATTTGGTGTGAGAGAATTGTCTGTATTCTGTCAATCATATTTTAAATAAATGCTGATTGGCCAGGCAGAAAATATAGGCGGGAAAACCAGACAGGAAGTAGAAATGATGTAATGAGAACAGGAGAATTCTGGGAAGGAGGAAGTTGATTCCTCCCATTCCTGCCCAGACCACCAAAGCAGCAGGATGTGATCGGCTCCACTGAAAAAAGGTACTGAGCCACATGGCTAACATAGATCAGAAAAATGGGTTAATCAAGATGTGAGAGTTAGCCAGTGAGAGGCTAGAGCTAATGGGCCAATCAGCCTTATAATTTATGGAGACCTATGTGTGATTTTCTTTGGGGCTAAACAGCTGTGGGGTACCGGGCGGGACAGAAACCACAACAAACAAGCAGGCCCTGCTCACGTTACACATATTGAGGAGGTCCAGGTCAGACAGGGCTATAGAGTAAGACTTTGTCTCAAAAAGACAAAACCAAACCAAACTGGGTATGTTAATACAGGCCTGTAAAACTAACACCAAGGAGGCAGAGGTGGGAGGATCAGAAGTTCAAGGTTGTCCTCGGCTACAAAGTTAGTTCAGCCTGGCTACAAGAGAGACTGTCATAAAACAAAACCTAACAGCAAAACAAACAACATCCCTTGAGTCCGTCTCTCTCGGCAGTGTGCACAAGGGCATGGATTGAACCTGGGCCAGTGCAAGACCTGGAGTGAGGCAGATAAGGACAGAATACACGTACACCCTCGCCTGACAATGCACCAGGTAACCTGCTAGCACTCTAGGCCGGAATGCACACTCCTCTCTGAACAGCGGATCTTTCTTCTCTCCTTAACGATCATCAAGCCAGGTGGTAGTGGGACACAATTTCAATTCCAGCACTTGGGAGGCAGAGGCAGGTGTATCTCTATGAGTTTGAGGCTAGCCTCGTCTACAGGGCAAGTTCCAGGCTATGCAGAGAAACCCTGTCTCAAAAAACTGAAAACAAACAAGCAAACAAAAAAACCAACCAATCGACCAAGAAACAAACAAAAAGTAATCAAACTCAAATTCTATTCACTCATACTCCACTTACGCCTGGATAAGGAGATAGGGGCCCAACCAGCCTAGGCTGGTTTTGAGTGTGTGCACAATCACACAGATGGTGCACAAGGCGAACTCTTAGAGAGACCCCCATTTACCCTCTTAAACATGCGCATAGCTGGGTGTGCATGTGATTACAATCAGATTATTAGCTGGGCATGGGCGGTGTACCTTTAGTCCCTACACTCAGGAAGAAGAGACATGTGGATCTCTGTGAGTTCTACATAGTGAGTTCCAAAATGGCCAGGGCTATTTTGTAATAATACAAAACAGAATACAGAATACATAAGAAGGATAAAGAGAAGGAGAAGGGGAGAAAAAGGAAGGAAGGGAGAAAAAAAAGAGGAATAAAAAAATAAAATAATAAAATCAGATGCGTTATGGAAGGTAATGCACAGTAGAGAAATGGTTACTTAACTTAATCTGTCAATCAAAACAGAGCCCCACCCTAACTACACAAAGGTCCTCTTTAGAACACCAAACAATAATCAAACCTGAGTATCCTCACTCTTGTGACTTGCTGTCAGGCTTTTAAAAAACTATTGATGGGGGGCATTGGAAAGAGGTCTTAGCAGTTAAGAGTACTTGCTACTCTTTTAGAGGACACGGGTTCAGTTCCCAGCACCCACACAGCAGCTCACAAACATCTATAACTCTAGTTCCAGAGGATCTGACGGGCTTTTCTCTGGCCTCCATGGGCACCAGGCACTCAGTGACATACATACATGCATACAAAACACTCATGGTATAAGAAAAAATAATCTTAAAAACATTTATTTTTATTTTTACTTATGTGCATATGTGTGTGTGTCTATGTGGGAGTTTCTGCACATGAATGCAGGTGCCTGAGAGGGGCTAGAGGAGGGCATTGCATCCTTTGGGACTGGAGATATGGGTTGTAATGAGCTGCCATGATATAGGTACTGGGAACTGAGCTTGTATCTCCTGCAAGAGCTGTATGTGTTTTTAGCCATTGAGACATCCTTCCAGCCCCAGACGTCAATCTCAGCATTGTGTTTCTGATCCTTACTAGTGATTTTCTTTGAGTCAAGCTTCCTTGCTACCTTTTTTTTCTTTTTTTCTTTTTTGGTTTTTCGAGACAGGGTTTCTCTGTGGTTTAGGAGCCTGTCCTGGAACTAGCTCTTATAGACCAGGCTGGTCTCGAACTCACAGAAATCCACCTGCCTCTGCCTCCCGAGTGCTGGGATTAAAGGCGTGTGCCACCACCGCCCGGCCCTTTTTTTTCTTGTTGTTGTTGGTTTGTTATGTTTTGCTTTTTGAGACAGGGTTTCTCTGTGTAGCCCTGACTATCCTGGGACTTGTCCTGTAGACCAGGCTGGCCTCAAACTCACAGAAATCCACCTGCCTCTGCCTCCTGAGTGCTGGGATCAAAGGCGTGCACCACCAAAGCCCGGCTGTTTCCTTGCTACTTTTATTAACCTGTGTGAACCTTTACTTCAGTTCCCAAGCTAAGAACCTGGGAACACTCAGTCAAGTCCCCAGCTACAAGTAACAAATAACTTTCCTCCTTCTAAGTAGTCTTCTTCCCGGGCCTGAGGTGTCCACAGACTTCCGGGAAGAGGTAACTGTAGCACAAATAATAAATAATAAACAAGTAATAAAAACAGCTGCTGTTCTGTTTTTCTGAACTTCGGGTTGAACCCCAATACCTGTCTCTGAGTTTTTATTAATGGTGCTACAGGTAACTTCCAGACATCTGTACCTAGCTGTCAGCAGAAAACGCACCCTCATTTTTCCATCATCCGAGGATTCATTTAGTGGGTCCCAGAGCGAGGCAGGCCCTGGTCAAGACTCTGATGCTGTGATAGGGAAGCCTTTCCGCAGGACCCACCCTCCGTGAGTTGTTGCAGAGCTGAGTCTCGGGCTAATAAACTTTGCTGGGGTCTTTTGCTCATGAATGTTTTCCATTCGGACCTTTAATTAAAGACGTTATTTAGTGAGGACTTTCTCTTTCATTGTGAATTTATTTCCAAATCAAGGTCTGAGGTTAACTAATGGTTCTATTTGTTAATCAATCCAGCCTGGGTTTCCCAGAGAAAACAAGATGCCATTATCAAAATATTGGGTATGGGGTAGGGATGTTTGAGACCTTGGGGCCTTCAGCAATCAGTGAAGAACCCTGATGGTCTAGGGTCAGGACTCACAGGTGTTGATGGCATCTTGTTGCTTAGCTACCTGTTTGGGGAGGCAGTGAGGCTGGAGCTGCTGGGGGACATGTGAACACAGTCAGTCGAGAAGCTTCTCTAGTGAGCTGAGGGCCTGGAAACCTACAGTTTACCTAGAAGGGGCTGCAAGCCTTGAGGAGGCTTTGGGATGCCTGTGGGGGTGCTCAGCAAGTCTATCTGGAGGTGTGGGGTGCCCAGCAGTTTATCTGGAGGTGTGGGGTGCCCAGCAGTTTATCTGGAGGTGTGGGGTGCCCAGCAGTTTATCTGGA
>NC_022014.1:46543689-46544687 GCF_000317375.1 Microtus ochrogaster | reverse complement strand
GTGGGGTGCCCAGCAGTTTATCTGGAGGTGTGGGGTGCCCAGCAGTTTATCTGGAGGTGTGGGGTGCCCAGCAGTTTATCTGGAGGTGTGGGGTGGAGAAGGGACAGCCGTCAGGCCACAGAACAGGCCAAACAGCTCTGGGAATCCCTGTCTCTGTTAGAATGAGACTTGAGATTTTTGTCAGTCTTGGCATTGTGAGCCTTTGGGACCAGATGACTGTCATATTGGTGGGGATGGGAATAAAGATGGGTGGGTGTCTACTGAGTTAAGGATGAGTAAGTACATATGTACATGCATGCAGAGGTGAAAGGTCAACCTTGAGTGCAGCTCCTCGGGTGCACTCAACTCACCTTTTCAGGTGGTGTTGACAACAACATTTTTATTTTACTTAGTCATTTTTGACATTTTGAGACAGGGTCTCAGTGAGCAACTCCGGTGGGCCTCTGCCTCCTAAGTGCTGGGGCGAAAGGGGTGCGCCACCATGCCTGGCCTTGACAGTTTTCAACAGGACTATAATGTGTTCTGTTCACACTAACCCTTCCACCCTCTTATCCCAGTCCCCACACTGAGACCTCCCACCGCTATCATGTCTGCTTGTCTGTATGTTTGGCTGAGACAGGGTCTCACTATGTAGCCCTGGCTGTCCTGGAACTCTCTATGTAGACCAGGCTGGCCTCGATCTGCCTGCTCCTGCCTTTGCCTCTGGAGTGCGGGGATTAAAGACATGTGCCATCATGCCCAGAGGTTTTTGTGTTGTGATTCACTGAATTTAACCTGGGATGCCTTTGAGAGATTGAGAGATGGGTGTGAAGTTATTCACTGGTAATGACTCCTGATGCCACCAGCAGCCATCAGAGGGCCAGGAGCTAGGTCCCATACCCCTCTTTGCCATATATTATTTATATATTAATATATAATATATTAATATATAATTATAATATATAATATATTAATATATATTCACCATATTGTGGTTTTTTTTTTTTTTAACCTGGTGT
>NC_022014.1:46542560-46543478 GCF_000317375.1 Microtus ochrogaster | reverse complement strand
GGTCTCGAACTCACAGAGATCCGCCTGCCTCTGCCTCCCGAGTGCTGGGATTAAAGGCGTGCGCCACCATCGCCCGGCTTATTGTTTGTTTTGTTTGTTTTTTGAGGCAGGGTTTCTCTGTGTAACAGTTTTGTCTGTCTACAAAGTGATTTGTAGATTTGTAGACCAGGCTGGCCTTGAACCACCTTATACTTTTTTTTTTTTTTTGGTTTTTCAAGACAGGGTTTCTCTGTAGCTTTGGTGCCCATCCTGGAACTAGCTCTTGCAGACCAGGCTGGCCTCAAACTCCCAGAGATCTGCCTGTCTCTGCCTCCCGAGTGCTGGGCACCTTATATGTTTTTTTAAAAGATTTCTTTTTATTTGTCTTTCTGTGTGCATGTGTACCCGAGTTGGGATGCAGTCAGAGTGGCTGCAGGCAGTTGTGAGCCACTATGTGGGTGCTGGGAACCAAACCCAGTCTTCTGGAAAAACAGCAAGCGCTCTTTGCCACTGAGCCATTTCTCTGCCCCTCCCCTATTTCATTTTTATAAATATTTACGTATTTATTATTATTGGGGGGCATGTGCCATAGGCTATGAGGTCAGAGACAACTTTGTGGAGCTAGAGATATCTTTCTACCTTAGTGTGGGTTCTAGGGATTGAACTCAGGTCACCATGTTTTTGTGGCAAGTGCCCTTCCTGCTGAGCCATCTCACCAGCCCACTGCCCTGTTTTAATGGTGTTATAGCATTCCATGTACACATGAGCTGTGTTTAAACGAGCTGTCCGTCTTTGGAATGTCATCCAGGTGTTTCTGACACTGTAGCAGTAATCCATTGCTGGGTCATTCACACACAGGAAGTCTATCTATGGCTAATCCCTACCCATGGAGATGCCCAGTCTGTGTCTAATCCCTACCTGTGGAGATGCCCAGTCTGT
>NC_022014.1:46533508-46542147 GCF_000317375.1 Microtus ochrogaster | reverse complement strand
TCTAATCCCTACCCGTGGAGATGCCCGTCTATCTCTGTCTAATCCCTACCTGTGGAGATGCCCAGTCAGACAGGAAGAGCACTTGACCTGCCATTGTGATAAGGACGCTGGCCCCATAAGGGCGCTCCCAGCTCAGCACTGTGTGCGGTTCACCACAGCCCTACTAATGTTACCAAATGGGATGATGCCTTCTGATAGCAGCGAGGCATCGCACTGTATTTGCATTCTGCTCTACCAGAGGACTGAAAGCCCACTTTCAATTCTTCATCTCTCGGCTCTCTGTGACTTTCATCTGTTTTCCTTTGGATTATTAGGCTCCTGAGATTTTAGGAGTGACATGCCTGGTCTGAGTATGGGCTTATGTGCCTGCAATCCCAGACTTGGGAGGGAGGCCAGTGGTTAAAGGCCAGCCTGGCCTACATGAGACCTAGTCTCAAAAACAAACACCGCTCCCCACTAGAACCATAAAAACAAGGGGCTGGGAGGTGGGGCAGTGGGTGAAGTTGTTGGACCAACACAGGGACCCAAATACAGATGAGCCAGGTGTTTCTGACACTGTAGCAGTAATCTACTGCTGGGTGCTTTCACACACAGCGAGTCTATCTCTGTCAATCCTTACCTGTGGAGATGCCCAGTCAAACAGGAAGAGCACTTGGCCATGCATGGTTGTGCACCTTTGTATGTGTGGCTAATTGAACTGAATTTTAGTTTGTGGCGGGTGGCTGCTGGTTTGGGTTCTGAAGCTCTAGAGTTTTGAGCCTCATCCCCCTCACCCAGCAATCTGGGCTCCTGGGGAATGGGAAGTGATCAGAGCGTGGGGTATAGTAGCACCTTGCCCCAGACTCCAGGGAACCCCAGTCCCTTTGTTGTTGTTACCAAGACTTTACTTATTGTGTGTTTTATTATTGCTTTTTATTTATAATAATCTTTATTTTTTGAAATTATAGTTGCATCATTTTACCATTCCCTTTCCTTCCTCCAACTCCTCCCATCCACCTCGCCTTGCCCACTCTCAAATTCATTGTCTCTTCTCCTTTAATTGTTTAATTGTTGTTACACACACACACACCTCTGAAGGGGACCCTGCAGGTGTCACAGCAGGCAGGGAGGTGAAGGACGAAGAGGTAAGAATGAAAACTCAGTTCAGATGGACTTCATCAACCTGGATCAAGGCACTGGGGAGTCTGAGCCCAGGCAGTCTGTAGCAGGCTTTCTTTTAGGCCACCAACCAGCTCCCAAATCATGACATGGAGACTTCTTATTAGTTATGAGTGCTCAGCCTTATCTTAGCTCTTCTTTTAATCTGTTTTCTTTATCTATGTTTTACCTCGGGGTTTTTTGCCTTTCTTTCTTCTTTCCTTTTTTCCTTCCTTCTTTCCTTCCTTCCTTCCTTTATTTATTTTTATCTTACTTCCTCCTGTCTTCACGTCTGGTTTCCGACGCCAGGCATGTCCCTTTCTCCTTCTCTTCGTCTTGCCTTCTCTATTTATACTCTCTGCTCACCATCCCTGCCTATCCCTCTCCTATTAGCTTTTGACTGTTCAGCTTTTTATTAGACCAATCAGGTGCCTTAGGCAGGCAAGGTGAAACAGCAACACATCTTTTCATAATTAAACAAATGTGGCATAAACAAATGGAACACATCTTTATATCCTTAACCAAGGCAGCAGAAACAAATGTAACACACGCAGTTAAAATAATAGTCCACAACATAAACAAATGGAACACATCTTTGCCTAGTTAAAATAATATTCCACAACTGTGGTCCACTGTCAGTGTACTTAAAAAAACAGTGCAATTCGGGGAAAAGTTTCCAGGCAACAAACATCCCGATTCCAGGTGCACAATAAAGCTTCAAGTGTGACTACAATGAAACTCCTTTGCAAAGTGCATGTGACCTTGCGGTTGGGTTCTTCAGCTACAAGGCCTAGAGTCTAGTGTGGTCTTCTATTGCAACAGCATCAGAGTGGTAAAGTACAAGTGACATCTCCCTAAGGATGGGTTCTATTAACTGGGAGCCATAGACAATGGTCTAGGGAGAGAAGAATCTGGGATAAACATTCTGGGTGAGGTCTGCCTCTACAGACAGCAAAAAGGTCACTATGTCAGGAACAATATCCACTCCCAGCCTTCTGGGTGGAAATTAGAAAATTCCTTGAGGAGAGGCCCCTGTATGTTTAACATTACTGGTTTCCCAAGTGTAGCAAGTCTTTCTCTGTCCCACCAGGCAACTCCAATAATAATAATAATAAGTAGCAATTAATAATAAGCTACTTCTTAATTACTAATGAATTAACTAATTAATTAATTTTGAAAGCTTGGTCAATAGCTTAGGCTTCTTTTTAACTAGCTCTTATAACTTAAATTAATCCATTTCTACTAATCTGTGTACTGCCACGTGGTTCATGGCTTGCTACCCCATCTACATACCATGCCTCCTCTCTACCCCCTCTCGGTCTCTGCTTTTCTTCCCAGTGTCCTCTCTGCCCTCAAAATGCCTAACTATTGGCCATTCACCTTTTTATTAGATCAATCAGAGTGACACTTCTTCACAGTGTACAAAGAGATTATTCCACAACACCCAAGTGCTTACTTGTGGGCTCAAGGACCTTTGTGCCCCTATCACTGGTCAGTCTGTATAATGTCACTTATATGTATATGAGTTGATCACTTGATTTGGATCCCCAACTGGGGGTTGGGGAGGCTCTTCCCTGGGGAAGACCATTTTTCCTGTTCTCAGTGTTCCCCAGTTGGCTATAGTTCCTTGCCTAAGGTTGATGACCCATGAGAATTCCCCATTCCAGGTTAGCCTGTCTGTTTGTGTCATTGTTCAGGTCATTAGGCAGCCATGTTGATGAGACTTCACGGGTGTCGCCTCTGACATTTCTAGAAGATACAACCTCACAGAAAGCTTCCTGCTCCTCTGCCTCTTACAATCCCTCCTCCCCCTCTTCCACAATGATCTCTGAGCCTTGGGTGCAGGAGTTGTGTTATGGATGCATCTGTTGGGACTGAGGCACACAATCTCCTGTTCTCTGCAGTTTGATGACGGGTTGTAGTTTTCCTTCCTTTCTTTCTTTCTTTCTTTCTTTCTTTCTTTCTTTCTTTCTTTCTTTCTTTCTTTTTTTTTTGAGACGGGTTTTCTCTGTAGCTTTGGAGCCTGTCCTGGAACTAGCTCTTCTAGACCAGGCTGGCCTCAAACTCACAGAGATCCACCTGCCTCCCAAGTGCTGGAATTAAAGGTGTGCGCCACCACTACCCAATGGGTTGTAGTTTTCTGTAATGGTCTCTGTCTGTTGTAAAGAGAAGTTTCTCTGATGATAGGTAAAAACTACACTCATCTGTGGGTATAAGGATAAATATTAAAAATATAGTTAGGGTTTTGCTGGTTTAGTAAAGTGGTGGCCATATGCGCTCCCTCAAGACCCTTGACTTTACTAGTGCTGAGTAGCTGGCTAGGTTATGATTTCTGTCTTGTTGAGCAGTCCTTCAGTCCAATTAGAGAGCTGTTGGTTACTGCCAAGGTATGGGTGCCACTGTCGTACCCTTTGAGATATTGTGCCATGCTGGCTGTTGTGATTCACAGGCAACACAGCTGGGTAGGACTGTCGGTTCTTTCTTCCCGTGGAGGCTTGCACAGAACCTTCAGGAACCACGGAAGCTGATCTTCAGTGAGGAGGCTTTCAGGCCAGATCTAACTGGGAACCTTCAGGTCCTGTGTCTGAAAGGCATAGGGACTTCAGCAATCGGAACTTACCTTCCAGCTGTAGGAGGCAACTGTGGTATCAGCCATAGTCTGTATGTTTTTCAGTCTTTTAGGCAACCCTGAACAACTCCAAAGCTTCTCACGCTTGGTGTTGGGGTTTCTGTTAGATAGTCTATGGCTCTTGGGCAAGGAAGTTTTGTTATTCCAATTGGGAAAATTTAATTTAAACTATGTAGGTATATGTATACACAGTTTCATAGATATTATAAGTAATTCTACACGGATAGATAATATGATTCCGTATGACATTTTCAGACGTTCTTACTGTTGTTTTATCCTCTCTCCTTCTGTATTATCTCTCTCCCCCAGCCATAATGAGAGTTCCCCCATTTTTCCCACTCATTCCACTCAAGTCATGTGTACCCTGCTATTCCCCCCTCTATTGCCCCTCCCCACCTCTGGCCCCTTTTCTTATAAATCCCAGTCTTGAGATGAACTCAGCGAGGAAACGTCTCCATTAAACCCAGAAACACTCTGCCCTAGCCGAGACAGGATAGAAGGACTGGAAATTATGGAGGGAAAGGAGCCCCTCCCCCTCAGAGTCCAGTTGAGAATCGAGAATTCCAACACAGTAAACATGTGCTTAAAGCCACTTGCCCTTCCTGGCTATAGCTGCAGTCTTCCGGGACTCTCACCAGATTCCCCTTACAGTAAGAGGCTGTATCCTAAAGGTTTTGTGAACCCCATAGTGGCTAGTGGGGTCATCTTATCAGACTGTAATCTCGTCCAAGTCAGCTCAGCCACCTTATTATCTCAGTTATTGAAGGGGGGGGGGAGGTAGAGGAGTCATGGGTTTCTCAGAACCGTGCTGAACAGTGACATTCCAAACACTTCCAGGTCCACCTGGGCACCACTGACACAATGAGGGTTTCTATTTTAAGGAGCCCACGCCTCAACTCTCAGGTATGCCTTGGTCTTTCCCTGCGTGTCTCTCTCCCTTCCTTTCTTCCCACCCTCCCTTCCTCGTTTCCTTCCCTCTCCCTCCCCCTCTCTCTGTCTCTGCCTGCCTTCCCTCCCTCCATCTGTCCCTCCCTCTATCCCTCCGTCCCTCCGTCCCTCTCTCCCTTCTTTCTTTCTTTCTTTCTTTCTTTCTTTCTTTCTTTCTTTCTTTCTTTCTTTCTTTCTTTCTTTCTTTCTTGGTACCCAACTGAGTTTTAAAAGCCAGGAGTTTTAACCCAGGTTCTGCCAGGATTCTGCAGTGGGATACCTTTTGCATTCAGTCCTTCAGGATCACATCCAACTCTCCCTACAGGGTGTACCCCAGTACCTACAGGCTCACCACAAGCCAGGGAGCCACATTTCCACCCGGGGCAGATGGCTAGCAAAGATGACGTATGAACTTCAAGGGGACTTTGTTTGCAGATGCCTTTGCCAAATCCTGGCAAAGCTGTGAACCATCAGATGGCCTGGTCAGTAAGTGCCAGGATCCTCTTGCTTCTGCACTAGGAAGATGAAAGCAGGAGGACCAGGAGTTCAAGGCTAATCTCAGTTACATCACAAGTCTGGAGCCAGTTGGCCACATGAGACCCTATCTCAAAAACACTAAAAGACCAAAAAAAAAAAAAAACCAAAAAACAAAAAACAAACCCACATGCCACACAGACTCAGCGGAGTCAACCCCCATTCCTGAGCCCCGCCCTGCCCGTGTCTTTATTTGAGTGCAGATTTTCCTATCACGAATTGTCCTAGTTTTAGAGTGCGGTCTTGTAGCTTGCATGGCTTTCTGCTGTGCCCCAGTAGCCTCAGTGTCCCTGACCCCAGACTTCCTCACATGGGGCAGGACCAGCCACGTGAGCTGTCACCAACCGAGCCCCTGCCAAAGATCAGGCGCTACCATGCCCAAGCAGGGATTCAGTGTCTTAAGACAGATACCCCCGAAGGAAGATGGCAACTTGGGGCTGTTATTGCCAGTGAAAGGGCTTTGGGTGAAGATCAAAGCCTGAAGGAAGTAGGTGGTTCTTTGACAAAAAACATTTGTATTTTTAGAAGTTCTCTGTGGTGTAGGATGTTTTGCCCTGGGCTGCTTGCTGAAGGGGCGGTGCCGGGGGTGGCCCCCGCCAGGCTGTCATCTTGGGCTGAGGACTGGTGGGAAAGGGTTTTCTGGTGTAGGCTGGAGCTGGGAGACTGAGGGTGAGGGGGGATCCCTCCTTTACTGAAGGTCAGAGAACCCACTTGGGCCAGGGAGGCTTCAAGGCCTCCCCACCATGTAGCCCAGCCTGGCCTTGAACTTGTTCTTTTTGCTTCCACCTCTCCAGGGCTGAGGGGTCTCCACCACACCCCACTGAGGCCTCACTGAGAGGCTCAGAAGCTTGACCGCCTCCACCTTCTTCCCCACCATCAACAGACACATGCCCTCTCCTTCTGGAGACTGGGGCCTGCGCACAGCACTCCGGCAATCACGGAGAACAGTGCTTTCATTCTGTAATCAGGGCTAATTGGTGTGGTCTACAGGGGGAGGGATGCCAAGCTCCAGGGGAAGAACAGCAGTGGGCTGCTAAACCAAGTGCCCAGGAATCCAGGAAGGGTCAGACTAGCTCTTGGGGGTCTGGGGAACCTCAGATAGGTGACCGAATAGTTAGGGACGGTCCCCAACTTGGCCTGAGTGTGGGAATGGCGGGAAGGAGGGCCAGCATGTCTGTAGAATGGATGAGGGTTGAGGATGAGGGCTTCAGGATCCTTCCTGCTAGTTGTTGGGATCCCTTGTCCTTTAAGGTGCCTGGGAGAGTTGAGCTGGCCCCTCTGTTCATGCAAAAAGGAGCAGGAGAGGTGGGGGGCACCCAGTCCTCCTTTGCTCTCTTCAGGGCCTCTCCCTTATAATCAGGATATCTTTGCCTTAATGTTTATGCCAAAATCCCAAGCAGCCAGGCTGGAGTGGAAAGCTGTAATTTACATCATTTTGCATCTGGGCTACAGGCTCTAAGGGCTCAGCCTCTTGCAAATGGGAACCACATTGGAGAGGGAAACCAAGAGAAGGCCACATTAGGAACACTCCCAGGAAGCCACCTGCTTCTTGTTTGGGAACTGCATCGGTTTGTTGCCCTGTCCCAGTGCCCAGTGGTTTCTGGAGATGGCAGAGCAGTCATGGGCATTCTCCTTGTCGGGTATCCGGTACTGAGGCTGGGGTGAGCCACTTGCAAACCTCAGAATGGCCCATGTCAACCTCTGCAGAGACTGTTGGGGCACACTCTGCTCTGTGTCCCCCAGTCTCCACAGAGCAGTCTCTTGGAGAAAGAAAAATGTCTTCAAACCCTAGAGTCTGGGGAGTCCTGGAGCCCCTGGTTGGGGGCTGGGTCTGGAAGATTCCACATTCTCAGAATAGACACCCTGAGGTTGGCTGGGAGCTACCTACACTGGAAATGAAGGGACTGAGGTCGGCTCACATCTGTAATCCTAGTACTCAGAAGGCTGAGGCAGGAGGATTGCAGTGAGTTGAGGACAGTCAGGGCTACATGGTGACTTTAAAGCCAGTCCTGTCTACCAAATGAGACACATTCTCACAAAAGCAAATTAAGCCAGGTGTGGTGATACGTGCCTATAATCCCAGCACTTGAGAGGCAGAAGCAAGAGGATCAGAAGTTCAATGCCAAGGCAAGGAGCGTAGCTCTGTTGGTCGAGAGCTTGCCTAGCAAGCATGAAGCCCTAGGTTTGGCTCCCCAGCACTAGGAGCCATGGAGCATGCCCGTAATCTGAGGACTCAGGAAGTGGAGGCAGAGCAATCCTCAGCTATAAATAAGGCCAGCCAGAGCTATATGAGGCTCTGTCTTAAAACAGACAAAAACAAAAGCTAAAAAATAAGCAAATGTACAATAACTGCACACACACACGCTCACATATTAGTATAAGTAAAATAACTTTTAAGAATGTCGTCATAATGGTAATCTTGAATAGGATCATGTGTGGGGCTGGGGCGTGTCCAGGAACGGCCATGCGTTCATGCTTTTGGTCAGTGCCTTAGCTTGGTTGCTAGGGTTTTGTTTTTAAGTAATATAATGTTGTTATTAATTCTTTGATACTTTTATGCAATGTATGTTTGATTATATTCACCCTCTTCCTGCTCCCAACTCTTCCCAGATGCCCCTCCTCCCTACCCCCTTACCCCTTAGAGCAGACTGGCTCACAGCACAGATCTCCTGGCTTTTAAAATCTTCCCTCCCCGTCTTCCTCCACGTCTCCTGGGCCTCACGTGGAAGGGTTGTGTTGTCCGTGTAGTAACTGGGCACAGGTACGCCATGTCAGCTGACCTCGGCATTTTGTCCAGTGACGGCTTTCTGTGACCATCTCTGTCTGCGGCGAAGACAAGCTGCTTCAAGGAGGAGTGAGAGGGACACACATTCAGAATGCAGTTCGAGGTTATGTAAGTGTGTGTGTGCACATGTGTGTGTGCGTGTGTTCTACAGAAGTATATAGAATGCTGTTACAGATTGGACCCTCTTGACCAACAATTGGAAAGAGATTTCCCATACCTGGCAATGGTGGGTTTGTTAAACAGTTTATGGTTTTAGGGGGAACATTGTCATCCAAGAGTGTGTTAACACACATGTGTACACACACATACATACACTTGTCGCACTCAGGCTGGACTTAAACTCACTATATCTTTGAACTGGTCATCGTCCTGTCTCAGTCTGACCAGTTAAGGGGGTCACAGGCATGAGCCCAATCAAGCTCTGTTTCTTGCTCCTCAGGTTGCTGTGACTGTCCCTGCAGTCACTGTGTTTTTCTTCTGTGTTTTCTTTGTTTGTTTTAGAATAAAAGAGTTAAGGGGCTGGGATGGCCCTTACTGGTAGAGTTTTTTTTTTTTATTTTTTATTTTTTTGGTTTTTTCGAGACAGGGTTTCTCTGTGGCTTTGGAGCCTGTCCTGGAACTAGCTCT
>NC_022014.1:46528242-46533408 GCF_000317375.1 Microtus ochrogaster | reverse complement strand
CCTGCCTCTGCCTCCCGAGTGCTGGGATTAAAGGCGTGCGCCACCATCGCCCGGCTAGAGTTTTTATTCAGACCTGGAAGACACAGGGCCAAGGCTTTAACCTCTAACATTACTAAAAGAAAAATCAAACTTAAAATATTTGGAAACCTACAGCAGGGGTATTGAACAACATCCTGGCCCCCATTGCTCTCCCTAGTTTCTTCCTTCTGGTCTCATTTTCCCCCTTAGTCCTTCTGCAAGGTTTTCTTTGTCCCCTCTTCCACAGCTGTGGTCAGACACCCCCACTTGAGTCAGGTCTCGGCCTGTGCTGTGATGTGAATGCGTGTCCCTCACAGGCTCACGTGTACCGGTCTCAATCCTCACAGTTGTGTGTTGAGGGCCTTCAGCAATGGGGATCTGGGGAACTGATCTGGAACACGAGAGGTTCACGCGTGAGGGCGGGGGTTACTCTAAAGGCAGTCCTGGCAGCTCCCTTACCCTGTCAGGTTATAAAGCAATGGGAGACCCTCACCAGATGCTGGCCTCCAGAACCATTAGTCAAATAAACCTCTCCCCCTTATCAGCTATCCCAGCTCAGGGATTTTGTTTTAATAACAGAAGATTGACCAAAGCAGTTTGGCTTCAGACTGCTGGGATCCCAGGGCTTACTGACTCCCAGAAGTCTGAAGTTTAGGGGGCATGGAGGCACCCTTCTCAGGAGCCCCTGGCACCCTGGCTTAGTCTTGCCCTGGGACCTGAGGAAGGTCTCCTCCTGGACTCGGGGACCAATTCTCTTCCTCTGAGAAATTCCATGATTTCCCTCTGGGGTCAGGAATCGTCAGAACTCTTTGGCCATCTTTGATGGGGTCCTCTGAGCTGTTACTGTCCCCTGCAAGGGCATCTGAGCCAGAAGACCTTGTGTGTGTGTCCACCACCTGGTATTCTTTGGCAGTGGGTCTGCCTGGGCAATGCCAGCTGACTCGGAGACACACCCAGTAGGCCTTTCGCTGTGATGCAGAGCCTATCTCTAGAACATAAACATCTTTCTTTGCCCGGGTGGTGGTGGTGCTTGCCTTTAATCCCAGAGGCAGGCAGATCGCTGTGAGTTCGAGGTCTACAGAGTGAGTTCCAGGATAACCAGGACTGTTTCACAGAGAAACCCTGCCTTGAAAAAACAAAATAAATAAATAATAAATTTCTTTTCTTTTTTCTTTTTCTTCATTTTTGCCTTTGAGATGGGGCCTCATGTAGCCCAGGAAACCACTAAATAGGATACCTTGAGCTTCTGATCCTCCTGCCTCCACCTCCCAAGTGCTGGGTTTAGACCATGCACCACCACACCCACTTATATGGTCCTGGGGATCCAACCCAAAACTTCTTTGCTTGCTAGGCAAGCACTCTACCGACTGAGGTACATCCCATGAACCTTTCTGGGGAGAAAAACCAAATCTCTGATCTTCAAAGTTCTGCTGGCTCTCTTTATTTTCTTTAGAAACTGTTGACACACAAAGCAGGGCATCACCTGTGGTAGAAGGAACCTATGACAAAGAAAATTAACAGTGTGGGCCGGGGGCTCCTGGGTGGGAGGGGGCTGACTTCCTCAGGCTCCTTATTTTTCTGGGGCACACGAGTCTCCCCGGGGCACACAGCGCTCCCCTTCCCCTCCCCCAGACCTTTCAGGTGAGAAAACTTTCCATTGTTGCCCTATCTCGCGGTCATCCTCTCGCCTCCTTGCGGGAACCACAGGTGCACACAGATCTGAGGCCCGATCTGTTCCACTGGGTGCCAGGCAGGGCCGGGGACGCGAACCCCAGCATGAAACAGCGCCCGCAACCGCAAGGCCGGGTGTGCGCCCTCTGAAACCTTAGGTAAAGACAATTACCGGCAGTTTCCATCCACCGTTTTGTTTTTTGTTCAAAGGCCACCGAGCATTCTCAGCAGCAGACCTGAGACGTAGTATTCCCACCACACGCCACCTTCATAAACGTGCGATAAAAGCTGTGGTCGCTTTGTCCCAGCTCTTCCTTTTAACAGTCAAACCTTCAAGTTTGATGTTGAAACTGCTTTTTTCTTCAAGTGGGCTTTGATGCTTAGATAACGCTTAGAGATAAGGAACCTGCCTTCAAAACCGCTCACTGTACCTCCGGCTCACCACTAGGAGCGTCACAAGGGAAAATCAGACACCTGAGCTCATGAGAGGGAAGAATATGCTGAGTCTGTGAAAATCTCCTGGGTCTGCCTGCTTGGGAGATTTGCTGGGGGGGGGGGTTGCGGGGGGAGGGAGAGGAGCGAGGGAGAGCAGCTTGGGAGTGTAGTCACTTAGTTGATCCGGGTTTGCATAGCATACCAGAAACCTTCGGTTCAGTCCCCCAGCATGATGTAAACCAGGAATGGTGTGGCTGGAGCCTGTGATTTTGGCACCTGGGAGACTGAGGCAGGAGGATCAAAAGTTCAAGGTCATCTTTTGCTCTGTAACAAGTTCAGGGCTAACCCCGTTTTAAATAACTAAACAAATAAATAAGGGAGAGGGAGCACTGAGGACGGTAGCTTAGCTGGCAGAGGGCTTGCCTAGCATGCACGAAGCCCGGAGCCTCTAGTATTGTATGGACTAATGATTGTGATACATACTCTAATCCCAGGGTGGGGATGAGGCAGGAGGACCAGTAGTTCCAGGTAGCTTTGGCTACATAGGGAGTAAGAGGCTTGCTGGTCTATATGAGACCCTGTCACCACCACCGCTAAAATAAGGAGGAAGGAAAGAGAAAAAGAAAGAGGGCTGGGGTCGCCAGCATCACACAGAGTAGGCACTGGTGAAGTGTGCTTGAAGTCTAGATCAATAGTTCAAGGCCATCCTTGGCTACACAGTTGGAAGCCAGCCTGAGCTACGTGAGATTCTTTCTCAAGAAAACAAAAACAAACAAACAAACAAAAAAAACCCATAGTAACAAAAAAAGTTGTCAGAATCAGCTGTCAGTTTTGTTCAAATGGAGAGTCTGTGACAGCCATCTGTGATGGAAGGGAGCTGTGGAGACGGCAGCCAGCTCTGCTCTGTAATCTTGTACTCCACAGTCAGAGGGAGAAGGATGGAGTTCTAGCTTAGCCTGGGCTCTATAGCAAGACACTACCTCACATAAAGACCCTGTGAGGCTTGTGTTAGGTGGTGCCCAGCATTCCCTAGGACCTGGGACATCTGACTGTCTCAGGAGGTGGTGCTGGCTCGAGATTCATTGGCTTCTGTGATATCTGCGATCTGCCTAGGCATAGAGGGCTACTTCTGTAATCCCTGTGTTTAAGATGCCAGAGCAGGATGGCCTTCAGTTCCGGGCCATCCTGAGCTGCAGTCATTGAGAGAATCCTGAGGCCAAGGGAAGGTTTCTTGGCAATGGCTCTTACTACATCTGTAAAGACAAGGGAAAGATTTCCAAGGTTCCCCTGCATCTTAAGACAAACTCTTGGCTCTTGGCTTTATTGTAATGCTTTTAGTTTGCTTTCCTTTAATTTTTTTACTTTACTATTTTGTATGGATGGATGTTTTGCCTACATGTATGTCTATGCGCCACGTGTTCAGTGTCCACGGAGGCCAGAGGAGGCATTGGATCCCTGGAGTTGGAGTTCTATACCATTGTGAGCCACCATGTGGGTGCTGGGAAATGAACCTTGTTCTCTGGAAGAGCAGTGAGCACTCTTAAACACTGAGCCATCTCTCTAGCCCCACTTCCTTTTTTAGAGTCTCATGTAGCCCAAGCTATCCTAGAACTCTGCATATAGCTGAGGATGGTCTTATATTCCGGATCCTCCTAAATCCACCTCCCAAGCACTGGGATCACGGATGTCTACCACCGAGCCTGCTTTATGTTGCACTGGGGATGGAATCCAGGGCTATGTTCATGCAAGGCAAGCAAGTATGCTACTGAGATCCTAACTAGCCCTCCCTTGTTTTCAGCTTTGTCTTGTGACCAGGACCCCAAGGAGTCTGGGAGGTTGAGGAGTGAGAGCTGGCTTAGATCAGAGAAACCAAGTCTTGAATTGTATCTTACTAGCTGTGTGACTTCAGGCGAGTTCCTTCACCTCTCTGGGCTTCAACTTTTTTATCAGGAAAATGCAGGTTTCCTAGTAGAAGCTTTTGAGATCTGAGTGACACTGCCAAGTGTACAGCGTGTGATTCTATGAATCGCCAGGATTTGCATAAGTGTAACATCTTATAGGTTTCTAAGTGTTTTCAGATCTCTCTGCAGCTGGTTTGATCTCTGCCACAGAACTGTGGGTACCCCCGCAGGTGTGCCAAGCTTTCATACTCCCATTTCAGAGATAGAAAACTGGAAGCATGGAGCTGTCAAATGGCTTATGGAGGAGTGGACAGTGATAAGCCAGTCAGTGAGACCTGGGCAGACGTATCGGGAGCTGTGAACCTCTGTCTAATGGAGCAGCCCTGGTACCATGAAGACAAAAACAAAATTGAGTTGTTCAGGCATTTGGCTTAACCTTCTGAACTGGGATTAGAACCTAGGGCTTTGAGCTGGAAAGACAAGAGCTCTACCACAGAGCCACACCCCAGCCCTGGAACCTAGATTGGAATTTCATGAATTTTATGATTTGACATTCCTCCACCCCAACCCATTTCTCCCCACAGAGTCTGGTTCTATGACCCTGAACTCTGGCGTCCTTCTGCCTCGGCCTCCTGGCCTCCCGAGAGCTGAGAGGGCAGGTGTGTGCCACCATATCTGGCTATGATCTGACTTCAAAAGCCCAAGGCTTTTTGTGGAGGCAGGAGGGTGAGAATTTCAAGAGCAACCTTGACTACGGGCCAAGTTCAAGGGCATCCTGGGATACACGAAGCCCTTTCTTTCTCCTGAGGCTGGCAAAATGGCTTTGGGAGTAAAAGTGCTTGTCGCCATGCCTGATGCCTGATGGCTTGAGCTTGGTTTCTGGAGCCCACAGGGTGGAAAGAGAGAACTGACTACCAAAAGTTGGCCTCTGATGTCTACATGGGCACCGTGGCATGAGCATGCCTATCTTCCCAACATACATTATACACCCATACACACACAATGGTGATAAAACATACACACATCATACACACACACACACAGTAGTGATAAAAACATACACACATCATACACACACACACAGTGGTGATAAAAACATACATCATACACACACACAGTGGTGATAAAAACATACACACAT
>NC_022014.1:46527938-46528142 GCF_000317375.1 Microtus ochrogaster | reverse complement strand
CATACACACAAACACAATGGTGATAAAACATAAACACATCATACACACACATACACAGTGGTGATAAAAACATACACACATCATACACACACACAGTGGTGATAAAAACACACACATCATACACAAACACAATGGTGATAAAACATACACACATCATACACACAAACACAATGGTGATAAAACATACACACATCATACATACAC
>NC_022014.1:46516518-46527563 GCF_000317375.1 Microtus ochrogaster | reverse complement strand
TCTGTGAGTTCGAGACCAGCCTGGTCTACAGAGCTAGTTCCAGGACAGGCTCCAAAGCCACAGAGAAACCCTGTCTTGAAAAACCAAAAAAAATAAATAAAAAAATAAAAAATAATAATAATAATAAAAATGAATAGGATGAGACATTAGCTCACTCTTTCTGGTACAGAACAGGGACACAGTTAAGTGTCAGCTTCTGGTGTCCCCACATTTAACCTGTGTGGGTGTCTTACCTCTCCAGAGGCCTGGTAGTTTCTATATAGGGCCCTTTTCATTCACGGTCTAAAGGTGGGAGAGGACAAGAGCCCCTGGCCCTGGTGCCTCAGGAAGCTTATTCATACAGATAGAATTCTTGGTCCAGAGTGGACCCCAGACCTCAAGTTGGGCAAAACAGGATAACCCCAGTTTCCAAGGACCTAGCAAGGGTTGTTTTGTGTGAATGGAGGCCAGTGGACTGTGACTTCAGATGCTCTCGACTCTATAGCTTCGTCATTATTGAGGACGACTGACCACAATGAGCAGCCTTAAAGAGGCCACAGCTCAGCTGGCTTTGATGTTGCCGGGGCCTGTGACCTGCCTGCGTGGATACAGCGTTCCTTCTATACACCCTTACCCCACTGGGCCCCCGCGTCCCCAGGCACTGTGAGAAGCCCCCACCGCAGGCCGCCCCTGCATTACTCACTGCTTCCAGTACCTGCCCAAGTTCAAACAGGAAGCCTGGGTTTTTCCTGTGTTGACGACAGCTCATGTTCTCTTTCTGTTCAGCTTTGGGGCTCCCTGGTGGCGTGGGCTTCTGGGGATGAATGTTTGAGGAGATCAGTGAGCTTTGGGGTACTTCTAGCAAATGCCTCAGCAGAGCTGCTTCCTCCAGGAAGGCTGGGCAGAGGCCTTTGTGTCCTCAGGCCTTGAGAGTGACCTAGATTATTAATTGCTTTGCCAGTGAAGGTGGGCTCTGGCCGAGCACACAGTAGGCCTGCAGTACACATGTGCTCAATCAATCCACCTTGGACTTGTTATCTTGTCAAGTATGATCTTCAATTTCTCCTGCCACCATCTTCCCAGTTCTGGGGTTGCAGGCACGCACCAGCTGGCCTCATTTTATGCAGGGTTGGGGATCTAACCCACGGCTTTGAGCTCAGTGGGCAAACTCTACCAAGGAGATGCATTTCCATGCTCAACCAACTTACTGGGCGCTTACTGTGTGCAGCCCCCGCCTTCACAGTGCAGCCTCATGAGAAAAAAGGCAGCATGGTCCTACCGGTGTGGGGCCTTGTCTGTCCACTCTCTGCCATGCTGGTATACCCCAGGGTCCATATCTGTCATCATCATTAAAACACCAGAACAGACAGACAGCCTGGTCACACATGATGTCATCCCAACTTTCAAATGACTGATTAGAGCAGGAGGACGAGGTGTTCAAGACCAGCCTGAGCAATGTAGTGAGACCCTGTAGCAAAAGAAAGGAACAGATGTGAGTCACTGGGTTTAGAGTTTTTTGCATATTCTCTCAGTTAATCAACATCATCACCCTGTATGGCAGTCACTCAGTGTGTGAGGGGACCAAGGCACAGTGGAAAGCCAGGTCTCACTTTGGACTTCCCAGTACCCAGTCATCCTGCCACAGTGATGGTGGGGTAGAGAAGACTTTCTTCAGAGCCAAGGGAAATGGGAGGTACGTTGTCTGGGGGGTCCCAAGTCTTAGCTGAGGTCAGGAAAGGACATTAAAGGGGCTCAGTAAATATTCAGCAAAATTCGCCCGGAAGGCCAGAAGGAAGTCTGGCAATGCTCCCTAAATTTAAAGCCTTGGAATCTTCCTAAAGCAAGCTGCAAACTAGGGCAAATTAGTCACACTTCAGTGTTCTCAGCACTTGGGAAGCTAAAGCAGGAAGATCACAGTTTTAGGCCAGGCTGGGTTACAGAGTAGAATCCAAGCTTTTATTTAAAACAATCTGATCAGCTAGACACGGGGGTGCGCGCCTTTTACCCCAGCTCTTAGGAGGCAGAAGCCAGTGGGTCTCTGTGCTACCTACAGAAGGTGCTCCAGGCTGGTCAGGGCTACAAAGTGAGATCCTGCCCCAAAAACAACAGCCACAAAGCCAACAAACAACAAGCAAACTGGATTGGAAGGGCATGGTGTCCTATGCCTGTGATCCTTGCATTCGGGAGATAGAAGCCCCTGGCAACAAGCTACAATACACAGATCCTAAGTTCCTTCCTTAGCCCCTGAAGCAGACACTTAAAGCTGTAGGCTCTGAAACTACAGCTTTAAAAGCTTTCCAGGTCGTTCTCATGAACAGCAAAGTCTGAGCATCACCAACATGGAGTGATATTATTTTATCTCTTACTTGAATGCCTCTCTGATGGAGGGCTCATTGTTCAACAAAGCAGCTAAGCGTTAAGTGGAGTAGGCTGTTTAGTACAAGGACATCGGCTAGAGTGCTGTTTGTGGTTGTGACAGTCTAAATACAATGTGTGTGCTCAATAGTGGGGCTGGGTACACACGTGGAATACTGTACAGTCACCCGCAGAGAGTCAATAATCCCAGCCACCTGGGAAGCCAGACAGGAGGACACCCCCACCTCTGCCCCGGCAAAAATCAAGTTCTGTCTGGCTGTAGGGTGAGATGGAAGATAACTTGGGCAACTTAGAGAGACCTTGTCTCAAGATAAAAGTAAAAAGTTGGTGATGTAGTTTAGAGGGAGAGGGCTTGCCCAACAAAAGAGAGGCCCTAGGGCTAATTCCCAGTACAGGAAAGAAAGAAAGTCAGGCTCTTGGGAGGCAGAGGCAGGTGGATCTCTGAGTTTGAGGCCAGCCTAGTCTACAGATTGAGTTTCAGGACATCCAGGGCTACATAGAGAAATTGTGTTTGGAGGAAAAATTAAAAAAAAAAAATAAAAGAAGAAAGGAAAGAAAAGAGGAAGGAAGGAAAGAAGGAAGGAAGAAAAGGAAGGAAGGAAGGGAGAGAGAGAGATGAGAAGTGGGTAATCTTCAAAATGTACCATTAAATGAAAAAGGAAAGTACTAGGAGCTGGAGAGATGGCTCAGCAACTAAGAGCACTGTCTGTTCTTCCAGAAGACCTGGGTTCAATTCCCTGTACCCACATGGTGACTCACAACCATCTGTGACTCTGATTCCAGGACACCTCTCTTGGCCTCCACAGGATGCACATGGTGCTAGACATACATGCAGGAACACACAATACACATAAAACAAAATAAAACTTAAAATGAAGTTGCTAAATAATTATATATAACTAAGATTCAAGGGCTCTGAGAATGTAGCTCACTGTAAAGCGCTTCTCTGGCAGGCACAGATCTTGGGGTCTGTCCCCAGCACTGCAAACAAAACAAAACTCTCAAGCTTATGTAATAGCCTGAATATTGGGGTACAGTATACTGCAAGCAAATTCATCCATGCTGTGTGAGCGTACGTGTACATACGTACGTACACACAGACAGAGACAAAATCTATTTTATTTTTTACTTTTTGATTTTTTTGAGACAGGGTTTCTCTGTGTGTACCCCTGGCTGTCCTAGAACTTGCTTTGTAGAGCAGGTTGGCCTCAAACTCACCAGAACAGCCTGCCTCTGTCTGGGATTAAAGGTGTGGAGCACCACCACTGCCCGGCTAACAAAGTCTATTTTAAAGGATGTTGTCTGGGGAGGGGCAAGGGAATGGGGAGGAAGAAGAGGGAACAAAAACAATCCCCTCTCCAGTGGAATCTTCTAAAGGTCTTGCAGAGCCAGCATGCCCTCTGTGTTCTTCATATGGCTGCAAGAGGTCACATTGGATGGGGAGAAGCAGGGCTCTGACCCTTGCAACTAAAGACCATTTGGAAGGAGCCATTGCTCCCTCCCCCCTTGTTCCTTCTGCACCTGTGCAAACAGCTCATCACAAGCCCCAGGGTAGTCTGGTCACAGGCTAAAAACCAGAGCCTTTGCCAAAGAGCCATGATGCCCCACTCACTGCTCAACGGGTCCTTGCCCTTTACTCTGTCCATGAACATGGGCCACCTGAGCTTCAGAGAGGGACTCTCTGGAACGCTGGCTCTTCTCTTTATTGCAGGCAGGTATCCCGTGGGAGGCCAGGTCACCTGCCACAGATGAAAAGGGAGGAGAGCTGCTCCAGGCCCCACCCACCATTTTGGGGGGGGGGACACAGCTTGGGTCCAGTTGCAATGCTAAGATGCCATACCGCTGCTGAGACAATGATGGACCCGGGAGCCCTTCTCTCACTGGGTTACAGCTGAAGTCCTGTCCATCCCGGCTGATCTATACACGTGTGTGATCCCAGCACCTGGCACAAAGTTACAGACACTGAGCTGACTCAGCTGAGGCGATGGAGCAAGATTTCAGAAGGGATCTACAAGATGGGCTCAGCTCCTCAACCCCTGGAAGTGGGGGCTACAAAGGACAGCCGTTTAGGTATCTAAGACCTCCTTGCACTCTACAATGGGGGAGGTTGGGCCTCTACCCTAGAAACAGCTCCTGCATCCAGGGCTAACTTGAGACAAGCTAAGCATCAAGCAGGGAGTGCAAAGGCTTCCTCTTCCAGTGAGAAATAAGGTGCAGTGGAAACGTGTCTTCTGAGCACGCTAGAGCGGAGCCCAAGTTCTGTCCATACCAAGGAACAGAAACGAGGGGCTTCTGTCCAGGACCCCACCAGACACCCCTCCCCTCCGACTTTGCAGTAATATTGGAACTAGGGTGGGGGTGGGAATGGCAGAAGAGTTTAACCCTTTGTGACTCAAAACCAGACTTCTCATTTCTTTCAAGACGCTCCTCTAACCCAATAGTCGACAGCGGCGCTCAGGGGGAATTCTGCTTGGTGGAAAAGCTTCAGGCCTGGGTGGTACAGGCCTCGGCCTTCCTTCCTACAATCTCAGACGAAAAGCTCCCGTTAGTTGGAAAGCTGTTGTCGCCGGAGGGTCTGCGGATTCGACCCCAAAGGGACTGAATTTGAGTATGTGGGGATAGTGGAGAGGGTCATCCCTCCCGCGGCCCGGGCTGTCCGCCCCTTCGTCTACAGTTCTCAAGTAGAGAGCTTTGAAGTGGCATCTGCCCCGGGCAACTTGGCTTCGTCAGCGCCAGCCTGTTCGCTCCCTCCACCCCTCCCGACCCCGCACCTTGGGAGTAGCAGCCCCTCGCTTTGCATAGGAATGGGTTGGTGACACCCACTGGGCGCTCTTTGTTCCTTATGAATCCAAACTCCCGGAGGGGATCTAGAGGCTTTCCCGCAGATTTTGCCTTTGAGTGTTCTGGTGTAGGCTCTGACGTCTTTCTGAGGATCCAGAGTGAGGACCATTCCAACACACGAGGGTTTCCCTCTTGAGGAATGGGGAGGTCAGCGTAGCGCCAAAGTCCCCAAATGAATCTGTGACTTGGCAGGGCGAGTACCAAGGACCAGTTTGCTGTGAAATCCCTGTGCAGCCCTTTGACCTATGAATAGCATTGCTGAAAAAGAAACATAGATATATGCAAAGACGCTTAGAATATTATTTAGAATTGGGGAGCAAGTGGAGAAAATTCCAGAGCAGGGGAAAGAGAGAAAGTGGCTGCATTCACTCTTTATCTCCTGGCAGACAACAGCAGAGGAAGGCATGACTTCAAATCACAGAGAACACGGAGTACTCAAATTGTAAAAATCCCTTGATAAAGTTGGTCAACTTTGTAAGCCTAAAGAAGCAGTGTGGAGTGGGGTGATGGGGAGTGGGGGGTGGGTATAAGACCAAATGACTAACAGTGATTCTCTTTGGCTACTGGGTCAAAGGAGTCTGGGCTTTATTACCTTAGGTGTTCCTGAAACCTTAAAAATATATCATAAACTATGTATTTTAATTTAGTTCTTTTACATGTGTTTATTTTGCGTGTGTAGTCTAGTGCCAGGCAATTCACTGTCAGCGTATTTAAAGCGCAGTGCAGTTTAGGGAAAGGTTTCCAGGCAACAATTAGTCCCACCAGGTGCACAGTGAAGCTCAAGGTGCGAGTGCTTAGCAACTCCTTTACAAAGCAGGTGTGTGTGTGACGGTGAAGATGGGTTCTAGAGCTGAAAACGCCTGGAATCTAGTGTGGTCTCTGACTGGTAGCAGAGGTCAGCAGGCTGTAAGTACATGTGCCATCCCCCTAAGGATGGGTAACGGTCCAGGGAGGGAAGAGTCTGGATAAATCATTCCAGGGAATCTGGGTGAGCTCTGCCTCCACAGAGAGCAAAAAGGGCACCAGGTCATTAACTAAATCCCGTCCCAGGGTTCTGGGTGGGAAAACAGGTGTTCTCCTCCATTGAGAGGAGCCCCTGGGTGTTTAATATTTCTTGTTGCCCTAGTGATTTGTGGGCATGAGGACCATTGTGCCCATAATATTTCCCTACTTCTCCAAGAAGTCCCCAAGACTTTCCCTGCCTTTGTTTCCTGTCCCAGCCCCAGCAGGTATCTTCAGAGGTGGTGCTTTGAAAGGCAGGTTAGGAAACAAGAGTACATAACACCTCCTACTCCCGCCCCCAGGCCCAGCGAAGCCATCATATGAGACCCAGGGGCTGTGTGTCTCTCACCTTTCCCCATGTCTGTTCATGATACCTGAGGTGGTAGAACACTTTCCCCTGAAGCCTCCCTACAAAAGGTGATGGCTAGCGGGCTGTGGCAAAACCCCTCCACCCGGTGAGGTCATTCCCATGGTTACCAGTCCTGGTTTTTAGGGGACGGTCAGTGAGTGAAAAGCAATGAGGCATGCATGGGTCATCTCTAGTTAGACGCAGAGGGCTTGGGCTACAGCCCATTACAACAGGACCCTCATCATTTACCATAAGAGTGAGAGAATGCGCGCGCCGCGCGCGCGCGCGCACACACACACACACACACACACACACACACACACACACACACAAAATCCCCTTCTCTCTGAAGCCCTGGAGAGCCTTTGAAGTGAGAACTTGGCAGTTTATTACAGTAAGTCATTCTAAACTTCTGATTTCTTTACCATTCATATTTTACTTTCATCTGAAAGCAAGTAAAACGTCATGGCTGGGGAGATGTGAGCAAGGGGAGACTTGTCGGGGTTCCCAGGGGCACTAGAACTAACCAAAATGTGCTTTTAGTAAATCTCTCTCTCTCACATACACACACATACATACACCACATACACACACACACACACACTCACCTCTCCCAGGGAAGTTTATTTTCTCTTAAATTCATTTTGAAGGAATGTACCACTTAAGCCTAGAGGTGTGTGTGTGTGTGTGTGTGTGTGTGTGTGTGTGTGTGTGTATACATGCATTGGTTTTTTGAGATAGGATTTTATATTTTCTGAACTGTCCTCAGAGTAAGAGTCCTGCCTCAGTCTCCCGAGTATGAAGATTAGAGGCGCATGTCACCATGCCAAGCCAACACAGAATCGAAAAGACTGAGAACACATGAAGCGGGTCATGTACATAGGTTGGCAGAGTGCTCGCTAACATGCGCAAAGACCTAGGCTTGCTCCTCGGCATAAACAGAGTGTGGCGGCTCACAACTGTAATCCTAGCTCTGGAGAGGTGAGGCAAGAGGATCAAAAGTTTAAGGCCATTCTCAGCTACATAGGAGGTTTGGGAGCAGTCTGTGTTACATGACAATTCATCTATAAAATTTTTTTTTTTTTTTTGGTTTTTCGGGACAGGGTTTCTCTGTGGCTTTGGAGCCTGTCCTGGAACTAGCTCTTGTAGACCAGGCTGGTCTCGAACTCACAGAGATCCGCCTGCCTCTGCCTCCCGAGTGCTGGGATTAAAGGCGTGCGCCACCATCGCCCGGCTTCATCTATAAAATTATTCTTTTACATTTTTTTTTTGTAGGGTTGGGCTAGGATGGTGTGTGTGTCACAGCTCATGTGCAGGTCAGAGAACAACTCTTAAGTTGGTTCTCTCCTTCCACCAGGTGGGCCCCAGGGACTGAACTTGGGTCCCAGGACTTGTAGGCACCTTAATCCACTGAAACATCTTGCTGGCCCAAATAGTTTTTGTTTGGCTTTTGCTTTTAAGGCGACTCTTTCCACGAAGTGCTTGTTCTGTAAATACCGGGACTTGCGGAAGACCCTGAGAACCCACACACAAGAGCCTTGTAATCTCCGGGCAGCACTCCTGTCAGCTACAAAGAGGGACCAGAAAAGTGTCCTCAAAGTGACAAGGGAATCACCACCCTAAGATACTACAGCAACGCTGTGCTGTTCTAGGATGAGTGCCACACAGACATTTTTGTTGTTGTTGTTCTTTCGAGACAGGGTTTCTCTGTGTAATATTCCTGGCTGTCCTGGAACTCGATTTGTAGACCAAACTGACTGGCCTTGAACTCTGTGAGATCCACCTGTCTCTGCCACCCAAGTATAGGGATTAAAGTCGTGCACCACCATCATTGGGCCATTTCTTTAAAAAAACAAAAAAAAATCCAATCTTTTCTCATTTTACATACCAATCACAGTTTCCACTCCTTCCCCTCCTCCTGGTTCCCCCACCTTCCACTCACCCTACCCCCCTCCACTCCTTACAGAGGGTAAGTCCTCCCATGGGAAGTCAACAAACTTCATCACTTCAAGGCAGGACCAAGGCCCTCCTCCTTCTATCTAGACTGAGCAAGGTATTCCTCCAAAGAGAGTAGGCTCCAAAAAGCCAGTTCAAGCACGAGGGATAAATCCTGTCCCATTGCCAGTGGCCCCACAAACTGCTCCATCCACACAACTGTCACCTCCATTCAGAGGGTCTAATTTGGTCCTATGCAGGTTCCCCAGCTGTCAGTCCAGAGTCAGTGGGCTCCCACTAACTCAGGTCAGCTGTTTCTGTGGGTGTCCCCATCATGGTCTTGACCCTTTTGTTCATATTATAGCTCCTCCCTCCCTTCAACTGGACTCTGGTGGCATGACCCAGTGCTTAGCTGTGCATCTGCTTCCATCAGTTCCGGGATGAAGGCTCTGTGATGACAATTAAGGTAGTCATCTACCTGATTACAGGGGAAGGCCAGTTCAGGCACCCTCTCCACTATTGCTCAGGGTCTTAGCTGAGGTCATCCTTGTGGATTCCAGGGAATTTCCCTAGAGCCGGTTTCTCTCTAGCCCCATAATGGCTCCCTCAATCAAGATATCTCTTTCCTTGCTCTCCATCTCTGTCCCCATCACCACCATCCTGTTCCCTCATGTTCTCCTCTCCTCTTCCCTTCCCCTCTTCCCCCCTTCCGTTCTCCCTTCTTCCCCCCATTCCCAATTAATTCAGGAGATTTTGTCTATTTCCCTTCCCACGGGGATCCATGTATGTCTCTCTTAGGGTCTTCCTGGTACCTAGCTTCTCTGGAGTCATGGACGGCAGGCTGGACTATAGGCTTTATGTCTAATATCCACTTATGAGTCAGTACATACCGCGTTTGTCTTTCTGGGTCTGGGTTACCTCACTCAGGATGATTTTTCTAGTTCTGTCCATTTGCCTGCAAATTTCAAGATGCCATTGTTTTTTACAGCTGAGTAGTACTCCATTGTGTAAATGTACCACATTTTCTTAGTTCATTCTTCAGTTGAGGGGCATCTAGGTTGTTTCCAGGTTCTGGCTATTACAAATGATACTGTTATGAAGACAGCTGAAAAAAACAAAAACGAGGGGCTGGAGAGAAGGCTCGTGGTTAAGAGCACTGACTGCACCTGGGTGGTGGTGGCGCACGCCTTTAAACCCAGCACATAGGAAGCAGAGGCAAGCAGATCAATGTGAGTTTGAGGCCAGCCTGGTCTATAAAGCAAGTTTTAGGGGCTGGAGAGATGGCTCAGAGGTTAAGAGCATTGCCTGCTCTTCCAAAGGTCCTGAGTTCAATTCCCAGCAACCATATGGTGGCTCACAACCATCTGTAATGGGGTCTGGTGCCGTCTTCTGGCCTGCAGGCATACATACAGACAGAATATTATATACATAATAAATAAATAAATATTTTTTAAAAAAAGCAAGTTTTAGGATGGCTAGGACTCTTACACAGAGAAACCCTATCTTGGGGAAAACAAAACAAAACAAAAAAAGCACTGACTGCTCTTCTAGAGGCCACAGGTTCAATTCCCAGCACCCACATGGCAGCTAACAACTGACATACATACAGGCAAAAATAGCAATGCACATAAAATAAAAATAAAATTAAGCAAACAAAAACATAGAAAGACAGACTCTTGCAGAAAAAAAAACAATAGAGAGCATTTCTCAGAAAGGGGGATGTTAGGCCGGGCGATGGTGGCGCACGCCTTTAATCCCAGCACTCGGGAGGCAGAGGCAGGAGGATCTCTGTGAGTTCGAGACCAGCCTGGTCTATAGAGCTAGTTCCAAGACAGGCTCCAAAGCTACAGAGAAACCCTGTCTCGAAAAACTAAAAAAAAAAAAAAAAAAAAAAAAAAGGGGGGGGATGTTAACTCTGAAGGGTGATGCATGAAAATCCTGTGTTTGAGGATACTGCATACCTAGCTATGGGGAGAGAGAGAGAGAGAGAGAGAGAGAATATGAATAAAAGCCGGGTATGGTGGCACAAGCATATAAGTCCAATGCTTAGGAGTTAGCATAGGACCAAGGGTTAAAGGATGTTCCTTGAGTACATGAGACCATATCGCAAAGAAAAGAAAGAAAAGGTAAGGGTGGTAGGGCGAGCTGGAGAGATGGCTCAGTAGTTAAGAGTGCATGTCTTGCAAACACGGAGTTCCAATCCCACCATCCACAGAACAAGCCAAAAATGGTCCATCATATCCCTATAATCCCACCACTGAGTGGGGTGGAAACAGGAGGGCATGAGACTTGGAAAGAGACCCTGCATCAAAGGCAGAGAGAGATGGAGCAGGAACACCATGTCTTCCTCTGCCTCTGCATGCAGACAGGTGCACACACCAGTCTCCGCACAATACAGGTGCACACACCAGCCTCCGCACACATACAGGTGCACACACCAGTCTCTGCACACATACAGGTGCACACACCAGCCTCTGCAAAATACAGGTGCACACACCAGCCTCTGCACACATGCAGGTGCACACACCAGCCTCCGCACACATACAGGTGCACACACCAGTCT
>NC_022014.1:46515491-46515727 GCF_000317375.1 Microtus ochrogaster | reverse complement strand
GGTGCACACACCAGTCTCCTTTGCACACATACGGGTGCACACACCAGTCTCCTTTGCACACATACGGGTGCACACACCAGCCTCCGCACACATACAGGTGCACACACCAGCCTCTGCACACATACAGGTGCACATACCAGTCTCTGCACAATACAGGTGCACACACCAGTCTCTGCACAATACAGGTGCACACACCAGTCTCTGCACACATACAGGTGCACACACCAGCCTCTGCA
>NC_022014.1:46507527-46515346 GCF_000317375.1 Microtus ochrogaster | reverse complement strand
CTCTGCACAATACAGGTGCACACACCAGTCTCTGCACACATACCAGCCTTTGCACACATATGGGTGCACACACCAGCATAAACATGCACATCCACACTCTCTCCTTCACACAGGAAAACAATGCAGAAGGAAATTGGAGTCTGGAAGGAGTGGACTAGAAGAATAATAGGGGAAGAAAGTACATGCTGGGTAAATCTAAAGAACCCTCCTACAGTAAGCAGCCATATTGAGAGCTGCTGATTGCAGAGGGCTGAAAAAAGAGAAAGAAAGACATCCAAATAATTTCTCCGGAGAAGAAGAGGCCATGAGGGGAAAATATAAAATATCTGTGAATCTGGGTTGGAATTAGCTCAGGAGGACAGCACTGGCATGTTGGCCCTGGGTATTGTGTTGTGCTTAGAGATCTTGTCTGGGGTGTGTGTGGTGGGGAGCAGAACAAAAGCAAACCTTGGGCTCTTTAAAAAAAGCAAAAGCAAAATGCCAAGATAAACACCTAGGAAAATGGACCAGCTGCGAAGGGAGGAAGGGAGAAGGAGTCATACTTGAAGGTAAGAAGGTGCCTAGGGGGTGGTGGTGCACGCCTTTAATCCCAGTACTTGGGAGGCAGGGGCAGGCAGATTTCTGTGAGTTCAAGGCCAGCCTGGTCTACAGAGCAAGGTCCAGGGCAGCTAAGGCTGAGACATAGAGAAACCCTATCTCGAAAAACAAAACAACAACAAAAAAAAACAAAAACCGAAAACCAAACAACAACAAAACAAGCACTGGCTGTGACCCCAGAGGACTCTAGTTTGGTCTTCAGACCCAAGTTCCATATCCAGAAACCATGTTGGGTGGCTCACAGCCTTCTCTGACTGTGGCTTTAGTGGCTCCAGAGGAACTGATACCTTCTTCTGGCCTCTGCGGACACCTGCTGACATACACAGGGAAAGAAAAAAAAAAAAAAACAAAAATCTTTAAAAAGAGACTAAGTATAATAAGAGATTTTGTGATGAGAGAACAATTGCAAGCAGCTCTTTTTTTTTTTCAAGTAAATTTGAAATGTCAAAAGAAGTAGTGTTCGAGAAACATGTAAAGCCCCAGCCCTACTTATGATCTTGGGGAGGCTAGGGAGATGGCTCAGGAGGTAAAAGATACACAAACTTGATGACCAGACTTCTGTCCCTGGAGTCTGGAACAACATAAAAAGCTGGATTGCACCGGGCGGTGGTGGCGCAAGCCTTTAATCCCAGCAGAGGCATGTGGATCTCTGTGAGTTTAAGCCCAGACTGATCTACAAGAGCTAATTCCAGAACAGGCTCCAAAAGCCACAGAGAAACCTGTCTGGAACCCCTCCCCCAAAAAAAAGCTGGATTGGGGGCTCACAGCCTCCTCCTGTAACTCCAGCTCTGGAGAATCTGAGTTCCTTCCGGCCTCTTCAGGAATCCATGAGCATGCATGTGTGTGCGTGCATGCGTGTGCGCACACACACACAGTCACACACACATAAATAAAAATAAAATAAAATAAAAAAGATTTTGAAAATAATGTACAGGAAAACAGAATGGTTCTCTACCCTTTGTGTAGTTTATCTATTGCTGGGCAGCAAACAACACTCAAACCCCATCCCAAGTGCGCATGACTCTGGCTGGCTGCTCAGAAGGGCTTGGCAGCTGGTCCCGGCTGGGGTCCTCACAAGGGCAGCTATCGTGTAGCATGGCACCTCCTCATGTGACTGGCAATTGTATCAAGTCATAGTTCCATTAGATCATTCCAGATCCTTGTATTTGTAGGGTTCTCAGCAGCCCACAAAGCAGGGCAGGCGCCATAAATGGCTGTTTTTCAAGCCTCGGCTGGTATCACGAATGTCAATGTCTGATTGGCAAATTATAACGGTTCTTGGCCAGAGCAAGTCACTGAATCCATGTGGAAGAAACTGCATAGGACTGGGGGGAGGGCGGAGTGGAATACCAGCTAGCTGTCGTGGCGCACGCCTTTAATCCCAGCACTCGGGAGGCAGAGGCAGGCGGATCTCTGTGAGTTCCAGGCCAGCCTGGTCCACATAGTGAGACCCTCTCTCAAAAGGGGGCGGGGTTGGGGAGGCTGGAGAGTTGGTTCAGTGGCTAAGAGCACTTGTTGCTGTTTCTGTTGCTTTGTGTTTATGTTTGTTTGTATGTGTGAGAGAGAGAGAGAGAGAAAGAGAGAGAGAGAACAATTAACACAACCTGAACAAACTGAATAACTTAAGAGAAAGGTGCCATTGTGCCCATGAGAGGGTTCAGCAGATAAAGTTGCTTGTCATGCAAATTGGCAACAGAGTTCAACCGCCAGAACCCATTAAAGACGGGAGGAGAGAGCCGACACCACAAACGCCACCTCTGACTTCCATGATGCACGGTGGCACGTCCTCCCTGCCTGAGAAAAAGAAAGAATAGAAACCTTCGGGTGTGGTAGCTGGTGTCTGTAATCCCAGCATTTGGGAAGCTAAGGCAGGAGGATTACTATCAACTCCAGGCTCACACGTCTGTAATCCCAGCACTGAGACAGCTGACAGGATCACCCTGAGCTGGAGGCTAGCCTGAGCTATACAATGAGTTCTGGGGCTGCAAAGTAAGACCCCATCTTTGTGGTTTTGAAGAAACAAAACCAACAAAAAGGAAAGCGAAGGGAGAGGGAGAGGGGTGTTGGAAGGTTACTTGGGTTGGGAGGGAGAAGGCGTGGTTTTCAGTTTTCCTGGGTATACCCACCTTAGAGTTTATAGTCCTTTGTTTCCTGAGGACCTTCCCCGGGCCAGGCACTGTGCCAAGTGCTGGAAAGTGGCTGGGGTGGTGGTTGCACTGGGAGACTGTGAGTTGGGTCCCAGGCATAGAAGCCCTGGGTCAGCTGCCACTCAGTGGGGACCCCAGTATTACCTGCTCATATCTCTACTGATTTCTAAGACATGGCACTGAGTTTTCCGCTGTGGGGGTTCTGGGTCAGGCTCTCCTCAGGCCTTGCTTAGCTGTATCCCAGGAAGCTCATTAGTCTGTGTTTGGCTGTTTCCTGGAGTTGCTAAGGCTACCAGCCCAGAGTGTAAACAAGTCATTGCTAGTAGAACACCGGGTGAGGGGCCCTCAGGGCAGCAGCCCAGGCCTTGGGGGGTCAGGAGGGGGTTTCTCAAGGAGACACACAGTCTCCCTGGGCCTCTGCCCAAGCCTGGCATTGGCCCTCATTCCTTGCTGTGTATACCTTTGGGCAACCCCTCCAGCCACACAATCAAACATTTCTGACAAGAAGAAAAGCTGAATGAGACATCAAATTTAGGGAGCATGTAAATTGGCTGTTGTGGAGAACGTGGTCCTGAGCTTAAAGAAACGCTGTTGGGGGTAGGATGCAGTTGGCTTCGTTATAATGGCATGAAAATTCTCTGAACCTTCTGGAAGTCCCTGATGCCTTGGCTAAGCATATGCCAGAGCTAGGAGGGCCTGTGGTATCTCAGAGGCTGTGCCTTGGCCTCTGACTTCCTGCTCTTGAACCAGGCAGCTCCAAGTCCCAGAGTATCTTTGGGGGCACAAGGGAGGGGACCTCCAGAGGCCACCCATTGGAGTGAGCCCAAATCAGGAGCTGTGGCCTTACACCCTCCAGAGCTGAGGGGGGCGGGGGTGGCTCTGGTAAAGCCAGCTTCCTTCTGGTCTGAGGCTGAGGACATCCTGTGTCAGGGCATGTCCAAGTCTAGACGTTGGCACTGCAGCCTGGTGGCTGGCGGGAGAGAAGCCATAGGAGTGCCCTACCGTATGCAGGCCTGTCTGAGCCTCTCTTTTCCCATGGCCCCAAGCCTAGGGCTCCTGAGCTCCCTGCCAGCGTTGCCGCCTCACAGGCTGGCACAGCCTGCACCTATGGAAGGCTATAATTTGTGACTCACGGCCTGTCGCCGACTAGGAGTTGGCAAGCCTAGTGTCCGGAAGTGCTGACTCACCAGGGCTGTTTCCTCAGCCCCCTCATGGGTGCTGGGAGTAGTTTGGTCCACCCAGAGCTGCTGAGAACAGTTGGGCAAAGGTGAGAGACAGGACTTTCTGTGAAATAAGATGCCAGCCGGAGGTTTTTTTGTTTGGTTGTTTTGTTGTTTTTTTTTTTTTTTTCTTTTTCCTTTTAGGTTTTTCGAGACAGGGGTTTCACTGTAGATTTAGAGCCTGTCCTGGAACTAGCTCTGTAGACCAGGCTGACCTTGAACTCACAGAGATTTGCCTGCCACTGCCTCCCAGGTGATGGGATTAAAGGCGTACACCACTACCACCCGGCTTCAGCCAGAGGTTCTTGTAGCCCGCGTCATCAGAGCTGTGTCAGATGTCAGCCTCTGCTTCAGGAAGGTTCACGAAGGCTGTTACAGTGATAGTAAAAGACCCACTAAAGGAATACTATTTCTTTATGGACATGACAATGGATCCCTGACCTGGGCTAAGACCTAACATTGAGTTAGGCAGGGCAATCAACCGACTAAAGGGTCAACTCTGGAAGGTGGGACTGCTCATTAGGGAGTTAGAGTTACCCTGGCCACGCTAAAGAGATAAGAGGAACACTTATCCCTTTAATGAGATAACATGCCTTTTACAGTTTTTGCTCTTTTATTATTTGTGTATGTGCCTGTGCATGCAATACCCGAAGAGGCCAGCAGAGGGTGCCAGGTCCCCTGGAGCTGTTGTTTATATCTGTTGTGAGCTGCCCCACCTGGGTGCTGGGAGTCAAACTCAATTCCTACAGCAGAACAGCAAAACCTTTGAACTACTGAGCCATCTCTCCAGCTCTGAGATAACACAATTTTCTTTGCCCTTATTCCTACCACCGCGTGCATTTGTCCAGGGTGCTGCGGCCGCGCAGCTGACATGGTAAGTTGGCTGGATTTCCTGAACTACTCAGGAAGATGAACTTTCCCTTTGATCTCTTTCTCAAGTTTGCATTGCAGAAGGTTCTTGGCTTTACTCTTGCTCTAGGGTTCCCTCCCTGAGCCACAAGGCTGACCCATGTCAACCAAACGCAAAGGAATGGCCTTTGTTCTCCTGGTTCTCCATCTTCTCCATCTCCCTCCTCTGGGCAGCTCTCGAGATTTATCGCTCACCTGCTCTGGAACTTTTTTCCTAAACTCAAATTAAATTGTCCTAGATATTTTTTTAGAGTTGGTTCTTTTTGGGGGGTGAGGATGGTTTTGCTTTTTTGAGGCAGGGTTTCTTTGTATATTCCTGGCTGTCCTGGAATTCACTCTATAAACTAGGCTGGCCTCTAGCTCACAGAGATCCACCTGCCTCTGCCTCCTGAGTATTGGGATTAAAGGTGTGCACCACCACCACCTGGCTTAATTTTTTTTTTTTTTTATTACTGAGACTGAACCCTGAGAGTGAACCTGATTTCCCCGATAACACCCGGGAACGGAAGTTCCTTCCCTCTCCCATCTCAATTCCCTGGAATGTACTGTCCACAGTCAAGGCTGCTACACTGGTCTGTCCCAGACCCCTCAAGATGGTTTATGAGTCAGTCACCAGCCAGGGGACACACAGTGAACCCAGGCCCTCCTGCCAGTCAGCCTCACAGAACGTGAGCACAGAAGTCAGACCATGAGGAACACCTTTCTCTTTTCCTTCCTTCCTTCCTTCCTTCCTTCCTTCCTTCCTTCCTTCCTTCCTCTCTCTTGTTCTTCTGCCTTTCAGACTGGCAGAAAAAGGTAAATAAAGGACAAGTGACATCCAGGGTTGAGAAAGAGAGGGAGCTGAATATTACGGATCCAAGTCTGTTTCTCAAGTGTCATTTGGCAAGGTCTGTAAAACTCAAATTTTATTTATGTGTATCTATGCATTTATTTATAAGTGTGTCTGCACCTGTGTGTTCATGCACGAGTGTGCACATGCACTCCTGACATAGCGTGTGTGTGGTCAGATGACAGCTTCATGGCGTCAGTTCTCTGCCCTCACATAGGCTACTGGGATTGAACTCAGGTCGTCAGGCTTAGCCAGCAAGTGTTTTTACCTGACCCATCTTGCCAGCCCTAATTTTTATTTATTTTTGAGACAGGGTTTCACTATGTATCCCTGGCTGTCCTGGAACTCACTATGTAGGCCAGGATGACTTCAGACACACAGAGATCCCCCTGCGTTTGCCTCCTGAGTGCTGGAATTAGAGGTGTACATGACCACACCCAGCATGATTTTTGTTTTTAGAATGAGTGAACACGCGTTATTGAAAGGGTCAAAAGTTCAAGTCAGCATGAATTGCTTAGCAAGACCCTGTCTCATGAAGAAAGAGGGCTGGGTGTGCTGCCCAAGATCCCACACTGGACTCAGAGGGTTGAGGCAAGAGGATCAGGAGTTCAAGATTGTCTTCAGTTATCTATATAACAAATTCCAGACCAGCTTGGGCTATATAAGGCAATACTGCAAAAAATAAACAAACAAACAAAAAACTAGAGTGGACACACACATACACAAACATACGTGGGGGGAGGGAGAGAGAGAGAGAGAGAGAGAGAGAGAGAGAGAGAGAGAGAAGAAGGAGGGATATGAATGAGTCATACAGGAGTAGAGGCTCATCTTGAACGCATCAGGCTCTAATGTTACGTCAGCCAGAGACTGGAAGATGCACAGCACCGCACACTGAAGAGGACCAGAGTGGCTGCAGAGATAGCTCAGTAGCACTCGCTGCTCTTTCAGAGAGGACCAGAGTTGGGTTACCAGCACCCAAGCTGGGTAGCTCCCACCTGCTTGTGCGTCACTTCCAGAGGGCCCAAACGCCCTCCTCTAGTCTCCGTGGGGACCTGCAGTTACATGTTACTGCACACAACAAATTGAGTTACATACAGCTCTCACAGATACACCCACAAATTAATATCTTAAAAAGGGGGCAGGGTTAGGTAAGGCACATAATCCCAGCACTTGGGAGACAGAGGCAGGAGGATCTCTGTGAGGTCAAGGACAATTTGTTCTACTTAATAAATTCCAAGACCGCCTAGGCTGCACAGTGAGAGCCTGTCTCACTGAGAATAAAGATAATAATGAAGAAGATGACGATGGTGGTGATGATGACAGCTAAAGAAGGAGGAAATGTAAGACAAATCACAGCCAGAGGCGTCCCTAATGCCCCCTGTGTTCTAGTTCTTAGGGTTACCATAACAAACTGCCCTAGCAGGTGGCTCAACACTCCAAGAAGGTAGCGTCAGTGGATTCCCTGAAATCTGAATGCCAAGAGACTTCGCCGCCCACTAAAACCTTGTCGCGTCCCAGCAGGTCAGCCCCACCCTTGCCACCGCACTGGCAGGGCTCCTTAAGAAACCAAGTAATTAGTACTTCAGGGTAGCTCCATTCAGAAAATTGCTGCAGCAAGGAGGTGTCTCATGGAGAACCAACTTAATTAGAAGACGTTTGGTGGATTCCTGTTAAGAGAAGAGGACGGCGCTTTCCAGAGCGGAATGGAATGTTTTACTGCATATCTAGTAGTTATTAAATTCTTAATATCCTAATTCCTGAAGAATGCCATTGTTAGGGACAACCGCACACAACAAAGGAGCGAATTGTTCCCTCCTCTTGGCTCCAAAAGCCACAGGAAGTCAGAAGAACTGGGCTCTCTGAGGTGCCCCTTTCCCTGCCTCTGCTCCAAGTGAGATGAGGAGATGGCAGCTCCGCTGGGAAACTGAGGCTTATCCAGGTCTGGCAGCAACTGCTATAATCCTAGTGCTCTGGAGACCGAGGCTGGGAATCAGGAGTTCAAGACCATCCTCAGCTACAAGATGAGTCTCAGGCAAGCCTGGGCTCCAAGAGACCTTGTCTTGAAATGGAGCGATGGTGGCGCACGCCTTTAATCCCAGCACTCGGGAGGCAGAGGC
>NC_022014.1:46502116-46507427 GCF_000317375.1 Microtus ochrogaster | reverse complement strand
TCTCTGTGAGTTCGAGACCAGCCTGGTCTACAGAAATAGTTCCAGGACAGGCTCCAAAGCCACAGAGAAACCCTGTCTCGAAAAACAAACAAACAAAAAAAAAAAGTTGTGCCTATTTCATACTTTAGAGGAATTCACTAGCAAACAGGGTCCAGAGCACCAACAGTTTCTTCTCCCCCCTGTTCTTACCCAGCTCTGATATCGACGTCTAACACACCCACCAACTCCCCAGGGTCTCTGACTAAAGTTACCTTACTCAGCAAACAGAACTCTGCCAATGTGAGCAAGCTGAAGACCTAGAGAGAGGCCATTCCTTCCCCTAGCGGCTCAGTGACATCGCTGGGACAAGCGGTGGAAGAGATCTGTCAGCGGAAGCTGAGCCTGAAGATGGACCGGCATGGGGACCAACCAGGATGAAGCTGTGAGCCAAGGAATGGCAGCAGCAACTGCAAGAAGGGGGAAAGGGCAAGGAGAGAATTCTGAAGGCCGCTGCTCTGCTGGCACCTTGGTTAGGACCTCAGTCCTCTTGACACAGTGGGATGTGAAGCCAGCACCCTGGGCTGCGCGCGCGCACACACACACGCACACACGCGCACACACGCGCACATGCACACACACGCGCACACACACACACGCGCACACACACACGCACACACACGCGCGCACACACACACGTGCGCACACACGCACGCGCGCACACACACGCGCACGCACACACGCACACACGCGCGCGCGCACGCGCACACACACACACGCGCACACACACAGAGCAGCATAGGCCATGGTATACATGTGTAGGTCAGAGGACAAGTTGCAGAAATCCCCGCTTCTACCGTGTGGCTCCCAGGGATGGAACGCGGGTTGAAGGGCTTGTGCCTTCACATGGCGAGCTATTGCGCTCGTTAGAACCTGTAGTTTTGTCCACTGTGAGCTTCACGGGGGTTTGGCCTGCCATCTGACTGCAGAGGACAAGGCTCAGGGCTTGGCAGGATGGACTTTGTTGCGAGTCGCTGGGCCCTTCTTTGTCCTGGTTGCTGTTCACCAGAAGCCCAACTGCTCTCCAGTTTGGGCCCAGCCTCCTGTCTAGAATGACTGGGCTGAGGGTGTCCCCTAGGAAGGTGAGCTTACAAGAGCTGAGAGGTCTGTGGGGTTGGTCTCTTCTGTATACTTAGATCCCACACAGTGCCTGGGAGGCCGTGTCAACTGGGTGGATGGAAGAGCTGGAGATGGATACACCGTGTGGGCTGGAGATGGATACACTGTGTGGGCCCAGTTACTTCTATGCATAGACACCAGCACACATGGAGTTCATACACATGAAAACACATACAAGCTGGGCAGCGGTGGTACACATCTTCTATCCCAGCACTCTGGAGGCAGAGGCAGGTGGATCTTTGAGGTTGAGGCCAGCCTGGTCTACAGAGCGACTTCCAGGACAGCCAGGGCTACACAGAAAACCTGAGTCTCAAAAAAACCAAAACCAGCCGGGCGGTGGTGGCGCACGCCTTTAATCCCAGCACTCGGGAGGCAGAGGCAGGCGGATCTCTGGGAGTTTGAGGCCAGCCTGGTCTACAAGAGCTAGTTCCAGTACAGGCACCAAAGCTACAGAGAAACCCTGTCTCAAAAAACTAAAAAAAAAAAACAAAAACAAAAAACCAAAACCAAAAAAAGATAAGAAAACCCATATAGATGGGGAGGTACACACACAACCTGCATAGATCATGTATGTACACAGAGCTGTACACACATAAATATACAGATGGTTGTTACACCTGAGATTCACACAGCCATGCACACTCCTGTGTCATCCGCAGAGCTACGGGCTAAGGAAGAGAGATGACTGTATGCACTGTAGGAGCTAAGATGTCACCTAACTGAGCGAGGCCTTGGAAGGTTTTGTGAGTTCAGAGACACCTGGGGCTTCCCTGTAGGCCCAACAGCTGAGGATGCAGGCGAGAAGGATAGCTTGGGTCTCCCACTGGTGGGGAGTAGGCCCCCCGGATGTTGGCTGCCGTTGGTGGGGCCGTTAACACACACCTGTGTGACAGAAGCTGAGTGAGGCTAGAAAGGAGCAGAGCCCCATGCAAATGTCACCCAGCAGAGAGGGGGGGCGGGGAGGGTGAGCCTTGTAGCTTAGGTCCCAAAGTGCAGCTCACGTCAATCCTAGAGCAGGCTCACAGAAGGGAAGGGGCGGGAAGCTGGCATTCAATATAATGAAGAGACAGGGTGGGAGGCAGAGACCCCCTGCTTTACGGTAGGGAAGTCACCATCTGCTGCTTTAGCCTTTTTAATTTTTTTTCTTTTTCTTTTATGTGTTATTATTGTGTGTCAGGAAGCACACAGGCCATGGCGGTCAGAAGACAACTTTTGGTGTTTGCTTTTGTTTTTCGAGGCACGGTTCCTCTATGTGTCGTTGATCTCCTTCTACCTTTACGTGGGTCTCAGGAACCAAACTCAAGTCACCGGGCTTGGGTGGCAAGCGCTTTTATCCTCTGAGCCGTCTCGCCGACCCTGCTGGTGAATTTTATTGTCTCTGAAATGGCCAATGGGGACATTTCCGTAAGGGATACCCAGAGATTAGTTGAGAATGGAACTCAAACATGGTGGCTTCAGAAAATGGAGGCCTTTAACAAAAGCCTACTCATTCCCATCATGGGCCCTCAGAGTAAGGGGTATTGATGAGAGTCCATAGAGTCACCTCCTAATTCCTAATTCCTGGAGTGACCTAATTCCTGGCCCTGGACATGGCCCGATGCTGAGATGGTCTGAGCCTTGCGTCTGAGACCGGCTTGCTGTGTGTTCCTCAGTAACTCGCTTTGCCTTTCTGAACCGCAGCGGCCTCATCCTCTGTAGCTTAACTTGTTGTGTAACTCAAATGAGATTGTGCATCTAACACTACCAGAGAGGCCAGGACTCAGCTGGGAGCCCCCACTTGTTCAGGCAATGTTGGGGTACCACTCTACAGCTATCTGCCCGTCACCACCCTTCAGACTGTTCACAGATGTTGGGGACATCTGCCGATAGGCAGTCCCCACCAGCCTGTCCCCTACACCCACGCTGTGTGGAGACCATGGGAACTCTGGTCTCTGACCTACCGTGTGCACCTTCCTGGAGGCAGGTACCCCAAGGATTTCGGTTTCACCAGGGAGCCCACATCTAACTGGCTGGTTGGACAGGGCCTGACTGCAGACCCTAGAGGCCTGGGTACTCAGTTTCCCCTGGGGCAGAGCACCAGGCCCTGGACACCTAGTCTGGGCCTGGGAGCTAAGGGTGGAGATGAATTTGCCCTAGGGGTCTGAACCAACCCAATCCACCCCCACCTGGGGTGGGGCCATTAAATGGGAAACCTGCTCCTGTCTGGGCCTAGTCCTCCCCAAATACACATTAGCTAGGGTTAGTGGGGGTGGCTGTGGCCCCAGTCCCCAAAAGTCGTGAGCAGACAGCCTTGTTACTGAGTCCCCAACCCTGCCCTGACTCATCCAGAAAGCATGTGGCCACAAGGAGCCCTGTCCCCTTTGCCTTTGGTTTCTGCTCCCCACTCAGGCAGCCTTGTTTTCAAGTCAAAACCCACAGAGCGCTTTCCCTGCTCTGATCCCCCAAACAAACAAAGGATGTTGGTCTGTGTTTTGGTTTGTTTTGAAGCTGTTGAAGAGGGTGAGGGAAATGGGGTCACCACAGGAGCTCCAGGAGTGGCAGCTGAGGGGTGCATATGGTGGCCAGGGTGGTGGTGCCCAGCCCCAGAGAACTGTCTGGCAAGGTCACCCTGGGTGGGCCCTAATCTTTAGGGAATGATTCACCCACTGACAGGATTGCTCTGACCTGGGGTGGGGGGCGGTCCTTGTGGAGGTCAAGGGTAGAGCCACATGGGGAAGGCAGTGGCTGGGATCCCAGGCAAAGCTAAGGAGGCCCTTTGTGGGGTGACACTAAGCAAAACCTGTTTTTCTCTGAGATTCTGTTTCCAGCTACCAGGCTCAACCCTGATCCTGAGCTGCAGGGTCTGGGCCCCTGGGAAAACACTATCAGGCCTGAGTCCAAAAGGGCTGTCTTTCCCATCCCAGGGCCCCTGCATCTCCCACTGCCATAGAGGCTGCCATAGTTCCTGGGGCCCATGATCCATGTCTATGCCCCTAAGGGACCTGTGACTGATCCTCAAGAGGTGTGCAGGTCCTGGCATCAATAAGAAAGAGGTCTAAAAAGTTTTAGCATTGACCCCGTTTCTTCTTTCCCACGCAGTAAACTGAATGCCAGCCAGCCCTTGAGGGATTGGTTTTTTAGACGAGGTCTCAGGTAACCAGGACTGATCTGAAACTCCCCATGTAGCCAGAGACGAACTCAGACAGCTGATCCTTGACTTCTACCACCCAAGTGCTAGCAACACAGGCTGGCATCAGCACACCCAGTTTAAGCAGTGCTGGGGTTCAAACTCAGAGCTTTGTGCCTGCTAGGCAAACTCTCCACCAGCTTAGCTGCTTACGCAGCCCAGCCATTTGTTTTGACACAGGTCTTTCCACACAACCCAGGGTGGCCTTGAACTCTACCTCAGTGGTTCCTGCTGAACTCAGGTCTGTGTGCTTTGGCCTTTTCTGGGTCCTTACTCCTTTTAATGAAAGCCACCGCCCCTTTTGTTGGCACAAGATGTACAAGCCTAATTTTGCATATTATGTAGCGATCTCCCAGGCTTCCTAGGCTTAGTGCTTGGCCAGTTAGAAAAAAGCAAGCAGAAGCCGCCTGTGGGCCTGTTTCTCACTTCAGAGATGACCCAGCAAATGCAATGTTGCTGCCAGGGAATATTAAAAGATGAGGTGGGCTTTGTGGGGACCCCACCTCTGGGCTCTGTTTTGTGGGTCTCCTGTCCCCGGAAGGGCTCTGCTGGTAGGTGCCGTTTGCTTTTTCACTGGCCATCAGAGGTGAATGGGAAGGTGCTTTGGGTAGTGAGGGCTCTGCAATCCACCCACCCCACTGAGACTCCACAGAGTAGTCTAGAAAACACTCCTTGGTGGACCTCTCACATAAAATCACCAGTGGGCTGGGGGTGGTGGAGCACACCTAGGACCCTAGCATTCGGGAGGTGGAGGCAGGGGGACCAGGAGTTCAAAGTCAGTTTCGGCTTCACAAAAGCCAAATAAGGATGGTGAGATGGTTCAACAGGGGTTTGGTCCACAAGCCTGGTGACCTGAGTGTTCAATCCCCAGATGCCACATAAAGCTGGGAGGAGAAAACTGAACCGGACTCCAGAAAGTCCTCACCTTCCACATGAGTGCTCCCTGCCCACTCATATGTCCTCCCTCCCTCCCTCCCTCCCTCCCTCCCT
>NC_022014.1:46497154-46502001 GCF_000317375.1 Microtus ochrogaster | reverse complement strand
AAAAAGCTAAACAAACAAACCACCTCAAGTGCTTGCTTCTTTAATCTGAGGAATCCCACCTCACTCTTTCTTACCATTTGGGCACCAGGAAGGAATCCCTTCTCTCTGGTCATCTTCTAGCGCCATCTGGTGGCGAAATCTCCAAATAGCAACCGAGCTTCCAATAGACTTGGCCAGAGGGAGCTTCAACAAAAGCAGCTAATCACAGCAAGGGAAAATGGTCTTTAGAGTGAAGGCCAGCATCAGTAGCGCTTCCCAGATGATACCAGCATGAGCCAGGGCTGCAGAGTCACTAAGATACCTGTCTGCTGGCTTTCTGTTTCTCTGAAAAACAGCAAGGAAGGGAGAGTGGGCTGGAAGGGAGACAGCCTGGGGGCTTCCCTGGTGTGGAATTGACCTTTACTGCCTAAGGACTCAGAGGCCTGCAGAGGAACAGGCACTGACCACCTGGATGGAGTATGGTGCAGACAGCCCAGTGAGCTCATAACTGACCCTCAGGGCAGTACCTGTAGTGTTTCACTGAGGCCCAGTTGTCCACTTTTTGTGTATTTTAAGCCTAATGCCCTTTGAGTTAGTGTGTGTGTGTGTGTGTGTGTGTGTGTGTGTGTGTGTGTGAGAGAGAGAGAGAGAGAGAGAGAGAGAGAGAGAGAGAGAGAGACTCTTATTTTGTAGCCCAGGCTAGCCTGTGAGAGAGAGAGAGACTCTTATTTTATAGCCCAGGCTAGCCTGTGAGAGAGAGAGAGACTCTTATTTTATAGCCCAGGCTAGCCTGTGAGAGAGAGAGGGAGTCTCTTATTTTGTAGCCCAGGCTAGCCTGTAACTGATGATCTTCTTAGCCTTTTGAATGCTGAAATAATAAGCAGAAGCCTTTTTTTTTTCTTTCCTGGAGACAGGGTTTGGTGAGGGACAATTCTGTACTCTGTCAATTATGTTTTAAATAAATGCTGATTGGCCAGTAGCCAGTAACCAGGCAGGAAGTATAGGCAGGACAACCAGACAGGAAGTAGAGACGGGGCAATGAGAACAGGAGTATCCTGGGAAGATGGAAGCTCTTTCTGCAGTCCTGTCCAGACACCAAAGAAGTGACCTACCCCGCTGAAAAAGGTACTGAGCCATATGGCTAACACAGATAATAATAGCAGGCTAATAGTGGGGTATATAAGTTATAAGAGTTAATAAGAAGCCTGAGCTAATGGGCCAATCAGTTTATAACTTATGGAGACCTCTGTGTGATTTTCTTTGGGGCTTACCTGCTGTGGGAACTGGGCAGGACAGAAACCCCAACAAGCAGGCCCTTCGTGTTACAAGGGTTTTTCTATCAATGTCATAGCCCTGGCTGTCCTGGAACTCGCTCTGTAGAGCAGTCTGGCCTTGAACTCACAGAGCTCCACCTGCTTCTGCCTCCTGAGTGTGGGGATTAAGGGCATGCACTACCACTACCTGGCTCTACATTTGTGGGTTTTTTTTTATGCTGCTCTGAATTATCATAAATTCAGTGAGTCAAAGAAACACTGGTTTGAGTCAGAAGTGTTGGTACAAACATATAAATCTCCATACTTGTGAAACAAAGCAAGAGAATCACCAAGGCCTACATGCTGAGTATGAGGCCAGCCACAGCTACAGAATGAGACCCTGTCTCAACAAAACCAAGCAATATTTAAGGGCTAGCAGCTAGACCTGAAATGGCTTCCCTGGGTGGGAGCTAAGGTACTGTTGGGCAAGCTTCCTCCCTGGTTCTTGGGGACATCCATATGCTGGTCTTCTCCAACTTGAGAGCTGCATTCCTGCTGTGCACATGGCTTCCTCCTCCTAAGCCAGCAGGTGGCATCTTCTCTTGTCACAGGAGCTTCTTCTGAGTAGGCTCTCCTGTCTCCCTGTGTGCGGACTCAGTTGAGTGGGTATACATGACAGTGGTCCCACAAGAAAACAAGATGAAAAATTCCTATTGCTGCATGGCGGCAATGGCCCATGCCTTTAATCCCAGAACTCAGGAGGCAGAGGCTGGCAGATCTCTGAGTTTGAGGCCAGCCTGGTCTACAGAGCAGGTTCCAGGACAGTCAGGGCTGCACAGTGATAACCTGCCTCAAAAAGCCAAAAAAAAAAAAAAAAAAAATTCTATTGCCTCCAGGTGGTCAATCACATGTAACACATCAGTCCTGTATCCATGGTGATGCTAATGCAAACACACCCACTGCACTGCTAGTAATGTAAAACTAGAACACATAGGGGGCTGAGGAGCTGACAGGTCCCCAGCACCCACATCCCCCGCCCACACCCACCGTCCTTGCTAAAGTGGGTCCCTTCTCTGCCATGCTGCCTGGGTCTCTCAGTTGTTCCACTCTCGTCCTTTTCACCTCACGAAGACACCACTTCTCCCTGTAACCCATCTCCCGGAAGGAAGGCAGGACTCCTGCATGTCTGGGGAGAGGATGTGGGGATGCTGAGGGCGAGGGAGACTGTGCAAGACCTGTTCTGCCTCCTCACAGTCCGTTGCTCTTGAGTCTGATTAACAATGTCTCTGTCTTATCACAGTGCCACTGTGGGATAGACAATTCTTTGTTGTGGAAGCCTGTCCTGTGTAGCGGCATCGCTGGGCAGGGTAGTTACTTATCCTGGTGCCATGATGAAACACCTAACGAATGACTCAAGGAAGGTAAGGTTTATTCTGGCTAATGGTTTGAGGGTACATCCGTAGGGGTGGGGAAACTTGGAGGCAGGGGTGTGAGGAGGCTGGTCACATTGCGTCTGCAGGCAGGAGATGGACAGGGATGCTGGTGATCAGCTGGCTTTCTCCTCTGCCCCCTTTTATTCAGTTTGTTTTGGACTCCAGCCGTGGGATGGTACCACCCACGTCCAGGGGCTTCCCTCCTCCGCTAGTCTTCCCTGCAACCACCCTCACAGGCACACTCGGCTGTTTCCTAGGTGATTCCAAACCCAGGCACGTTGACAGTGAAGATTAACTATGACATCCTCCTACTTCCAACCTGTGAGGATCAGAAATACCTCTAGAGGTTGCAGGATGCTCCCCAGATACAAGGATTGAATTGCCTTTAGGACTGGGTCAGGGAACCATCAGACACTCCAGTGGGGCTGAGACCTCCACATGAAGATGAGCTACAGCTAAGAATCGTTTTTTCCCCAGCTCGACTTTCCTCATCATGAGATATTGACCAGTGCCTATCCCCTGAAAGGAAATGAGTTTACTTTTCAAGGGATTGCATAGGCTTCCAAGCGAGCAATCTGTGGGGGTGCTGCCACCTGTTGGTGAGTGGTTGGAAGTGCATTTTTCGATGACCAGCCCAGGATCTTTCTAAGACTCAGCCAGGGAGCCCCAAGGAAGGCAGGGCAGAGCGTGTGGAGAGCAGCGGAGTGAGAAGAAACGGGGCATTTTACATCATGTTTGCTTAAACAGAAAAGAAAACCTGGGCTCCGTTCAATTCTCTTCTTTCTGTGGTTGCTCACTATGACCCTCCTGTAATGATATTTTGTTTGTAATCTAACATGTAAAGCTTGCCCGGAGATCATAGGATCAGAGCAGCCAGCCACTAGAGTTCTTACCTCTACCAATGCTCAGATCAAAGGGTTGATCCTGCCTCTCCAGACTGAGTCCTCAGACTGCACCTGAGCTCCTGTCTCCTCCCGCCTTATATTTCTCTCTCCGTCCAGCCATATCCTTTTCTGTCTCCACCTCCCTAGTGCTGACTCCCAAGTGCTGGGATCACCTTTGTGTGAGCTCTGTTTCTCTTACATACTGGATCAATTTCGTGTAGACCAAGGTGGCCTTGAACTAACAGAGATCCATCTGCGCGTCTCCTGGGATTAAAGCTGTGTGCCACCACTGCCTGGCCTCTAGTGGCTTATCTCTGCTCTCTGATCTTCAGGCAAGCTTTATTTGTTAAAACACAAACAAAATATCACCACACCCGCCTTCGTTAGAGTCACTGACTGTCTTTGTGTGTTTGTGTCTGGGAAAGGACCCAGTATCAATGTCCAGCTATTGCCTAGCAATAGCAGCCCTTGGTTAGACTGGTGGATATTCCAGCTTCTCCCCAAAACTGGCCTCAGTGGAGATCAGGAGGATGGCACAGCCAGTGGCCATTCCTGCCATCTTCCCTGTAACCCACCTGTCCTCCAGCCCTTCCGGCTCAATGTAGCAGTGTACGATAGTTAGAAGCAGCTCTAGTCCGTGAAGCCCATGACCTCTGCTTCATCACACTGCCACCTTCATCTTCAGGCCACTCTCATCTTAAGCCAGAGGCTTCTCCAGGACTATACTTTTGTCTCCCATGATGCCACCTGCAGTATGCATGGGGCTGCATTCGGCCGGGGATTTTGCTAGTCCTAGAATCTTCCATGGTGCTGCTATAGATTACGTTCCTTGTAGCATCCCTGTTTGGGGGAAAATAACCATTCTGAGGCTTAATATTAATTAAAAGCTGTTTGAAGTATTATCTCAGGCTTGTTACTAGCTAGCTCTTACATTGAAATTAACTCATTTCTGTTAATCTGTGTATTGACACGTGGCCCATGGCTTACCGGTAATGCTCTGGCATCTCACTCTCTGGCAGCTGCCGGAGTCTCTCTTGACCCCTCCTTCTTCCTGTATTCAGTTTGGCTTTCCCATCTAGCTATATTCTGCCCTGCCATAGGCCAGAGCAGCTTTATTCATCAACCAATAAAAGCAACACATATTCACAGCGTACAGAAGGACATCCCACAACACAGGTGGGTGCCACTATGCCCAACTAGCCCCCATTTTTTTGTTAAAGATAAGATTTCATGTAGTCCAGGCCTTAACCTTTCTTTTTTTTTTTTTTTTTTTTTTGGTTTTTCGAGACAGGGTTTCT
>NC_022014.1:46495906-46496632 GCF_000317375.1 Microtus ochrogaster | reverse complement strand
AAAAAAAAAAGACATGGAGAATAATTATTAATTATGAATGCTCAGCCTTAGGGCAGACTTGTCCCGCTGGCTCTTTTAACTTAATTTACCTGTTTTTCCTCATTTACATTTTGCCTCTGGGCTTTTTACCTTTCTTTTATTCTGTATGTCCTACTTTCCTGGTTCTTCCATGTCTGTCTGTCTGTCTGTCTGTCTGTCTGTCTCCGGGCATCTCCCTGGTGTCTCCTTTTCTTTCTCCCTTCTTTCTTCTCTGAGCCTAAATCCCTCCTCCTATTTACTCTCCCTGCCTGAGGTCCCACCTATATACATCCTCCCTCATTATTGGCCATTCAGCTTTTTATTAGACCAATCAGGTGCCTTAGGCAGGCAAGGTGAAACAGCAACACATCTTTACATAGTTAAACAAATGCAACACATCTTTGCATAGTTAAACAAATATTTCGCAATAAGGCTGGCCTCAAACTCAGAGATCTACTTGCCTCTGCCTCCTGAATGCTGGGATTAAAGACATGTGCTATCACTGCCTGGCTTTGGCTTATATATTTGAAAGCTTGGTCCTTAGTTGGTAAACTTTTGAGGGGGAAGAGTAGGCCTAGGTGGAGGAGGTGTGTCACTGGGGGTGGGCTTTGAGGTTTCAAAAGCCCAAGGCCAGCTCCACTTTCTCTCTCTACTTCCCTCCTTCCCTCCCTCCCTCCCTCCCTCTCTCCCTCTCTCTCTCTCTCTCTC
>NC_022014.1:46489308-46495806 GCF_000317375.1 Microtus ochrogaster | reverse complement strand
CCCCCCCCCCTCTGCCATGTGTTTATGGTTCAGGATGTAAGCCTTCAGCTACTCCTCCAGTGATATGCCTGCCTGCTGCTACGCTCCCTGCCGTGATGGTCATGGACTGAAATAGTAAGCAAACTCCTTTTATAAGATGCCTTGGGATGGTGTCTCTTCACAGCAACAGAAAAGTAACTAAGACAAGGGTTAAAGTTCACTGTTTGTCCTTTCCAAAAGTTAGGTTGAAACTTAACTGCTAAGGTGACTACAGGGGTCATTAAATCTGAGAACTCTGACCTCAGGCAATGATTTATGCCAGTGTAGCAGGAGCTGTATTCTCTTGCTCACCCAACCTTCACCCCGCCATCATGTGATGTGATGTCCCCCGTTGCGGGAAGATGCACGGAGAAACTCCTGCTAGGTCTGGTATGACACTTGCCAGTTTCTACAGCTGTGAGCCATCTGTTTCTCTTTATCATAACCTACCCAGTCAGTGATAGCAGTACTAACAAACTAAACGCAGGAAAGATGGCTCAGCAGTTAAGCCGGAGCTCTGCTCTTGCAGAGGCCCCGAGTTCGGTTTGTAGCCCTCACTCTAGGCAGCCCGCAACCATCTGTAACTCCAGCTCCGAGGAAGCTCGTGCCCTCTTCTGGCCATGGCAGGTACCTGACTTCATGTGTATATACACACAGACACACAAAGACACATGGGTTTTAAAATGCAAAACAAAAACCCAGAAAAGCATTCTGGGCCAGTGAGGTGTCTCGGAGGGTGAAACCACCTGCTTCCAAGCCTGACACCCTGAGTTCAATCCCTGGAACCCACATAATGGAAAGAGCACAGAGCCAACTTCAGCAAGTTATCTCTGTCTCTACTCTGTGGCTCACATGTGCTTGCACACACACACAATATTTAAAAATATTTATTTATTTTTATTTTATATGTACAAGTATTTTGCCTGCATATACATAAATGTGCACACCTAGTGCCCAAAGAGGCCAGACAAGGGCACCACATCCCTTGGTGTAGATGGTTGTGAGCCACCATGTGGGTGCTGGAAACAGAACTTGGGCCTTCTGCAAGAATAGCAAGTACTTTTAACTGCTGAGTCATCTCTATGGCCGCATTTTTTTTTAAAGTGGGTTTTTCTTATTTGAGACACCGAGATTCACCTGCCCTCTGCCTCTGTCTCCCAAGTGATGGAATTAAAGATGTGCACCATCACTCCTGGGAAAAAAATTTTTTTAATGTCCTAAAGTTCTTAGAATGGTAGTGTATGCCTGTAATCACAACATTTGAGATGCTGAGGCAGGACAATTTCTAAGCCACTCTAGAATACGGAAGGATTCTTATTTCCAAAGAAAATAAAAGAGAAAAATGTTCTGGATTATTTTAAAGACAGGTTGAGTGTGATAGCGCCCGCTTGCAGTCCTAGCATTTCAGGGTTTGAGGCAGAAGTACTGCCACAAGTTCGAAGCCAACCTGAGCCACAGGGCACAGGCTTCAACGGGTTAAGCCACCAGAGGAAACAGAGAATGTGGTACAGAGGAACAGCAGCCATGTTCTGAACACAGCCCACTCTGGATTTCTTTCCTCTTGCTAAGGGCGCACACTCTCCAGGCCGGCAGCTCTCAGGTGCCTTAAGGTCCCTGGGGGGAACCTGAGTGACAGCCACACTCCCCAAAGAGAGGCGGAAACCCTTGAGGTGGGGTGAAGTCCACGAGCAGCATTCCCAGCCTTTCTTCTAGGATTCCTGGGTGTGCAACCTTTTCAGAATCTGCTTCTCTCCATTTCTCTCCACCAAGCTGGGACTTCTTCAGGGCACAGTGGCAATCTCCTTTAACCCCAGTATCTGGGAGGCAGAAGCACAAAGCACATGGATCTCTGTGAGTTCAAAGCCATCCTGTGAGTTCTAAGCCAGCCAGGATACATAGTGTTATCCTGTCTCAAAAAAACAAAACAAGCCGGGCGCTGGTGGCGCACGCCTTTAATTCCAACACTCAGGAGGCAGAGGCAGGTGGATCTCTGTGAATTCGAGGCCAGGCTGGTCTACAAGAGCTAGCTCCAGGACAGGCTCCAAAGCTACAGAGAAACCCTGTCTCAAAAAACCAAAAAATAAAACAAAACAAAAAACAAAACAAAACAAGACCAAAACATCATCAATAACAAAACACAGAATTGAAATTGGGATTTTTTTTTTTTTTGAGACAGGGTACCCAGGCTGGCCTGGGATTCTGCATTGGCTGAGGATAACCTTGGGTCCCTGATTCTTTTACCTGTACCTCCCAAGTGCTGGGATTATAGACATGGCTCAGTTTGTTTGTTTGTCTTTAAGACAGCATCTCATTCTGTAGTCCAGGCTAGTCTGGAACTCACTATGTAACCCAGGCTGTTTTAAAATTCTTTTTTTTAAAGATTTATTTATTAATTATGTATATAAGATCTGCCTGCATGTATCCCTGCAAGCCAGAAGAGGGCGCCAGATCTCATTATAGATGGTTGTGAGCCACCTTGTGGATGCTGGGAATTAAACTCAGGACCTTTGGAAGAACAGTCAATGCTCTTAACCTCTGAGCCATCTCTCAGCCCGCCTGTTTTAAAATTCTCTACAATATTCCTGTCTGCTTCCCTGAGAGCTGGGATTATAGGCATGAACCACCATGTCTGGCTTCAAATTGGGATTTTTCTTCAACTGGCTTTTCCTCTAGGGTACTGCTTTAGTTATTTTTCCATTGCTGTGAAGAGACATTAGGACAAAGGCAAGTCTTATAAAAGATGCATCTCCTAATCCTTCCCAAACAGGGGACCAAGATTCAAACATATGTGTAGTTGGGTCTTGGTTGTTTTATTACTCTTTACTCTTGGGGGAAGGCAGCCACCCAGCTTCCAAATAAATGCACACTGAGTCTTATTCTTATTTATGAATGCCAGGCCTTAGCTTGGCTTTTTTCTAGCCAGTTTTTCTTAACTGGAAATTATCCCATTATCCCATCTACCTTTTGCCTCTGGGCTTTTATCTTTCTCTAGTTCTGTATACCTTTCTTCTTTCTCTGTTGATTGCTGTGTGGCTGGATGGCTGGCTTCTTCTTTTCTCGCTCTTTGATCTACTTTTCTCGTTCCTCAATCTCCTCCTCGTTATTCTCTCTGCCTGCCAGCCCCACCTATCCTTTCTCCTGCCTGGCTATTGGCCGTTCAGCTCTTTATTAGACTAATCAGGTGTTTTAGACAGGCAAATACTGCTTCACAGAGTTAAACAAATGAAGCATAAAAGAAAGCAACACCTTCCACAGTATAAGCAAAAGTAACATATTTATTGTCTTAAAATAATATTCCACAACACACATGAGCCTATGGGGACCATTCTCATTGGAGCCACCACAGGGACTTTGTATCTCTTAGGATCTTTGTGGTTTGATTTCCATAGAAGGCTTTGGAAACAATCTATCTTCTATGTTTCCCTTTACAGGCTGGGCAGGGGGTTCGGTCTCCTCTAGTCCTGCAGGATCACTTGGCAGCCACCCCAAGACCCAGCACTTGCTTTCTCCCCCCTCTCTCCACTGGCAGATAGAATTATAAAGTGTGTGATTGGGACTTCGCCTGTGGAGAGAAGGGGAGGTGTCCCTGATAGAGGCAGCTTTGGCATAGTGAGCAGGAAAGCTTCAGGGAGGAGCTGGGGGGCCGAGGAGGAGCAAAGGTCTGACCTGCTTATGTAAGAGTCACAAACCAACTTGTTTTGTGAGCCCAGGCGGCAGAGTTGCTAACTTTAGACTAGAACCTGAAACTTATAATCCTGGAAAGGCATGCGAGGCTGGTGGCTCTGGCAAGAAGGGCTGTGTCCTGGGCTCCACAGTGTGTGTCCTGCACCTGAAAAATGGTGGCTTTAAGAGAGAGGATGGGCCTATGGGTTTGGGGGGAAGAAGTTAGGGTGTGTCACAGTGAGCCCTGAAGCTCAGTCTCCTACCTCTTTCTTCTAGAGCACCCAGAAAGCCAACAAACGTGGCTGCTGACTTACTCTCTGCCTACTAGTCATTGTCAAGATCAGAAAGAAAAGTCCCTCTCCCTGGAGGGACAGAGAGCGGGCATTGTAGGAGGGGCCACTGGGCAACAATGAACCCCTCTGCTGAGAATGCCTGAGGGGGTCCAGACTTTTCAGGCAGCATAGTGCCATAGTGCCTAGTTTGACATCTGATCTCAATCTGTGTGGGTATGTATGTGCATGTGTGTGTGTGTGTGTATGTATGTGCATGCGTGTGTGTATGCGTGTGTGTATGTATGTGTGTGTGTATGTATGTGCGTGCATGTGTGTGTATATGCGTGCATGTGTGTGTGTATGTGTGTGTGTATGTATGTATGTGTGTGTGTGTGTGTGTATCTGATATGCATGGAGGTACGGCATTACCATAACGGAGATAATGGAGGTAATACAGACACTGCTCTTAACATAGGAAACGGTCTATTAGGCCACACCCACACCCCCTCTGTGCTGACACCAACTGCAAATCTAGGGATCCCCAAGGCTCATATTTCAGAACTCATTGAGAACTCTACCTTCCTCACAGTATCAGGTAAAGCCAACCCAGAAGAGTAGAGTGGGCAAGGCCAGAAGGATCCCTAAGGAGCTGTCTGCTGTCTTCTGCAGATGGAGCCCCAGCTGGCCTCCACCACTCTCCCCGTGTGCCAACTTACACAGAGCACCATCCCTTGCCTTGCTACCTAGAATGTGTATTGAAGTTCCCTACTTGCTGTCCGTGAGGCCCACCCCAGTCCTCCAGACCTTCCACGGTCCAGCTGCATATGTTGGGTCAAAGCCCATAACCACATTGTTGATTTATCCCGTGTGGCCAACTCTCTCTAAATGAAGATCCTCCCCTTGGGCAGTGCTTTCTGGAGCTGGGGCAAAGTCCAGACCTCCCTCTGGACAGGGTTGAATTCTTTACTCGTATGTGGATAAGTTCAACCCCCAGCCTGCATCAGGCTGCAGAGTCCAATCTTATGGGAAGACTGACACCCCCCCCCCCCAGGGCACGGTCTTCAGCTGTCCACAGCTACAGTAGAATGCAGGACACAGGAGCCCAGTGGGCTGGTCACCTGCTTTCATGCTGAGGGTCACCCATCATCCACTGGTGGTGTGTCGGACACCAGTCACATGACAGTGTTCTGAAAAAAAGACAAGGCAGACAAGTCAAAGCCATCCCTGACCCCTGGATGGCATTCATCCAATAAGGAAGTTAGCAAAACTGTGATTAGTCTGTGGTTCCGTGAAGGAAGCAAAGAGATGAATGGAGAAACACAGGAGAAAGAACCTGCCTTTGGCTAGGATCGGAGGAAGTGACCACTGGGCTGAGGATGTAGCTCAGGGAGGGGGTCGAGCTTAGCATCTAGCATGCCGGCAGCCCCAGGGGTCAGGCCACACCACTGAACAAACTGTGTATGGTAGCTCATGCCTATAATCCCAGCATTAAGAGTGCAGGCAAGAGGATCAGGAGTTCAGGTCATCCTTGACTACTTAATAGTGAATTTGAGGCCAGCCTGGGCTACATGAGACCATGTCTCAAGGAAAAAAAAAACAGCCGTGGAGTGGCACACACTTTTGTTCCCAGCGTTTGAAAAGCAGAGGTAGACAGATCTCTTTGAGTTTAAGGCCAAGCTTCTTAGTTTCAGGGCAGCCAGCACTACATAGTGAGACTCTGCCTAATAATAATAACCACAAGGACAACAAACAGCAAAACAACAACAACACAAACATGAAGTTGTACCTGTTAGCAGAGGCCACGGTAACAGGTGACTTGGTCAGGTTCTTCAAAGACTTGTGTCACTAAGTTAAGTGACAGAGGCAGGTGCAGCTTCGTCTCTGGGGCAGACCCCATCTTTCTAGTCATTGTGTAGCCTGAGAAGACAATGCTGTACTATGGAATCTTAGACAAACACACACACACACACACACACACACACACACACACACACACACACACTCTGGCCAGAAAGTGCTGAGGAAAGGTGAAACGGTGAAACGCTGGCCTTTTTCTCGTCTCAGTGGTGTCCTTAGCCCAAAGGTCTCTGGTAGGAATGCAGCCTCCATCAACTGATTCTACTTTCCACACTCAGACCCCAATCCAAGAACCTCACGGCTACCAGGGCGGGCAGATTGAGGCCTGGGTTTGCTACCCAATAGCGGAAATAGTGAGTGGCCTCACTCAATCCAACTCAGAATCATTTTGATGCAGCAAAGGCAGCAAAACAAAAGGCAGGTGAGATGGGTGAGTGGGTAGAGATGTCTGGTGTGCAAGCCGGCCTACCTGTATTTAATCTGTGTACAGAAGAGAGCTGATTACACATTGTCTTCTCACACTCACGCACATTCTTCATGTGCCCCACACCTCCTAATAATAAATAGCAAATAGTTCTTTTTCAAAAGGTTTCTTTAAGCTGGGCGGTGGTGGCGCACGCCTTTAATCCCAGCACTCGGGAGGCAGAGGCAGGCGGATCTCTGTGAGTTCGAGACCAGCCTGGTCTAC
>NC_022014.1:46467521-46489208 GCF_000317375.1 Microtus ochrogaster | reverse complement strand
ATTAATAATTACTAATTAATAAATAATAATTATATTTTCATATGTATGGATTTTTTGCCTGCCTGTATGACTGCATCATGTTTGTGCAGTGCTCACAGAGGAGGGTATTGGGTCCTCTAGGACTGACTGGAGGTACAGGTGACGTGGGTGCTGTGAAGTGAACCCAGGTCCTTTGGAAGAGCGGTCAGTGTCTTAAACCCTGAACCCTCTCTCCAGCCCCAGATTTCTTTAGTTTAATGTTATGTGTATGAGCGCTTGCCTGCATGTATGTTGATGCACTACCACACAATTGCCTGGTGTCCACGGAGGCCAGATTGCATGGGACTGAAATCATAAACATTTATGAGCCACCATAAATAAGGCTGGGAATGGGACCTGGGCCCTCTGTAAGGACAACCAGTGTTCTCAATGGCTGAGCCATCTCTCATGTCTCTAAAAAGAGCAATCACAAGAAAACGTGATCATTATCTGTACAGGTTGTTGATGGTGATGGTTTCTTGGATGTTTGTATCTAAAGTCATGGGAACATTTTATGTTGTTTTCGTTTTTTCTTTTCTTTTCTCTTCTTTTTATTTCCAAGACAGGGTTTCTCTGAGTAGCTCTGGCTGTCCTGGAATTCATTCTTTAGTCCAGGCTGGCCTCAAACTCACAGAGATTCACCTGCCTCTGCCTCCTGAATGCTGGAATTAAAGATGTGTGCCACCAAACACAGCTGAAAGGTGGGAATTCTATGTATTAAGTATGTATAGTTTTTATATATGCCAGCCACACTTCAGGAAAGTTCTCAATTTTTCTGGTTTCATATATATATATGTAAATGTGCGCGTTTGTGAATGTGTGTCACATGAGTGCAGATACCTGCAGAGGCCAGAAGAAGGCATCAGAACCTCTGTAGCTGGAGTTACAAGTGGTTGTGAGCTTCCTGATGTGGGTGCTGGGAACTGAACTCAAGTCTTCTGGATGAGCAGGAAGTGCTCTTAACCCCTGAGACATCTCCAGTCCCAGGAAAATAGGTTTTAAAAAGGATCCTTTTTACATGGTAGTGTACGCCTTTAATCTCAGGACTCAGGGGGCAGAGACAGGAGGGTTTCTGTGAGTTGAGACCAGCTTGGTTTACATAGTGAACTCCAGGTAACCAGGACTACATAAAGAGACCCTGTCTCAAAAACAAAACAAAACAAAACAAAAACAAAACACAAAACAAAACAAAACAAAAAACCAAAAAAACAAAAACCAAAACCAACCAACCAAACAAAACAAAAATATCCTTGCTGGTGGGTAGAGATAAGCCTTAGTAGTTAAGAGCACTGATTGCTCTTGCAAAGGACCTGGGTTCAATCCTTAGCACAAACTTAGTGGTTTGTAATTCTTAGTATCCACATTATGGTTTACAACCATCCAGAACACCAGGGACCCGACACTACCTTCTGACTTCCGGGGGCACCAGGCATGCATGTGGCACATAGACATATAGACAGGTAACATACAAAAAGTAAAATATATGGATCTTTTTAAAAAAAAAGCATAATTGCTGGATATGGTGGTATGGTGGTACATACCCGTGACCCCAACAGTTAGGAGGCTGAGCAGGAGGATCACCATGAGTTAAAGGTTGGCTTCAGATATAGAAAGACCCTGCCTTAAGGAATATACTCACAGGGCCCCGTAACTAGGATGGGAATCTCTTGCCATTGTCTGGCTTGCCATAACCTGCCTGTAGTCTGTAATGTCACAATAATGCGGACAGCATCATGATTGTTCCCATTAACAATTATGAATGAGGATTTCCCCACAGAAATCTCTGGAACACTTTAACAGGCTGCAGATGATGGGGGTGGGACAGGTCTGAGGGCTCATCAATCCCCAGGACCCAGATGGAGAAATCAAAGAATGGGGACCCCTGCGAGCTGTCCATAACCTGTGCATACATAAATAAAAATTGAAAATATAATTACAAATAAATATCTAGTATAAGAAAGAATATATTATTTTATTTTTGAGACAGGGTTTCATGTAACCTAGGCTGACTTTGAGCTCGCTATGTGGCCAAGGATACACTGAACTGATCTAGCCTCTAAAGTTATAGAGTAAAATAGTCTTACACTCATAACTCCCTAAATCCCTCCCTAGATGGTTTACTTTGTTCTGTGTGAAGGAAGGCAGCAACCAGGATTAGTACCAAAAAAAAAAAAAAAATCCAATGTAAACAAACTAGGCACACACACAGCTGGGAACCTACTGTCTCAGCTGGGAAGCGGCAGGGGAGGCTAGTGGCAGCATACTCTAGCCACAGCTGACCTCTGCTCGGCTTGGATTTTAGGGAACGTCTATTTCCACAGCTAGAGATCTCCTCCAGGGTCTCACCGGTTCCTCCTCGGACCCAGGGGAGAACAGGGCTCTGTCACGTGACACTGCCTCCTCCAAAGAAGCGCACACTCTGGAAGTGATACTGGGTCGTTTATCCCGAGAGAATCTATGGTAGGGCTGGCATGTCCCCACAAGTCAGCAAGACCTCTCTGGATTCACACGGAATTGACTAGCTCTGGGGGTGGAAACATGAGGAAATGAGTCCGAAGCTTCTTGCAATCCCACAGTGCTTTGCTTGCTTTTCAGGGCGGACAGAGACGCAAAGCGTGCGGAGGAGTTTGCCGACTCCAGGACCCTTGTTTCTCTCTGACGCTGATTTTTCTTAGTTCAAATTTGCAAGGAAGAATCCTACTGGTCGGGGTTTGGTCAGGTTTTCTGTCCCTGCCCAATCAGCTTAGGCAGGCTGGGAGAGGAGGGGACCTGCTGCTACCTCCCCCTAAAGGTTGTGACTGGGAAGGATCAATGAGTCACCCTTCCAGTGCGGTTAGAACCCAACCCCAAGGGCTCACTCCCTATCCTAGCTTATTTTATTTACCTTTCGTTTGCAGCTAATTCCTTGGGATAGAAACATTCCCTTCTGGAAGGAAAGAGATACTTAAAGGGCAGGAAGCAGCCTAGCAAGCTCCAGGTCCTAGGTTCCCTCCCCAGCACCAGAAAGTAAAATAAAAAACCAGGAAGCTGTTGAAAGATCCGAGGCTTGGGAAGTTCAGTTATCAGACTCGTGGGGTCCCTTTCTAGATAGCCAACAGTCGCTGAAGACTCGGGTTGAACAGACTGCTAGCTGTGCACTGCTCCAGGGATGCATGCAGTTTTGGGGGCTGGGAGCTGTGATGGGCTGGGTTTCTCAGTTACCTTGAGTCACCTTGTAAATGCCTTCACACCTTCCTTGGTTTGCCAAGGGAGACTCTGGGTGGAACGCTTTAGTCGGCCATCAGTGAGTAGCTGTTTATTCTCTCCAGGAAAAGCGACACAAACCACTCACTGAATCTTAGTCTGCGTCATCCCCTGCCCCATGCATTTCATTTTAAGCTAACACCAATATTCCCAAGTTGAGGCTCTGAGCAGCTAGACTTTGTGCCCATGGTCACACAGCCCAAAGCTGCCTGGAAGCTGTCTTGGTGATTTCAAACTCTACCTGGGGCAGCTAGGGAGGACAGGGGAGGCCACCTAGAGCTCTCCAGGCTGGGGGACCTGAAAGGGATGCTGGGCTGGTACTTGGAGGGCGAGGAGGACCTTGAGCATTGGCTTTTTGCCCCACAACTGGGCATCAGAGCCCAGGGCCAAATGTAAGACTCTTGGAGACAAGTCTTCTCTGTCTCTCGGTCTTGTTCTTCGGACTCTGTCTCACCTTGATCGCTCCCCGGTGACTCAGCAGCTTACCTAGGCTTGCCTTACTCTGGGAGTGGGTTGGTCTTTGTTCTCAGGTAGATCGGCAGACTTGGGAAGTTATAGAAAAACTGTGGCCTGGCGATGGTGGCGCACGCCTTTAATCCCAGCACTCGGGAGGCAGAGGCAGGCGGATCTCTGAGTTCGAGACCAGCCTGGTCTACAGAGCTAGTTCCAGGACAGGCTCCAAAGCCACAGAGAAACCCTGTCTCGAAAAACCAAAAAAAAAGGGGGCTGGAGAGATGGCTCAGTGGTTAAGAGCATTGCCTGCTCTTCCAAAGGTCCTGAGTTCAATTCCCGGCAACCTCATGGTGGCTCACAACCATCTGTAATGAGTCTGAGGTCTGGTGCCCTCTTCTGGCCTGCAGGCATACACACAGACAGAATACTGTATGCATAATAAATAAATATTAAAAAAAAAATCTGTGGCTTGGACTCGGGTTCTTCCAAGCTCTGTACCACTGAACTCTGTCTGTCCCCAAGCGCGCGTGGGTGCGCGCGCACACACACACACACACACACACACACACACTTATCAGTTCCCTTCTTTCAGCCCACTGGAACAGCATTTTAAACCCAGAGCGGCCGCCAGTGTCCCAGCTGCCTTATTCAGCCACAATTGGTTGTGAGCAACCAACCAACTGGCGCTTTCTTCGCTGGACCCCAAATGCCTGGATTCTCCTAGGACGTCTGCTAGTTACAGGAAAAGGGTGTGAGATCCTCATTCACCCGCGATTACACAGATTCTCCAAGCTTGTTTTGATTTGGTTTGGCACGGGACGCTGAGAGTCACTCTAGGGAAGGAGACCATGTGCTGATGCTAGGCTGGGAGAAAGTGACGGTCCGTGCCACACTGCAGGAGGGCAGACATCCAGAACCTGCGTGACCTCTCCACGCAGTGAGATTCGGCAGGGAGTCCCCCCAAACTCACTTTGCCTTTTCTAGTTTCTCAGTTGCGTGGGAAATGGTGGCTAGCGGCTTCGCCACGAGGGAAAATAGCACGCAAATTTGCAGTGCAGAGCCGGCTGTCAGGGGAGTTTAATTCGCAAATCACTCGTTGACGCACGCGGGCGTGTCGCAGGCTCCGGAAACCTGGTGTAGCGAGGTCGGAACGCAAGAACAGTAGCCGCTCTGCCCTATGCAGTGCCACCTCCGGAGCCCCAGTGTCCCCAATGGGCCTCGGGATGACTCGCAGTCTCGAGGCTGCGCAAGGAGCCACAAGACTCCGGCGCCCCTATCCGCTGAGGTCCCCAGGCCACCGCTCAGTGTACCGGAAACTCCCCTCCCCCGTCTTCCCAAATGCTTCCAGTAGCCTGGAGGCTCTCGCAGTGACCCGCGTGTCCCCGCGCACGCACACACCTCACGCACGTCAGCTCCACGCTTCCCTATTGCTCCGTGCCCGGGTGCACGCAGGCCTTTACGCCCTGCCGCACACGGTCACAGAGCCACTGAGGGTCAGAGCACTGCGCGAGGGGTGGGAGAAAGACCCCGGGACAGATCTGGGCGCTGTCCGAGGTGGAGCCGGGGGTGGAGCTTCGGGGCCGGGCGCGCAGAGCTGGGGCGTGTCCGCGCCGCCGTGATCCGCGCTGCTCCTCCCTCGGCCCGCTCCCTGCGCTCGCAGCCTCCTCGCCGCAGCCCCCGCCGTAGCTGTCGCTGCTCCCGCCGTCACCACCTCCGAGGTAGGCGCAGCAGAGAGGGCCCGGGCAATGCCTGAGTCCCTGGGGGCCTCGGGCAGCGCTTCTGGGGAATCTCGAGGGAGGCGATCGAGGGACGATCGGGCGAGGGCACAGGGCCTAGGAGAAGGGCCCAGGGAAGGGTGAACCAGGGAGGATCATCGCGGGCCTGGAGGGTCAGCGGGCGGGTAGAGGAGGCCTGAAGGGCGGGCGCCGAGCGGATCTCAGGAGGGAGAGATTCGAGTCAGAGCATGCAAAACATCTGCAGTTGGGAGAGAGGGGCGATCTGGACAGACGGGCGGAAGGGCAAGGGCAGCCGCGTGCAGGCCCGGCGGGCCTCGGGTGTAGGTGACCTTCCCCAGCTGCGCCCTCTGGCTCTAGATCTTTCGGCGTGGATCTGGAAGAGAGACCCTTCCTCAGCCCAAGCTCGTCCCCGCCAGCCCCGAGAGTCTGTGCAGACCCAGCTTCCTCCGCCGAGAGGACGAACTCCAGGCATGGCTATACCCTGGTGCCCCTGGCCCCTACACGCCCTGGTCGGCCCACACCCGGTGTAGGTGGCGCTGGGTCCCTCCCGCGCATGCCACTGCCTTCCCAGACCGAACGGGCTGTCCTGGGTGGACTTAGGCCTCAGGGACTAGAACCTGGGCCTAGACTGGAGGCAAGACCCCAAGGGGAGCCGTATGCCTTGGCCTCCTTGGCCTTAGGAATGGATTCCTTGTTCTGTGTCGTCAAATGCGACTGTGCATTCGGAAAACTGTTTTCAGGGCCTGACATCTGATTGGAGGCCCACAACTCTGCGTGGTTTGTCCAAGGTCACACTGGTAGGAAGATTTCAAACTTCAGTTTTTTTTTATCTGCGAATTAGGAACAATTATATATACTTCATTGAGTTTGGGGGAAAGAATAAAATGATCCGATTAACAAGAAGCCTTTAGGCATGCAGAAGGACACCTTAGAAACTTTGACACTTACCTTAGGAGCTTTTTGAGGAGGATTGAATTCACCCCGGCACCCCCCTGCCCACCAGACCATTTGTTTCACATGTGTCCTGGAAGGAACTCAAGTCTAGTTCTGTTATTTTAATGCCATTGATACCATGTTAGTAACAAGCATTTGTGCACCGCCAGGTATTGAGTAACTGGAGGATAATTTATGAAACACTGTCAGCTGTCAGGTAGAGAGCATCAGGTCAGACTGCAGACCCAGCTGGCTTGCAGGAAGGATCTGGGCTTAGCCCAGTCCTGTGCCGTCTAAAGCCCCCTCCCCTTGACCAGAGAGATGGGTGAAGGGCTTCTTTACCCAGGCAGCTTTGTCTTCAGGATCTTGGGTGGAACCACTTGGCCCACAGTAGGTGGGTAAGAAAGGTCTGTGGGACTAAATTTCATTTTTAAAAGTGTCTATTTAAATGTACGTGTCTGTGCCTATGTGAATTTGTGTGTATGCATGCAGGGGCCCTCAGAGTTCAGGAAGAGGGTATTGGATCTCCTGAATCGGAGTTATAGGCAGTTGTGAACCGCCCGATGTGGGTCTGGGAATCAAACCTGGGAACCTCGGCAAGAGCAGTATGCACTCGTAACCCCCAGCCACCTCTCTATTTTTTTTCACTAAAAAAAAAAAATGAATGTGGACCTACCATGTGCCACCCTTCACTACCCCAGCAAGTGGCACATGGTAGGTCCACATTCAACTGTGGACTCTTGAACACCCATTAGGAGACAGGGGCATCTCACTCACTTCCGGAAGCTATCCTGGCCTCGCAGAGTCACCGACGTTTAAAGAGCTATAGGGCACGTATTCACCTACAGCGGTAGCCATGAGAGATGAGAACCAACTCCTCTAATGTTCCACAACTTCCCAGCTCTTGTGGGGACTTGTCAAACGGGTGTTTCTGGGCTTGGAGCTAGAGTGACGCGAGTGAATGGGATTCTGGCCAAGGTCTTAGGCCTGATGCACTTTCCCTTTCTGACAGGTGTCTGTGTGGGCTGGTGCCTACTATCCTGTGGCTTCGAGTAAGGTGCCCACCCCTTCCCCCTGCTGTGGCAGTGGGTACTCCCAGGTGATTGCTTTTTTTCTGATCTCTAGAATGAGGCTTTAGATGGGCTGTTTGGGACCACAGAGTACTCATGCTGGACCAGAGGCAGGTGTAGACTCTGGACTCTTGAGATGGTGGTGGTGAGGGTAACCCCAACCCCTCCCCACTCCCCATCGTCAAGGTGATCTGAGGCCCTTTACTCTTAAAGAAATTTCCCACGGTACGAGGGACACCTTCGGTGGTGGTGACCGAGGGACACTGGCCGAGAACTGCCAAAGCCAAGAGGTCAACCCCCCCACACGATTCCAGAAAGGTTGTGGTCTGTAGCTTTGTGCTTTCCCCAGGTTCCCGTGGTAGTCATCAAGAAAGGAGGTTGGGAACATGCTCAGCTGTGCCTGGGCACGGACCTCCATTTCACTGTTAGTCACAGGATCTAAGCACTTTACCTATGGCTGAGAAAGAAAAAACTCCAGAGGGCAGCCTGGGCTCTCAACACTGACTGGACTGACAAGAGGCACAGGGTCTAACTCAGGTTAAGTAACTTTCCTATGTCTTAGTTTTTTCTGTTATAGAGGGTTTTTTTTTTTTTTTAATTTGCTTGTTTAGTTGTTTCGTTGTGGTTTTTTTCTTTTTTCTTTTCTTTTTTCTGCTTTTGTTTTTAAAAAAGTTATTTGTTTGGAGGCCGGGCGGTGGTGGCGCACGCCTTTAATCCCAGCACTCGGGAGGCAGAGGCAGGCGGATCTCTGTGAGTTCGAGACCAGCCTGGTCTACAGAGCTAGTTCCAGGACAGGCTCCAAAGCCACAGAGAAACCCTGTCTCGAAAAACCAAAAAAAAAAAAAAAAAAAAGTTTTTTTTTTGGAGGTGGCAGCCCATGTGGAGGCCGGAGGACACCTTTCTGATCTTCCTGTCTCCGCCTGAGTTTTGGGATTGTAGCTGTGTTCCATCACACCGGGGCCCGCTGTAGAAGTGTGATTGTCGCTGTTGGCCATTCTGTGACCCCACTGTGTATCCTTGGCGGCTAGCACAGGGTAGTTCTCTGCTCTTACCCCCACGCTGCACTGCTGCTGTACTGTGAGGAGCTGGTAGGTGTGAGTTTGTAAAGTAGAAATCACCGTCTGGTCGGGAACAGGGGGAGAGATACATAGCTGGTGTTGACCATCTGCAGTGGACAGTGCCCAGATGAACCAGTCCTGTTTCCAGCAAGGACCTTAGAACTGAGTCTTAGAAGGGCTGGTTTTCCCTGGGATGACATGGGAGGTGTTCTTCTAGGGCCTGGCTAGACAGCATCCAGCTGAACAATTCCTCTTTATGGACAAGGTGGACTCTGGACCCTGTGGGTCAGGGTGAGTCTTTGACAAGATGCTCAGAAACCATTATTATAATAGTGAATGTGCAAAACAAGGGCTTGGTGAGATCCCTGGCCACAGGTACGGCAACAGAAGCTATTGGGTTGGCATGGAGCGCAGTAGAATGCTTGTCCAGCATGCAGGAAGCCTTGGGTCCCATCTCCAGCACTGTAGAAAGTCAGTCTGATGGGGCGAACACTCTGGTAGAGGTGGAGGCAGAAGGATCAAGTTCAAGGTTATTCTTGGTGACCTAACGAGTTTGAAACTCACTGATGGGTTACTTTATACCTTGTCTCCAACAAAAATAAACTGGGCAGTGATGGTTTACAACTTTAATCCCATCACTTGGGATTAAAGGCAGAGACAGAGGCAGATTGGGAGGCAGAGGCAGGCAGGTCTCTGTGAATTCGAGGCTAGCCTGATCTACAGAGTGAGTTCCAGGACTGCCAGGGCTACACAGAAAAACCAAAACCAACCAACCAACCAACCAAACAAACAAAAGCACTATCCATCTGCTCATTAACCAATAATTTGATCTATCATCTATCATCTTGATAGAATTCTAGTTGTGTTTGTTTCGTGCCTGCTGTGTGTACTAGCCACAGTATTAAATGCTTTATATTGATGAAAAATGGGGTCAGAGAGACTGACTAACCTGGGGTCTTTTACCTAAAAGGGGAGTAGGATGTGGGTCCAGATGCTATTGATTCCCAAGGCTGGGTGCTTAAAGAACTGTCTGTGTCAACCCCCATGCTCCTGTGAGGGCTCTTGAGGTGCCTGGGGCTAGACCTTCGACCCTAAAGTGCTGGCTGCCTGCATTAGCCTTCCCCACTTCATGCGTGGGTGAGTGGGTAGGCAGGCTGCCCTGAGTCAGCTGTATTCTCCCAAGCCTTTTGGAAGACTGTGCTGCTGGTGGTGTCCCAGCTTCCAGAGTGTTTTAAAATAGAAGCAACAACGCCTGGAAAGCCAGGCTGCCCCCTGTGAGACTCTGTGGAGGGGGGAGGGAGGGCAGCTGCTTTGGGAACATAGCTTGCTTCCAGAGCAAGGGCCAGTGCCTTGCAAGCTCTGGATCCAGTGACCGGTGACTGCAAAGACAGTGCTGTGCTGGTGTGTGTGTGTGTGTGTGTTTATGTTTATGTCTGTCTGTTGTATGTGTGGGGACTCCTGAGCTGAGCCTGCCTTCCTCTGGGAGGTTGATTCTCCGCCCCCATACTCCCCACCTCGGTCCCAATGGCTGGGGATAGGTGGCTGATTTTGCTGTAATTGAACCTGGCCTCTTTTATTTTCATTGTGTGTGTGTGAGTGTTCTCCCTGAACATATGTTAGCACACCACATTCATCTGGGTCCGGAAGAGAGCATCGGATCCCCTTAAACTGGAGTTACAGGTGGTTGTGAACCTCTACGTGGGTGCTGAGAACCAAACTGTGGCCCTCTGCGAAAGCAGCCAGTGCACTTAACTGCTGAGCCATCTCTCCATCCCCTGATACTGCTTGGGTCCATTTCTGCTCTGGCAAACCACCCAAAACTGTTGGAGAAACAGCAGAGCCAAAAGTTGTCCCATGATTCTCTCCTTCAGAGGGGACTCCTGGATGGTGATGGGGGAGTTTAGTCACTGTGTTGGTTTGGCTCCTGACAGTATCTAGCACACTATTGTCTGGTTATCCTTGCGTATAGTGAAGTCATTTGCAAAAATGGGACCGGGATTTAGGGTACCTGAGAAAAGGCTGTGGGTCTTTTCATACCTGGGGGCTCCTCTGCCTTCCTGATGTCCTTCCACAATCAACTATAGCTACCTGGATGGTCTGGGAGATGCTGTAGCAGGGTGGCTCCTGTTCTTTGGGAAGTTGTCCTGTTTCCCCCTGGCTTTTGGAGGTGGGGGTCTGAGCTCTCTGCGGGTGTTATCAGCGTTCAGAAGACTTTATTTCCTGACTGGCTGTGAGAGCCATAGCCACCCCGATGCCTGTGACACCCACAGGCAGAGTCTATGTCAGTTTTGGGGTTCTGGTGGGTACATAGTGAAGAATGAGCCTGGTCTTTTTTTTTGTAGAGCATTGCTGCCTGCTCCCAGGCAGTTTGCCCTGGCAATTCTCACATACACTGGAGTTAAGGAGTTCTGCCCTGCTCTTGCCTCCTGGGCAGAGTGGCTCAGATGTTGGTGGTCCCTTGGCAATGGAATGTGCCCCTATAGGCCTTGCCCAGTGATAGGGCTACTGTCTCAAGTTTTAGTTGGTTCTTAGAACTGATATGGACACTATCTATATAGCTCTTTTCCTTCCGGCATCTTAAAACTTTATTTTATATCAATGGGTATTTTGACTGCATGTATGTATGATGTATGTATGTATGTATGTATGTATGTAGCATGTATGCACACCATTTGTATACCTGGTATCCTCAAAGGGCATTGGATCTCCTGGAATTGGAGTTACAGACAGTTGTAAGCTACGATGTGGGTGCTGGGAATTGAACCCAGGTCCTCTGGAAAAGCGGCCATTGCTTTTAACCAACCAGCCATCTCTCCAGTCTCTTAAGACAAAAAAAACAAAAAGCCAAGTGGTGGTGGTTTACGCCTTTAATCCCAGCACTCAGGAGGCAGAAACAGACAGAGACAAGCAAATCTCTGTGAGTTCAAGGCCAGCCTGGTCTGCACAGCAAGTTCCAGGACAGGCTCCAAAGCTACAGACAAACCATCAACACATACACAAAGATTTATTTTTTATTTTATATTCTATATGTGCACTATGTGTGTGCAGTGCCCAAGAAGCCAGAAGAGGGCCCAGGAGCTCTGGAGCTGGTTGTATTGATGGTTGTAAGCCACCATGTGGGTGCTGGAAACCCAGCCCAGGTCCTGTGAAGAGCAGTCAGTGCTTTTGGCCTCTCTGCCTTTCCTTTAGCCTTCTGGCGTCTTGACTGTCGTGACATGTTGGAACATTGCTGACTTCCGGTATCTTCCGCTCTTCACGACATGTAAATAACGAAGTAGAATGAAAAATGGAAACCACATCTGACCCTCATATCTACCTTCCTGACTCCCTGTTCCTCCCCGAGGCAGCCATCCTGTTCATGGGACCCATCTTTTCTGTTCCCTCCGGCTTGCTCACAAGTTGGCAATTGTGCAAAGAGGCGCATGTAAAAGGACCTTACATTAAAATTGACGAGGAGTTAGAAATTTCCTGTGGTGCGCCGTTTTCTTTTTCTTTTTTGAGATAATGTCTCACTCTGTAGCTCTGACTATCCTGAACTCACTAAGTCGACCAGAGGCTGTCCTTGAACACACAGAGATCTGCCTGCAGCTGGGATAAAAGGCACCTTTTTTTTTTTTTTTTGGTTTTTCGAGACAGGGTTTCTCTGGAGACTGTCCTGGAACTAGCTCTGTAGACCAGGCTGGTCTCGAACTCACAGAGATCCACCTGCCTCTGCCTCCCGAGTGCTGGGATTAAAGGCGTGCGCCACCACCGCCCGGCTAAAAGGCACCTTTAATCTATACCCAGCTTTAAACCACACCCAGCTTGGATTTCTCTTCATTCAGCTGCTTGCAGTGTTCTCTGTTCCCACATACAAATCTACCACTATTTTTATTTTTTTTAAATATTTATTTATTTGTTATGTATACAATATTCTGTCTGTGTGTATGTCTGCAGGCCAGAAGAGGGCACCAGACCTCATTACAGATGGTGAGCCACCATGTGGTTGCCGGGAATTGAACTCAGGACCTTTGGAAGAGCAGGCAATGCTTTTAACCACTGAGCCATCTCTCCAGCCCTATTTTTATTGTTTTGAGACAGTCTCCTAACTCAGGTTTCTCAAATTCCCCACACAGTCAAGGATGACCTTGAACTTTTGATCCCTCTGCTTCCTGTCCAGCACTGGAATTTCAGGCTTCTGCCTCCACATCCACCCACCTCATTGTTTCAGTGACTATTTGGTAGTCCTTAGTCTGTTAGTACCCTGCTCTTGGTTCATTTTCCTAGTGATGAGCATGTTGGTAACTTCACCTCCAGGTTTGGTGTGGTTACATAGTTTTTGGGTACCCAGATCACTACAGTGGGGTGTGTTCCTAGGAGTAAGATAAAGGCTGAGTTCATTGTCCCTTTATTGCCCTCCGAAGGGACTGTATCCACACCCTGTTTCCTGGATCTCAGCATTGGCATTTTGCCAGTCTTGGGGTTGTCACTCTGCAGTGGCTCCTGGAATGAACCCGTGCCTGGTGTTGAGACCTAAAACAGTAAACTCTGAGGGTACTGGGTCCCTCAGCCTGGGCTCTCCTCTTCCTTAGAGAGGTTCCTGCTCTGGGGGTCTCCGGGTCTAGTCTACTCTGGCTCCGGCAGCTGCCTTGCGTGGGAAGTGCCTACTTCCTGGTTACATTGTAATTTTCTTGTTCCTATTGTCAGACAGAGTTTCTACTTTCCTCCTTTTGTTACAATGATACTCTTTACTAAGCACCGTGGGCCTAATAGCCCTGGTTCATCCCGAGCTCCCCACCCGCTCCCTCCCCGCCCCTTTTATTCTCTGCCCTTCTTTCTTCCCTTAAATTTTCTGTGTGCGAGTGCTTTGCTTTTGCGCATGTGTGTGTATCATGTGTCCACAGAAGTCTAGAAGAAGTCTAGCATTGTAGATAGCTGTGAGCCCCGTGTGGGAGTTGGGGCTCAAATCCAGGTCCCCTGCAAGACCAGCGAGTGAGTACTTTTAATCTCTGAACCATCTCTCCAGCCTCTCCTCCCCTCCATTTTTGAAACAGAGTCTTACTTGGTTTAGGCTGGTTTTGAACTCACTCTGTGACCCACGCTGACCTTGAATCTCTTCCGTTTCTTCTGACTCTACCTCCCGAGGGCTGGGATTAAAGTCCTGTGCTACCAAGCCTGGTTTAGGTAGTGCTGGGGGCCTTATGCTAATGCTAGGCAAACACCCTCCCAGCCGAGTCTCATCCCACCCCTCTGAAGCTCTCTGAAGCTGCTGCGGCAAAAAGCACTGTGAAAACTCATCTTGCAATACCACTTCGGTAGGGCTGATGAGACGGCTCACTAAAGGTAAAGGCTTTTGCTGCCAGGTCTGAAGACCCGAGTTTGGTTCCCAGAACTTACATGGTGGAAGGCGAGAATTTAGAACTGCAAGTTGCCCTCTGACCGCCACAGGTGCACCATGGCACACACAGGTTCACTAAATACATGTAATTAAAAATATGACATGCACCACCCATTGCGTGTTTGCTCACGAATGCCCATTATATGCCAGTCCTTGACATCTGTAGATACATTTGGACAAACATATGCTTGAGGCTCTGAGGAGCCTTGAGTTCAGGGTGTGGGAGGAGGAGGGGAGGGTGGGAGAGTGGTGACTGAGCAGCTGTCACTCGTGTAGTTGATGAGTTAGGAAGATGTTGCCGGTCCCCCCACCCCACCCCCCAGGTCCCACGATGGGGGTTATGTAAGTGTGTTGTGTAGACTGCTAGGTGATATATAATCCTTTCCCTCAGAGCTTCCAGTATGGCTGGGTATTCATTCCTTAGGCTGGAGGGGTTGGCTTCGTTTGTTCAAGGTCGGCCAGGGCAGACTTGGGTTGGTAGGCTGGCAGACTGGAGGGGAGGCAGGGAGCTCTGCCGCTTGTGACTTGCTGGTCCTCTTCAAAGCTGGTCTGCTTTGACGTGCCCTACCCATCCTCCTGTGTTCTTACCTCTTACTGGCATGAAGCCCCCAGGCTGTGCTTTGGTTCCAACACCCAGGCAGAGCTATAGTCTTTTCAGGATGCCTCCTGTCTGTGTGCAGGGCTGACTGCCTGACTGTGTGGGGCTGACTGTCTGACTGTGTGCAGGGCTGACTGTCTGACTGACTGTGTGCTGGGCTGACTGACTGTGGGGCTGGCTGCCTGACTGTGTGCGGGGCTGGCTGCCTGGCCTGTGTTGGGCCGCTCCGCTTCATGCTCAGTGCTGGCTTCTGAAGGGGTGTGGGTGATGCTGCAGAGGCTGTTCTGTGGAGACAGCTGTGTATCCACAGTGCCTGATGACTGACCTTCTGGTGTCAGTCATCTGACACCAGATCTGACACCAGGGGCCTGGGCTGGCTTCTACCTCCAGGCAGGGTTAAGAGAGTGAGAGGATGCATCCCTTTCTAGCCCTCACTCTCGGACTGAGGAGCCTGCGCTTTGTTCTGAGTGAGTTCTGAGTGCGAGGAAATGGGTATCTTATGGGTGCTGTTTATTTTTGTCGGGAGATTGCGCTGCTCTGGAGAGGCAGAACCCTCCTCTTGTCTCGGGCTGCCCTAATCCTGCTGGGTAAATGCAGCACAAGGTGGGGCGTGGGGGCCTGGGGGGCAAAAGGGGAAGCCACGGAAACCTAGCAGCAGGGGGCGTTTGATCACGCCCAGAGGGGTGTTGCCTCTGGCCCAAGAGAAAATTTTATTCCCCTCCCCCCAAAAGGTGGAGGGCACACCTTCCAGGCTGGACGTGGACAAGCCTGTCACCTTGTCTTAACGGCCTGGACTTGGGGACATTATGTTCCCCTCTCTGTTCATGGGACTTAGGAAAGGGTGTTAACTTGCAAGTGGGGAAGCTGGTATCCTCAGTGGCTGACGTAAAACGTTGGCAGCTAGGACTGTTTTTGTGTGCTACAAGTTCACTTACATGCAGCAGGTGCCAAATAAAGGCAGCATGGTAGAATGATCAGAGGGGACCCCATAGAGCCTGCGTGTCCCCCCCCCCCCTCTGAGCTCTGGCGTCCCATCTCTCGTCCTGGACACTAATCTCCTTAGTGCTGATAATGTAGCTGATGTTTGCTGTGGGTTTTTTTTTCTTTTTTAGCAGGTGGCTTTCCATGCTGGGCTTGGGATTAGTGTCTAAAGACGCATTTGGGGAACACTAAATAGTGAACACTCTGGCGTTTACTCAAGGTGGATCTGGTCTAGATGCAGAGATGCCTGTCTGCAGGGTGGGTCCTGGGGGCAGACTTTTCTGGAGGTCAGGGAAGAGTAGTGGGAAGGAGCTGGCCTCTGACAGACGACAGACTGGAGACACAGCCCCGTTGGCGGAGGCTTCATCCCAAATGCTTGGTCTCCTAGCACTCTCAGATGGAGACAGGAAGATCAGAAGTTCAAGGACATCCCTGTCCACGTAGTGTGTTTGAGGCCAGCCTGGGCTGCATAAGATCCTGTCTCAAAAGAAAAATAAAAAATTAAAAACTGAAAATCAGGCACATATGTGGGCAGGCACACTATCAAGATGGCTCAGGGGTTAAGAGCTCTGATGTTTTACTTTATTTATTTATTTATTTATTTATTTATTTTGAAATACGGTTTCTCTGTGACCCTGGTTGTACTGGAACTCACTTGCAGTCCACGTTGGCCTCCTGAGTGCTGGGAATAAGGGTGTGTTTTAACACTGGACCTGAGTTTGGTTCCCACCTCCCACTTTGGGTAGTTCACAGTCACCTGTAAGTCTAGCTCCAAGAGATCGGGTGTCTTCTGGTCTCTGCAGGCACCTCTGCACATGTGGCACATACGTCACACACACGTATTCACACACACAGGTATACACAAATATAAAATGAAATTCTAAAAATTGGTCAGAGTGTGGGTTTTAGCGACCTTGGATCCTTCCGATGGGCCTGGTCCCTCTGTTCCTGCCTGTTGGGGAGAGACAGCTCTGTCTACAGGTGGCTCTTTTTGTTCACTTTATTTTGTTCATTTCTTAAATCTTTTATTTTATATGTGTAAATGTTTTGTCTGCATGTGTGTTTGCACTATGTGCGTTAGATCCCCCCAGAACTGGAGTTATGGACAATTGTGAGCCACCATGTGGGTGGTGGGAATTGAACCTGGGTCCCTTGCAAGAGCAGCAAAGTGCTCTTAAACAAGGAGCCCTCTCTCCATATCCCTGGGTTTGTGTTCTCACAGATAGTTCTTAGCCCAGGCAGAGATGGGGAATGTTCTGGGCTCTCCACTGAGATGCTCTGCAGGTCTGCTGGGCTGCGTTACCTTCCAGCCCGGGCTGAATGCTGCTGACTTTTCTTAGGAAGGGTCAGGCCCATCTGGCCTGAGGTGTGTGTGCCATTTTCCAAGGCCTGGGTGTGAAGTCTGCTGCCTGCCACTGGGGTATGTGTGCCTGCTGGAAGGGGCTGGTGGGAAGAGGAGAGTCCCCAGTTCTAGAAGAGCTGAAAGCAAGGCAGGATGAGCAGAGCCTCTGAACATGTGAAGTCCAGCCCGGACTGCAGACAGCATTGGAGCCCATGGTTGGGTCTACTATAGTATGCACTGCATACTCTATGGTTGTGGGCTGTCTTTTAATTTTTTTAATGACAATTATTTATTTATTGATAGGTTGATTTATTATGTGGAGGTCACAAGGTAACTTTTGGGAGTTGGTTCTTCCTTCCATCCTGCTTGTTTCAAGGATCCCACTGAGATTGTCAGGTGTGGCAGCAGGTGCCTTTTCCTGCTGGGTTATCTTGCTGGCCCTGCTTTGGGCTCTCTGTGGTCTCTGAAGGGAAGACTTTGGTCAGTTGATTCATTGTTTCCTGGGATCACCTGAAGTCTTTCCCAGGGGGTTCCCAGTTGCTGAGAACATACAAGAATATTCCTGTTTGTGTGTGCATACATGTGTCACACCAGGTGTACATGTGTCTCACCAGGCCTACGTGCGTCACACCAGGCATACGTGTGTAGCAGCATATATGCAGATTTAGTTTGATAATTTAGGTGTACGATATCTTAGAAGTGAAAGGAACCAGGCTGGGAATTTAGCTCAGTCGGCAAAGTGCCTGCCAGTGTACACAAAACCCTAAGTTTAACCCCAGCAAAGTACAAAGGAGGTGTGGTGATGTGTGCCTGTAATCTCAGCAGTTCAGGGGTAGAGGATTAGAAATGCAATGTTATCCTTTGCTACAATAGAAAGTTCCAGGTGAACCTGAACTACATGAGACCCTGCCTCAGGAAGAGGGGAAAAAAGTGGAACCTCTCTTTAGGTTAGTGAAGTTAATGATGCTGAGATGGGACTTTCATTCATGGCGTCTTCTCTTCTAGGACAGCCGTCACAGGGTGCGCTGTCCCAGAGTAGGGTTTAAATTTTTTCTATACAGCTTGTCAATATAATGTTATCCTTACAGCAGAGACCATCACAGTTACTCTTTCCCTGACCACTGAGATGCTGAATAAATATTTGACTCAGGCATGTGTAACAACCAGCGCCCTCTTCTGGCTTCCTAGGGTACCCACACCCTTGTGTGCGTACTCATCCACAGACACATTAACAAAAAGAAAAGCTAAAAGGAAGAGTTTTTAATTTGTTGATACTATTGACGGAACCCAGGGCCTTAGTGGGTATGCTTAGTGGGTGTGCTACCCCTGGGCTCTAGGCTCAGCTCCCCAGATAATACTTTGATAGTGGCTTTTGTTTTGTTTTGTTTTTGTTTTCAAGACAGGGTTTCTCAGTGTGTAGCCCTGGCTGTTCTAGAACTCTCTCTGAAAGCCAGGCTGGCCTCAAACTCAGAGACCCTCGTGCCTCTGCCTCCCAAATGCTGGATTAAAGGTGTGCAGTACCACTGCCTGGCTGATAGTTGCTTTTAAAAATAAAGGCCCAGTGGGGCTAGAAGTGGCTCAGCAAGTACTTGCTGCTCTTACAGAAGTCCCATCTTCCACGGAGACGCAACTATCTGTAGCTCCACTTCTAAGGAGTTCCAGATGGTTACCGACTTTCCCCCTTTTGGCCTCCTCAGGCATCGGGCATGAGTTTGTGCATTTACATACATGCAGGTAAACGCATAAAATAAAAATGAATAAACTTTTAAAAGCCACATTGGAGTACAATAAATGCTTAAAGCCTTGCTTGGTGTAACAGCACATTCCTGTAATCCCAGAGGCTGGAGGGTCAGGAGTTCAAGGTCATCCTGGGCTACTTAGTTTCCTGAGGCCAGGAGAAAATACTCTGACCAAAACTACTTGAGGCAGTTTGTCCTGGCTCAGTGTTCAAGGGTGCTGTACAAGGGGCAGGAGATGCCATATACAGGTGTGTGTGTGTGTGTGTGTGTGTCATACACTGAGCGGGAGGTGCCGTGCGTGGGGCGGGAGATGCCATATGCAGATGTGTGTGTGTGTGTGTGTGTGTGCCTTTGTGTGCCATGTGCGGGGCGGGAGGTCAAGGCAGCAGGGTCTTGGCAGCGGGTCACAGCCAGGAAGCAAGCAGGGAGCTGCTGAGTGCTGTTCTCTGCTCCGTTCCTCGGTTTAGACAGCCTGGGAGCTCAGTCTAGGGAATGGTGCAGTGAGGTCTCTTTCCAAGGTAATGCTAGATTCTGGCAAGCCTGACAATATCAACCATCACAGTGAGACAGTGAGTTCCGGGGTAACCTATGCTATATGAGATTTTTGCCAAAAAAAAATAAAAAAATGCTTCCCATTTACTTGCTGCTCTAGTCTCTCAGTGGCAGGAGCAGTTATACGCATGGGATAAAATAATATCAGACAATTGTAAATTGAGATTTTTCTCTCTTCTGCATGGTCTAGACGTTGTTCTTGGTGCCTTATATTTAAATGTGAGCAGGATTTAGTCAAGGGTGTTTGCAGTTAATACTGTTTTCATTAATTAAAAAAATACTAATGAAAATAATTGCCAGGTGTTGTTGGTGCCCATCTTCAATCCCAGTATTCCAGGAGACAGGGGCGGGTCTCTGGGTTTAAGGTCAGCCTGGTCTACAGAGTGAGTTCCAAGAAAGACAGGACCTCAAAAAACAAACAAACAAAATTCTTTTTTTTTTTTTTACAATTTTAAAAAATTATATTTAGTTGTTTTATGTATGTGTGTGTGTGTGTGTGTGTGTGTATGTAGTGGGTGCAGAGGTCAAAAGACAACTTCCTGGGGGAGCTCTGCCCTGTGAGTCCCAAGGACTGAACTCAGGTAGCCAGGCTTGGTAGGGAAAGGCTAAAGAGCCACTGAGCCATCCCCTGGGCCCTGGATTCCCTTTTGTAGCATGTGATTGGGTTTCTTTTCATGTGAGGGGTTACCTAGCTTGTCATACTGTAAAAGTGGTCCCCGAATGTGAAGATGATGTGAAAAGCTGGCCTGGAGGAGGCACGTGAACGTACTCATTGATACCAGTCGAGAGAATGAAATCAGAGCCGTGTGTGTGGAATACATCGATCGCTGTGGGGAACTCTGGTTCCCCTCTGCGCAGTCACTGGCTGAAACAGCCGGGCGTTTGTAAGAAGATATGCCATATTGGCGAGAGTTCTGAGGTTCAGCAATGTCGCTGGCTCCTGGGAACGTGTCTTTCAAAGTTCATTCATCGTCAAATATTGACTGACGCTCTCTGTGCTCTGGTCTGTGCTTAGGCCTGGGGCTGCTAAAGTCAGGTCGATCACTAAGTTCCTGCACGTCTGGCCTCAGAGGAAGGGCGAGACGGCTCACGTCACACCCACACCCGGCAGGGAAAGATGCCTGGGACTTTTAGAGCTGGGTGGTTTTTATTGGTTGTTTAATTATATCAAATAACTTTTACTGGTGGTAAACTAATTTCCATAATTACCGATGCATTCATTCATATTGGTGCTTCTTTTATTGTGGCAGAAGATGGCTGTGCCTCCCACATATGCTGATCTTGGCAAGTCTGCCAGGGATGTCTTCACCAAGGGCTATGGTGAGTGTTGGAGGGAGGGAGGAATGGAGGGCCTTTTACCTACGAACGGTGTTTGAGACACTTGGTGGTCAGTTCCCAGCTGTGCAGTCAAAAAGATGAGCTTCCTGAGGCTGTGCGCCACCCAGTGGCGAGGCTCAGGCATTGCAGGACAAGTAGCTGACGCTGCGTCTGCCCCAGTAGAAGAATGACATTCTAAATTTAGCCTGACGGGCCTACCAGCCCTGATGACTGTGTCTCTGCCAGCTGCTGGGAATCTCCCCCACTCCCTTCTCCCCGGCCCTGCATGGGCACAGGTGGGGCCTGCGTTCTCAGTGTGCCCCTGTTGCATCGGCTTCCCATAAGCAGCAGCAGGCGTCAGGTGCCCTCAGCACTTAGGGCTGTAGTGAGTTTCTGTAAGCATCTCCAGTTGGCCAGGAGGAAGGCAGAGGTGTCCTAGTTTCCAGTTTTTATTTTTCTAGTGCTGGGGATCCAACCTAGGGCCTTGAGCTTGCTAGCAATCGTTCTACCACTGAGCTGTAGCTCCAACCCCTCTGGCTTGGTTAGTTAACCTGTTTATGGTTGTTTTTCTTTTTTAGGCTTTGGCTTAATAAAACTTGATTTGAAAACGAAGTCGGAGAATGGATTGGTAAGTTGTTCTGCTTGCACGGGACAGTATATTTGTTTCTGGCCAGTAGGGGGTGCTGTGTCCTGACTGGCTGAGCCGGAAGCAGTTGCCTATTTGGATTGTGTCCTTTGTGCTTGTCCGGCATCTTATCTGTGTGATAGGTGGTCTGGGACTGTAGTAGCTGCTGAATTTTCCATATTCATAGGAAAATGAGAGTGGCCTCTGGTAAAGTGCCCTTATGTTTGTTGCTTTTTTACAAGTTATTTTGTGGTGTTGGAAGGAAATCAAACTCTGACCCTAACACACTGTACACATATGCTCTACCATTGACCTAAACCTCTAGTCTGGTTACTCCTTGATGTTTCTTACTTTAAAATTGGCCTTTCTTTTTCTCTTCTCTTTTTTTTAAATAATTTATTTAACTTTATTTTATGTGCATTGGTATGAAGATGTCAGACCCCCTAGAACTGGAGTTACAGTTGTGAGCTGCCATGTGGGTGCTGGGAACTGAAGCTGGGTCCTCTAGAAGAGCCGCCAGTGCTCTTAACCACTGAGCCATCTCTCCAGCCTCCTTCCTTCCTTCCTTCCTTCCTTCCTTCCTTCCTTCCTTCCTCTCTCTCTCTTTTTTCTCTCTCTCTCCCTCCCCTTCTTCCTTCCTCCTCC